>NC_056734.1:930149860-930393216 GCF_019279795.1 Protopterus annectens
CAAGCAAAGACACAGGGGAAATCCCAGGGGATGTATTTTCTGTTCCCCATCCAGTTATCCAGGTTGCACTTAAAAAGGTTCAATGAGGTACTCTGCTTTACGTGGAGAGGGAGTCTCTTCCACAAAACGGGGAGTCTCTGGGACACAAGTCTGTCCCGCCAACAAGTCCTGTTGATATTACAGGCCAGGTTGAGGTTATGAGTGCAGGTTACTCGAGTGGAGCTTGACTTGTGGATATGCAGAAGTCCCATCAGGGTGGGGTCTGAGATTGCATTGTATGCCAGACATAGGTCACCTCTGAGGAGTCTGTAGGAGACTGAGTAGAGGGACAGGTCTTTTAGCCTATCTGTGCAGGGTAGATGTTTGAGGCCCTGGATTCTCCAGGTAAGGGACCTCTTTGGTCTGTCCAGCTACTGCATGTGATTTGTGAGGTACATGCTGAAAGGGGCATTGTACTCAATAATGGATCTTATAAGGGAGGAATACAGGGATGATATGACCATCTTGTCCCTGGATGAGATACACTTACTAATGAGATGGGCCATATAGAAAGCTTTCCATACAACAGAGGCAATATGGTGGTCAAAAGTCCTTTTGCTGTCAACCTGGGTGCCCAAGTCCCTCACGACTGATTGCGTGCTTAGTGCCTTATTATCAATGTGATAATTTGTGGGGATGTTCTTCTCCCCAAAACGGATGATGATGCATTTTTTGGCATTCAGTTTGAGGCCATGTTTCTGGTACCAGTCGTTTGTTTGCGTGAGACCCTCTTGAAGGATGTCCACATCACTAGGGGAATTGATGACAGCACCCAGCTTGCAGTCATGTGTAAACTTGGTCAGCCATAGCCCAGTGGATTTGGCCTGCACCGCTGAGAAGTATATCCCAAACAGCAGAGGCCCCATGACCGATCCCTGGGATACACCACTTGTTACGAGTCTACTACTTGAGGTGTCTTCCTCTATTTTGATTAGGTGGGTTCTATCAGTGAGTCAGTTTGCTACCCATCTGGTAACATATGTATTGATGCCTATTTGAGAGAGTTTATCTATTATACCTGAGTGGGGAATAGTATCAAAGGCCTTGGCCAGGTCATGGTAGGCGGTGTGCACTATATTCCCATCATCTATGGCCTTGGTGACTGTTTCAAAGAAGTCAACCATGACCTCCCCTTGACAAAACCAAACTGTGTGGGATCAGGTGTCTGGAGGTTGCCACTGTCCTTGTTAATGAGGACCACGATAATCCGTTCCATGGCCTTTCAGATCAGGCTAGTTAGGCTGATGGGTCTATAACTTCCTGGATCGGTGGATGCTCCACCTTTGTGCAAAGGGATGACAGTAGCTGTCCTCCACTCAGCTGGGATGAAGCCGGTACTCAGGCTTTGGTTGAATAGGGTGCCTGCCTTAGTTCATGTAGGATGCAGCCTGGGATGTTATCGGGTCCCATGCGGGCTATATTTTTTGCCTTTGAGAGGGCAGTGATGACTCATACCCCAGAGATAAGGGGAGGTGGGAAGGTGCTGGGGGTGTCCTGTTTTACTGATTGGGGGGGCAGAGGAGTGAAGTTTTCACTGAACCTGTCTGCCAACAGGTTGGCTATATCTACAGGGTTTGTGTATGTGGTATCCTTGACCACCAGTTCTGAACAGCTCTGGGTGCTTCCCTTGAGATTGCGGACATATGTGAAGAAGGCCTTATGATTGTCTGTAGTAGATGTGGCCAGTTTGGACTCAAAGTTTGCTTTGGAGGATTGAGAGAATCATTTAAATCTCATTATCATTTCTATGACTGTGAGACTGAAATGTTAATTATTGAAATAGCTAATAAGTTAAATATTCCCAACTTTCAGATAATTTTCTGAGGTGTACACAAGATTATTCAGTTTATATTACAGGGAAACCCACTACATTTCTTGGTGATTCTAGTTGTCCAACAGTTGGTTGGGCAACTTAATATTTTATTCAGAGCAGTTTGTTTAAGAATTTCTGAATTTATTTTGATAAAGCACTATATATAAACAGTTACCATTCCAACACATGACCATGATGTCATTCACTTAGGCTTCTTTAACAAACACGGTAATATTAATAGTTTACAGGATTGTGAATCTCTATGTACAACAGACTGTGTGGTAATTACATGTATTATTTGGTGTAAACATGTCATGTCAAGTATCATAATTACTCCTGATTGTGGAAGTATAAAATTTAAGGGTACAGACTGTAATAATGGACATTGAATGTGCTATGGTGGGTTACTGTCAGTCTGGAGTTTAAATATGAGATGCACTAAGAAATTGGGCGGTACAGTGGCTTGTGTTGTCATCTCACAGCAAGAGGTTCCCCGGTTCAATTCTCAGCTGGGATACCTTCTGTGTGAAGTCTGTATGTCCTCCAGTGTTTGCATGAGATTCTTCCTGATGCTCCGATTTCCTCCCACATTCTAAAGACATGCAATAGGTGGATTGGACACTCTAAATTGGCCACAGGTGTGACTGTGCATGCAAGTGTGTGGTGTGGAAGAACTACCATGGCAGGGCAAGCCACCTAGAAGTATAAACCTGGGCTCTAGATGATTGTCACTGTTGAAGTGACACCCCATCCCCATCTGCAAAAATGTGAAAAAGGGGTTGTGGATGGATGCATGGATACACTAAGAAATGGTAGTGCAAATTATAGGAAATTGTATAGTAGGAATAAGTACTAAAACAACAAACCTGCACATTCTCTACCTTGATGGAATTTAGCACTAAATAAATTAATAAGGAACAGTAGTATAGTTTTAGGATCAATAAGAAATTTCCCAAACACCTAATAAAAATACAAGTTGAACATGATCTTTTGAAAAGTAAACTGTAACATAGTGTATTATGAACAAAAGCTGTCAACTGTACAGAACAAAAGAAATGGATTTTTTGGTACGTAAATTTTAAGATTAGTGTCAGCAAGCTAAATGAAATCATAATGTTTCAAAATACCTGTCCTTGTGAGGGGACAAGCAAAGATGGCTAACATTTTAATGACCACTTTCATCATTAAGAAATACATCATCAGGACGTGCATCCAACCATCACTGTTTTGGTGGTGCTTTAGTGGTACATAATGCATTAAGAAAGGTCAAAAACATGTAGTATGAAGATGGATGAGCATCCAGAATAGGTCATCTGCATGCTTACAGACACAAAATCAACTTCTCGCCATAAATGTTCAGCACTTAAGGGCCTGTAGTATTCCATCTTACAGGGAACAGTCAATAGAAATACCAGTATTTAAATTTGGGACCCAAAATATAATGTATAACTGTTAAAAAGACTGTATAACCAGTAGAATGTTTTGAATCGTGCCTAGTGTATATTGTGAAACAAGATTATTTGATATTAATCAACATGGCTTCCTATCTGGTAAAGGCATACTAACCAGTCTGAGTTTTATGGTACTGTAAGCTTGGCACTAGGTTTTATACTATCTGTGTTGGTGATCTGACTAGATCTTACAGATGTGTTTGGTACCTTGCTACACATTAGTACAGTTGACAGACTAAGCGCAAGTGGAGTGAACCACTATTTTGTGAAGTGAATTAATAACTGCTAAGTGAAAAACAGTCGAGAACTTTTCTGGGGATATTTATCATCTGGGGCACCCATTTGTTTCTCTGATATGTCTCACAAACCAGTACTGAGCTCTTTTGTGTTCAGGTCAAACAAACTAGGAATTTCTAAGTATAGAAACTGCATGCCCTGATTACAACATACAAGGTTGTGATCCTATAAATAACTATTTAATGGAGATCATTATTTTAATCACGGAATTGGGATTTAATTTTACTTTCAGTAACAGCAAAATTATGTACTTTGGGTCTGTAAGCATAATTTGGTCCCAAGATCAAGTTCTGTCTGAGGAGACTAGCATAAATGACCTAGATATTCCAGTTAGCAACAACTTACCCTTAGGGAACATGCATCACTGGTCATAGTTAAGGCTATATGGATGGTATGTTTTAATATTTAGAGCCATGGCTACTAAAGATGCAGTAATCGTATGCAGTCTGGCTGTCTGGTATACAGAGATGAAGCATCGATGCACACAGTGTCAGTGGATCAACAGGTAGAGCACTTACTTTCATTGTCGCTAGATCAGAAGGCCACAGGTTCTATGCACTTAAGTTCGTTGTTGGTAGATGAGAAAGCCACGGGTTCTATGAAGTTACTTTCATTGTCGCTAGATCAGAAGACCACGGGTTCCATGCAGATTTTCTTCGTGTTTCACTGTTGCAGTCATCACATTTGGGTTATCTGCTTGCAGTAGCCCTCAGTCGGCCTGATTATCAAAGTCTTGGGTCGTGTGTCAGTTGCTGTCTCATCTTCCATGACGTCAGGTAGTCAGGGGTATAAAGCATGCAGCCGACGCCATTACATCAGTCTTTCTTTCCATGCGGTGCCCAAAGCAGAAGCAGTTCGCAAGTGCCGGTCGGCCGACTCCTGAAATTTTCATTTTAGAGTTTCAGAACCGAAGTTTTCAACTAAAGCCAAGTACCCCGTTGGGGAAACTTTTTCTTGCTCTAAACCAATGTCAGTAAAAGTCAATAATTGTATTTCTTGTGGAAAGCAAATACCTCAAAGATTTTCATTCATACTGTATTCCTTGCCTAGGCCCTGACCACAACGTACCTCGCTGTCGGTTTTGTGCCTTATTTAAAGAACAAACTATTTGTCGTCTGTATATTTACGCTTCTAAATATTTTGGTACTCTGTTCAGTTATCCAGATATGTCTTCGGTAAGCCACCCGACTACCGATATTCCGAAAAAAATGCAAAGATAAAGACAGAGACAGACCGCCTAGGTCCAAAGCTGCTGACGACGCTTCTCCTAAGCTAGTCGCCAGTTCGCTGGTATTCAGTGAGATGCTTTCGCAGCCCCTGATACCCGCTACTTCAGATTTGCAGGCCTCTACTGAGACCCATTTGGAGTCCGGTATGCCTGCGGATGTCCCTACCTTGGATGGGTCTGAGCCGCTGTGCAGGCACCGGCTTCTTTGGGTGTATTCAGACCTACTGACTTGCATATTAAACCAATGCCATCTTCTTCAAGACCTAAAACTCGAACCATGCCTAGAAAACCGACGCCTCGACCGCATGGTCAGGCCTCCATGCCTAAAAAACAAATTATAAGAATGGCTGAAGACCTTATTACTTTAATCAGGGGAAGCCAACCTTCCCCCTCTAAGAGACCTAGGACTGAATTTGCTTATGATACTTATGATCAGGATTCTGAAATTTCTGTTTCCTCTGATGACCAAGATTTACCCTTATCTACCTATGAGGATTCTGATGCAGAGGACTCTATTCCCTCTGCTTCTCCCCCAGAGGATTTCTCTTTTGGTAAAACCTTGCATACTCTCAGGGAGCATTTTCGCTGGGAAAGCCAGGATTACTCTGATTCTAAAAATTTCTTACTCCTGCCCCAATACAGGCCTTTAGCTATCCCTCCTGCACTAGACATTGTTGATTATGTCTTTTTTGAAATCTAGCTTGGCCCCTGACACTTTATCTCCTGCTCCCAGAAAACTTGATAGATATTACAGGATTCCTGACTCTCACAAGTTCCTTTTTAAAAATCCTACTGCAGATTCTGAGACCATTTCACAGGGACACAAGGGCATTAAGGTTACTACTGCCAAAAATCCTTCCCCCTCTGATAGAGATTACAGAGCGCTGGATAGATGGGGTAAGAAGGTCCTGCAACCTTGGCCATTAGGGCCTTAAACTGCCAGTTTCATATGTTAAAGTATCAGAAGCATATTATTGGATTGCTTAAACAGAAAATGATGTTGATTCCTGACTGTGCTGAAAATAAGGATTTACGGGATTTAATGCATTCTGCTGAACAAGTTGCAAAACATACTTTGCAATGTGGTTTTGATTCACTAGAGGCATCTTGCAGGGCTGCTGTCACTGGGTTTGTACGTAGAAGGCATGCTTGGCTAAAGGAGCAGTCCTTGCCAGATCATGTTAAAGCTAAATTGCTGGATGCTCCCTTAAATCAGGACCACCTGTTTGGCAACAAAGCACTTCACAAGATGGAGGAAAAAGCTAAATTGATGCAAACTGTAAAAGATTTCCTATAGGTACAGCCTCCAAGATTTAATAGGCATTGACCCTCTAAGATTCGGTCCTTTCCTGCCTCTTCCAGGCCTTCTCACTCCAAACCCAGAACCAGCAGAACACCCAAGCTTTAGTCTCGGGGTACGCACAGGACTAAGCAGGCTCCCTATTTGAAGGCTCCCACTTCCAAATCAGGGAGTAGTAAGACTCCCCCACCCCCACCCCTTATGGTAAGCTGTCTCAATGACTTAACTTTAAAACTTCCAAGCACTTCTCAATTGACTGCTCCTTTATGGGGAAAGATTGCTTTGTAGGCAAAAAACTGGGAACTCATTACCCAGGACAAATGGGTTTTAAATATAGTTTCCCAAGGATACAGATTTCACTTCCACACGTTACCAACCCCAAACGGTTAGCCATATCTACCTCCCAAATCAGTGGGCACAGGCTCAAAAGTAAGTACTCTCTCTCTTAAGCATAAGGGCTATTCATACTGTACTAGAAGAGGAAAAGGGACAAGGTTTCTACTCAAGACTTTTCCTTGTACCCAGAAAAGACAACTCATGGCATCCTGTCCTGGACCTTTCTATCCTAAACACCTTTTTGATGATCCCAAAACTCAAGATGCTAACTCTTCACCAGTTGCTTATTATGCTAGGCAAGGATGCCTGGTTGGCAACACTGGATTTAAAGGAAGCCTACCTGCACATCCCAATCAGGGAATCTTGCAGAAGATGCCTACGCTACAAAGCAGGCTACATGCAGTATCAGTTCTCTGCACTGCCCTTTGGCCTATCTACTGCACCCAGGGTATTCACAAAGTGCCCATCTCCAATCATTGCATTTTTCAGGCAAAGAAATATCCAAATATACACATACCTGGATGATTGTTTAATTCAGACAGAAAGCCAGGACATACTTTTGAATCGTTTGGCATTTGTACAAAAGGTGCTAACTTGTCTGGGGTCCACCATAAACGAAAAGAAATCACATCTTGTACCCTGTCAACAAATGATATTCCTGGGAGCAAGCTTGAACACAACTTCCCAGATGGCTTTCCTCATGCCAGAGAAACAAATTCATTTGACAACTTACTTCAAACTAATGGCCACAAAAACTCTGCTATCTGCAAGGCAAATACTGCAAGCTTTGGGGTTCATGGCCTCCTGCATTCTACTAATTCCATATGCAAGACTGCAAATGAGGAAACTACAATGGTATCTAAAAAGCCTATGATATCAACATTCTCAGCATCTAGAAGCAATGATTCCTATCGTACCTTGCCTACAGTTAGAGTTTCTTTGGTGGGCAGAGGCCTGCCACCAAAACCAGAGACTACCATTCACTCTACCCCCTGCTGCCCAAACCCTAACAACAGACGCATCAGACTATGCATGGGGGGCTCACCTGGCAGGGAAGTGCATTCAGGGCAAATGGAACCCAAATCAAATGCACCTGCAGATCAATCTAAAAGAAATGTTAGCTGTACAGAATGCTCTGACAGCCTTCAAGGACCACATTCTTCCAGGACAGTTAATGGTAACGACAGACAACACCACTATTATGTGGTACATAAACAACCGGGGGGGGGTACCCATTCATACCCCCCTCTGCAGACTAGCCATGGCTCTGTGGGACACAGCCTTGAGCTATCAAGTGCATCTACAGGCTCAATTCCTGCCAGGAAAACTAAATACACTGGCAGACGAACTAAGCAGAAATCTTATGGACCCACACGAGTGGAAACCGGAACCAAAGACTTTCAACATGTTGATAAACAAATGGGGGAGCCCAGATATAGAACTGTTTGCCTCCCCCCAGAACTACCAATTGAACAAATACTGCACAATGACTCCCCACAAACAAGCTTGGAAAGTGGATGCCCTGGCCTTCAGCTGGAAAAATCTATCAGTTTATGCCTTTCCTCCTCTGCCTCTCCTCTCCAAAGTACTACTAAAGATCAAGCAGGACAAACCAAGGATGATACTGATTGCACCAGACTGGCCATGCCAACACTGGTGTACTTCCTCTTGTGCAGTGTGTCACTGCTGGCTACATGGCACCTGCCGCAGACCCCCCTACCCTGCTGTCACAGCAGGAGGGCCAGAGTCTGCATCCTCAACTTCAAACCCTGAACCTGGCAGCCTGGATAATTGCCTAATCTCTCCATTACCATCCTTCAGTAAACAAGTGTTGGATGGCATTTTGGAGGCAAGGAGGCCTAGTACTAGAAAATCTTATGCTGAAAATGGAAAAGATTCTGTGCCTGGAACCAAACTCGAAGGGATGGGCATAGCAGCACCCAGTTTACCTCAGATTCTTCAGTACTTAACTGAGATGCTTCACAAGGGCCTTTCCTTTTCCTCCATCAAAATTCATGCCTCAGTCATTTCAGCTCATTACAACACAGAACCACCCCTCTTCTCTCATCCACTGCTCAAGCAGTTCCTCAAAGGGGCCAGAAACTTAAGACCACCCAGGAGAGTCCCAACTCCAGGCTGGGACCTTAGCTTTGTATTGTAAAAACTCACTCTACCTCCTTTTGAGCCAGCTGCAAGTGCAGAGTTAAAATTCCTTTCTTGGAAAACAGCCTTCCTTTTAGCAATCGCTTCAGCAAAAAGGGTATCTGAATTACAGGCCCTTATGGCAGTGGAGCCTTTCATCAGCTTTCATGCGGACAGGGTGTCCCTCAGGACCAATCCCTCCTTCATGGCCAAGGTAGTACCCAGTGTGGCTCTTAATCAGTCCATTCATTTGCCAACCTTCTTTTCTAATCCACAGAACAAAGGGGAATGGATAATGCACTCCTTAGATTTGCACAGACCACTTAGATTTTACTTGGACAGGACTAAACCTTGTTGCATTTAAAATTTTACCTTAAATGAAGACAAGACACTTCTTCTCTTTCAGTGGTATTTATTACACACGTGTGGAAGCCACATGGAAAGTACCAGGGAGACTCTCCGAACAAAGGAATGCATAAGCTTATATGCTGGTGATACTGCTGCCAGTACAAAAATATAAACTTAGACCAATTAAATTAGTACAAAAGACAATTAACCAATCAGTGGTTTACCCGTAGGCTTAAAGCAGTTCACATTACTACATCTCTAGGCAGAGAAAGAAGTCAGATGAACATCCACATAAGGCACATTTCCTGCTTTCAGGCAGGCTCCTGTTTTTCAGTACTTTTTCCACTATTCACAGTTTACTCAAAGTTCACAGTACAAAGTTCATCTCAATGCATACAGGTTGTCACATACTCAATTTCCTTAAGCACATACTTTGGCCATTCATATTCTACAATCCCCCATTTGATGCTGTGTAAGCATCACCATTTAGTCGATCATACATTTACATTTGCCCTAAGTCTAACATAACCATGTGGCTGGTTCTTTCAACATTGTCACACATTTTTATTTCATCATCCATATTCATAACTGCCTGCATATAAAACTTTGGCACTTTTTTAGTAGTCTTTAAAGACATTAATTTCAAAATCAATGCCTTGATCAAAAACACAACAAGAAAAGCAATAAGAGCTAGTACATAACTGCAGGCATATAAAACTTTGGCACTTTTTTAGTAGTCTTTAAAGACATTAATTTCAAAATCAATGCCTTGATCAAAAACACAACAAGAAAAGCAATAAGAGCTAGTACTGCGAATTAATAAAATTAACTTCAATAGTCCACCTCCCCAACCTGAGAAACAGGTTGGTTAACCATGCCCATGTTGAGTTATCGGCCTCCTTGGCCTTAGAGAGTTCAGAGACTCTCTGAATGAGTTCAAGATTACTTTCAATTCCGTGCTGATTGTCAGGAATAAATGTACAACATTCCTCCTTGATTAAAGCGCAAGTTCCACCTTTCGCCGCTAGGGTGAAATCGAGAGCCATACGATTTTGGGGAACTACAGCTCTCTTAGCAGTCAGTTCATCAGTCACTAGTTCTAAAGCAGAAAATGTGGCATTGCTTAATACTTCAAGCAATTTAGACAGTTTTCTCAGTTCCCAAATTGATTTTACTGCTCCGTATGCTGGGATTATACCAGCCTATGATATGACATCATCACCCAAGTCCATATGAGAGAGTCCTTTGGTGCCAGCATGAGCCAAGTCATGATGATAAATCCATGAAGCGCCAATTTGGTCTACCGGATTGGCAGGCTTTTTAACCTCTCGAATGTTCCAAATTTTTCCTTGAGGTAAAGCAGATGTATGTCGGATGGCTGGGACTAAATAACCTAAGAAACGGCTACCAGACCAGTTTTCTGGTAGCCATTTATAGGCCTTTCTTCCGCATTTAAAATAACAGTCCTGCACCAGGGTGGTAACATTTGAAGAATGGTCACTTCCTGTAGTTATGCCATGGAATATGGCAAGAAATACAATATTGTGAGAACAAAGCGAGGCATTTCTCAATGTCTGCTGAATGGCATCAAATGAAACTCGACTGCCCGAGGCTATGCATTTTCCTTAATTGCACTGTTATTCGATTGTCGTGTTGCAGATACTTTGGCCCATTTTTCGAGTCCAATGATGTTGACTTGAGTAATTTCATCAGAAACACAGAATGCCATTGCGACAGAGAGAAAGTTGTAATGCAATAGATTTACTGGATGTAATGTTAGCAGTGTTGTCGATCTCATTACAGCCGAGTGACGTCTCCAGTCGTTTCTGCAGTTACCTCCTACTGCTCCTCTAGGTGTCAAATATTGCCTGTTCATATTTGCATTAATAATTTTATCTTGAGGCATACATGATGGCAAGCACAACTGTATTGATATATGACCTCTGTCAATGGATATTTGTTAAAAATGTAAGGTGATAACTTAAATTTTTAAATGCTGAAGCCATTCCCACTAGGAATTAAAGGTACTCACTCAAAAGAGCTCTACTGGAGGGAATGAGATAAGCTAGTCCATGTATCAATGATACTTAGTGGAGTCGCAACCAATGACAATCCCCCATGTATGGAGGGAATGGCAGTGCAGATCCAACAGTTAGAGATGTTGAATGTAGAAGCATAAACATATTTGATGGCTTGATAGGTGTTAAAAGGTGGATGCCAAATAGCTCGCTTGGTGTGGTGCGTCGATTGAGCAGGAAATAAAAATGGCCACATTAAAAATAACAGTACAACAAGAATGATCACCAAATTGGCTGTCCAATATTTTTGTGGAAATGGTTGTTGAGTCTGCGTAGTGTCAGGAGTTTGGAGTTTCCCAAAAGGGTAAATGTTAGGCATAGTCAGATACTGGAACAGTTCTACTTCGAGTATGAGTAGCAATGGGAGGAGAATCTGGAGTTGAAAAAGGTAAAGGCTGTTGGTCTTCAGACGGCACAACTTTTTTGACATGTGAAATGTGGATCCAGGTTGGAGATCCTTGCAGTCGCACAGCAGATGATGTTGTCAGGAGGACCAGGAAAGGCCCCTTCCAGCGCGGCTAGAGTGCTGTTTTTCTAGAGAAAGACTTAACGTAAACCCAATCGCCAGGTTGTAGTGCAGATGGTAGGAAAGGATCTGGAAGATGTTGAGCAGCTGCTACTTGTCAGTGATGAAACTGTAGGAAGGAAATGAAATTTGCAGTACAAGAGAATGTCATTATCAAATGCATCATATTCAGAGAAGGGTGGTGGTGGTGGTGTCATGGGCATACGCAGAGGGAAAGCCATGAGAATTTCATATGGAGAAAGACTCTTGGTAGGATGCAGTTGTGCTTGCATAGAAAGTAAGCTTAGTGGTAAGGCTTGCAGCCAAGTTAAGCCTGTTTCTGAAGTGACTTTAGCAAGTCTAGTTTTTAAGGTCTGATTCATGCATTCAGTACTACCTGATGCCTGTGGTCTATACTGACAATGAAATTTTAAAGTAATGCCTAGCACTATACACAATGATTCAACTAACTTTTTGCAGTAAAATGCGTTCCACGGTCAGAGTATATTTGACCAGGAACACCAAAACGAGATATCCATTCGTAACACAATTTTTTTGCAACTGATATAGCATCATTTTTAGCACATGGGTAGCCACCCTGAAAAAATATCAACAATAGTCAAAACATATTTAAAATGAGTACTAGGTGGGAGTTCAATAAAGTCCCACTGTAAAGCACAAAATGGTCCCATTAGTTTTGGCACCGGTTGAGCGGGAGCCAGACTACCTTTTGAAATGTTATGCTGTAAACAAATGGAACACGTGCTCAAAACATGTTGCACAGAAGCAGAAAGTCCTTGGGCAAACCAATCCTTCTGGATTTGTTTGATTAAAGATTGTACCCCTACATGAGCTGGCAAAGGATATGTTTTTATAAGAGAATTTAACATAGATATAGGGCAAATTAATCTGCCATCAGGATGCTGTTAAATTGAATCAGAGCATTGCAAAGAACTGTGGGCCAGCCATGTTTTTCCTTTCCAATTCCGATGCTTCACTTTGTAAAGCTTTTAAAACAGTAGTGTCAAAAGTAACTGTTTGTAAGATAGGCTGCAGAAATTGTCCCTGAACAGTATGTGAAAGAGCAGCCTGCTTGGCAGCCCAGTCAGCCAAATTATTTCCCTTAGCTACTAGGGAGTCATTAGACTGGTGAGCTGCACACTTGACAACAGCAATTTCTGAAGGTAATAATAAATCCTGCAAGAGCTGATGAATATACAGGTAATTTTTAATTGGTGCCCCAGAGGATGTCAAAAACCCCCTTTCCTTCCATAAAGTACCAAAATCATGAACAACACCATGGGCGTAATGTGAATCGGTATAAACAGTAACAGATCTGTCTTTGGCCATTTTACATGCATGCGGAATTTCCACTAATTCCGCAGCTTGTGCGGAAGTGCCAGGTGGTAATTGTCCAGTTTGTAAAACTGTAGATGGCGAGTAGACTGACCATGCAGCCTGGAGTTCGCCAAGATTATTTTGTAAACAGGACCTATCTACAAAAAGAACTAAATCAGGATTAAGCAAAGGAACATCTTGCAAATCCAACCTAGGAGAAAGAACAGTGTTAACTACAAACACACAGTCATGTGGTTCGTCCTCGTCACTAGTTGGAATCAGTGAAGCAGAGTTTAGTGGTGGGCAACGTGTAATTTGAA
This sequence comes from Protopterus annectens, assembly GCF_019279795.1. Classification (NCBI taxonomy): domain Eukaryota; kingdom Metazoa; phylum Chordata; order Ceratodontiformes; family Protopteridae; genus Protopterus; species Protopterus annectens. The sequence continues at coordinate 930,163,056 of NC_056734.1, forward strand.
CAGCGGGATTACTTAATAAACTTAACCACTATTTAGTGAGGCGAGTATTAGAAAGATACTGTGTTTTTGTTTTTAAAAGTAAAGCTTGCACCACATGAGGTACTGCTAGTATAGTGTCATGTCCTAATTTCAATGGTGCTGCCATATCAATCAAAACGGCAGCGGCTGCCACTGCTCGTAAACAGGGTGGATAGCCAGAAGCAACAGGGTCTAACTCAGTGCTGTAATAGGCTATAGGTCGATAGCCTCCCATGCGCGCTTGTGCCAGCAGGCCCAGGGCAGTTTTATTTCTTTCACAATAGAAGAAAAAGGGTTTAGAATGATCTGGGAGCCCCAGGGCAGGTGGGTTTATCAGTGCCGTTTTAATAGCCTGAAAGGCGTTTTCATGCTCAGGGGACCAAGGCAGAGGGTCTGTGGCCTCCTTTTTTAGAAGCTGTAACAGAGGGGCTGAAATTTTTAAAAAATTGGGCACCCACTGTCTACAATAACCTGCTAGGCCGAGGAATCCCCTGAGTTGTCTCTGAGTTACAGGGTGGGGGGCAGTCTGAATGGAAGTAATTCTACTTGGAAGTATTTGATGTGAACCCATAGAAATTGTGTCTCCCAGGTATTGTACCTTTTCTTGACAGAACTGCAGTTTAGATTTACTTACCTTAAAACCTCGTTCAGCTAAAGACTTTAAAACTAGAAGCGAGTTCTCTGTACAATTCTTAGTATCTTGTGAAGCTATAAGAATATTGTCTACATATTGGACCAATACTGAACGTGGTGGTAACTGTAAATCCTGCAGTTGTCTGTGCATCTTTCTAGAGAATAGGGTTGGAGATTCTACATATCCTTGGGGTAGTCTGGTCCAAGTATACTGTTGGCCTTTATAAGTGAATGCAAACAAATACTGACTATCTGAATGTACTGGGATAGAGAAGAAAGCTGATGAGATGCCTATAACCATAAAACAATGTGCTGTAGGTGGGATGCAGCTTAAAATCGTAGCTGGGTTTGGTACGATTGGAAAAACAGGCAAGACAGCTTTATTGACTTCTCACAAGTCTTGCACAAATCTGTAAGCTTGTTTACCAGGTTTCTTTACTGGTAGAATTGGAGTATTACATGGACTTGTTGTAGGTACTATAATTCCTTGTTGTACCAAGGCAGAAATGACAGGGGCAATACCAGATGTGGCTTCTACCATCAAATGGTGCTGTGGTACCCAAGGTAACTTTGCTTCAGGTTTTAAGGTTATTTTTACAGGAGTGGCTGAAATTAGAAACCTAACATCATTATCATGAGTGGTCCATAGATGAGAGGGTAATGAATTTAAATGTTTATTTTTATCGAGGTCAGACTGCACACACATTGTTTGCAGAGTGAAGTTTTCATCTAAAGTAGCCAAAATACTATCTTGTTTATCAGAAGGTACTTGTAAATATACTCCTTCAGCTGTGCAGAAGATGGTTGCTCCCATCTTACAGAGCAAATCTCTTCCCAATAAATTTAAAGGTGCTGAGGGTCCTACTAAAAATGCATGATTGTCTTGTAAAGGTCCCATAGTTACTGGGATGGTTTCAGTATATTCAATAGGAATGCCAGAGACACCTACCCCTCTAGTTATGTTATTGGAGAGGGGAACATTTATTGCTGCCTCGCCAGCTAACATGGATTTGGTTGCTCCAGTGTCAATCAAAAATGGGTATGGTTTATTTTTGACAAGTAACATAGCATGTGTCCATCTTGATCCACAGGGATGAAGGGGCACAACTGCTGTTGTCTTTGTTCAGGGAACCATCATTGTGATGGCTGCCGATTTGGATGGAGTCCAATTAGAATTCCACTGAGGTGATGTATCAGTGGGTGGGGCAGGGTGCTCAGCCAGATACGGACATTCATTTCTCCAGGGCCTAATTGGTCACAATTGAAACATGCCATCTGATTATTATAGCTTTGGGGTGGGGCTGATCGATTTTCCTGCCAGTTTTGTCTATTTTGGTTTCCAGGCCCTTGGTGTTCACCTCTCTCTCTTCCCCGTCCTCCCCTGTCCATTGTGCCCAAAGGCAGTACACATCTGAATCTGCGCTTTAACCAATTTTTCCTGTAAGTCCTTTTTTTCCTGTGTTAAGTGGTCAGAGAGGTATTGCACTTGTGTGACTAATTCATGCAATCCAAGACTAGGCCAGTTTAAACATACTTCCTTTTAGCTTATCCCGTACTTGTGGGCGTAACCCATCTATGAAGGCAGCCGACAATCCGCTCTGTGCCGGCCCTTTGATGAGTTCTGGGTAACCAGAATAAACCTCAAAGGCTTCAGTGAGACTATTTAAATACTCGTCCACAGGTTCGTCTTCTTTTTGAAGAACTGACTTGATTTTGGACCAGTTGGGTGTGGGTGAAACTATTACTGTAATAGCATCTACTATTCGCTGTCTGACTGCTTCAAACCCATTATCTCCTTGTGCATCATGTTTTCGAATCTGAGTAGGGACATTAGCATGGTCCCAAATCCGTTTCATCAGATCAGCTGGTATGGCGTACTGAAGAACTGCCCTGACTTCTATCGTAGGATTATGTAAACAAATATCTCCCGCCAGCACACGCTGGAACTTAGCTGGATTAGTACGAATAGGTGGTAACGATTTGGTAATGGTTTGAAAATCAACCACCAACCACGCCCTAGGCTGATACTGTGGGGGTGCAATTGGTGGTGCAGTCGGTGGTGGGGGGAGCCAGGCATTATCGTCTTCTGACAATTCAGTTATCTGCAATTTAGCCAATTCCTTTACAGGATAAAGCCCCTTAAAGGGTGGGTCCTTCAAGCATTTACCGTTTACTACATCTAAATTACTAGCAGTTTGTTGCAATTCCCTCAACTGCTCTTTTAATTTCTGCTGATTATCCTTTAAACTACTAATAACCGAATTATTTTCTCTTTCTTTCGCCACTGTCATCCAATCATTAAATGCTGCCCAGCACAACCCTGGTATTCTTCTCCCTTTTTTCCTTAGCTTTCTTTGGAGATTAAGCAAAATATTTTTATTAAAACTACCATTTTGTGGAAAGGCGAGTTTACCATCACCATCAGTGAGGGCGACCCACTGACTTATAAACATAAAACTGTCCCGGGACACACGAAAATACATATAACCAGCTGGTGTAACTCTTTCTGGCTCTTTTATGGTTCCCACACTCGCTCCCATTTTCACACGATAAGCTATTCTGTATTTTACAGAGGTAGCCATGACGTTTTGTAAATGTTGTTTTCCCCACTGATGTATCTCCTTTCACTCTTATGTTGCCAGTTTTTCGTTTTAACCCACTCTCATACTGCACAATCAATAGTAGAAAAGAAATGCATGCCACTTACCTCAAAACAACTGAATGAGAGGAATTATTACAGTTCTATAAAATTATCAATGCCAAATTTTTAAAGCAGGCAAGTACAGGAAATGAAAGAAGCACTGCCAGAACAGAAAATTATGTCATGGGCCCTTTCACTAGCAGTATTTCGTTCAATCCCTAACTGCTGCAGCTGGTGTCAATTCAGATCCGAGTAAACGGCACCAATTGTTGCATTTAACATTTTACCTTAAATGAAGACAAGACACTTTTTCCTCTCTTTCAGTGGTATTTATTACACACATGTGTGAGCCTCATGGAAAGTACCAGGGAGACTCTCCAAACAAAGGAATGTATAAGCTTATATGTTGATGATACTGCTGACATTACAAAAATATAAACTTAGACCAATTAAATTAGTACAAAAGACAATTAACCAATCAGTGGTTTACCTGTACACTTAAAGCAGTTCACATTACTACATCTCTAGGCAGAGAGAGAAAATCGGATACACTTCCATATAAGGCACATTTCCTGCTTTCAAGCAGGCTCCTGTTTTCCAATACTTTTCCACTATTCACAGTTTACTCAAAGTTCGCAGTACAAAGTTCATCTCAATTCATATAGATTGTCACATACTCAATTTCCTTAAGCACATACTTTGGCCATTCTTATTCTACAACCTCCTCAAAGGAAATCTGAACAACTGCTGGTGGCATTTGCTGCAGGGGCAGAGGGGAAGGCTATTTCAAAGCAAACCATTTCTAAATGGATAGGCCATTGCATTCATTTCTGCTGTAAGCACCATGGAAAACCTATCCCACAGGGGATTAGACCACATTCAACCAGGGCTGCATCTGCCTCTACAGCCTTTCTCAGAGGTGTCCCTACCAGGGACATACTAGAAGCTGCTACCTGGAGTTCTGTACATACCTTCACCAATCATTACCATTTGCCAATTTTCTCTAAATCCAGAGCTGGCTTTGCCACTGCAGTCTTGCAGGGCCTTATAGCTGGTCCTAATGCTATCTAAATTTCTCCTCCCATCCTTAGCTATGGGAATCTACCCAAATGTGATGACCAACAGTGAAACACGAAGAACATAGTACAGTTGTGTACACTTACCATAAATGTAGATGTTTGAGTGTATTCACTATTGCAGTCCTGGTTACCCTGCCTCCAGCCCCCTGACTTCTTTTGGTTATACCTCTATTCTCCTTTACTATGCTTAAAAGCTTTTTGGTGTGTTTGCTTTTTGCTGGAGGTATAACCTTGCATATATATATATATATATATATATATATATATATATATATATATATATATATATATATATTTAATTGATTCCCATTAGGGGGGCACCTGACATCTGGGGCAAGAAAAATTGATGTAATGGCATCGGCTGCATGCTTTATACCCCTGACTACCTGACGTCACGGAAGATAAGACAACAACCAATGCAGGACCCAAGACTTTGATAATCAGGCCAACTGAGGGCTACTGCAAGCAGATAACCCAAATGTGATGACTGCAGCAGTGAATACACTCGAACATCTGCATTTATGGTAAGTGTACACAACTGTACTTTACTTTCATTGTCGCTGGATCAGAAGACCACGGGTTCTATGCACAAGGGCCACGGGTTCTATTAATTTTCCAATACTGATACTGCGATGCAGCATAAGGGGGGTGCTGCCATCATTCAGATGAGATTGTAAACCAAGATCCCATCTGCCTGAGTCAGTAGTAGCTCAGATGGATGTAAAAGTTCCTGTGGCACTTATAAAAACAGCAGCAGACATTTCCAGTGATCTGGCCAAATTTCCTCTAGCTAGTATGAATACCACCTCAGGTCTCCTTGAAAAGAAGACACTAGCCCTATCAACAGAGTAATAAAATAAATAAAAACATAGTTTTTGAAGCACTTCTGTTATGATAAGCTGGTATTGTAGTTAAGGAAGAAATGCCTGACGAAAGATTAGGAGGTTATTAATATCAAGAGACAGTCACTACTGAGCTAAGACCTAGATGTTTTCACTGCGTGTTGACAACATTCAAACAGCACATTTCTAGGAGGTAGGAAGAAATTTGAGCTACCTGGAAAAAAAAACTTGCAAACACAGAGAATAAATATGTACTGTGCACAAGACTGTAGCCAGAGGTCAAGATTGAATTCTAGACCCAGGAATTATGAGGCAATAGTCTTAATCAGTCAACTGTAGTAAAGGTTGTGGTACACAGAAATCAGTAAGTGGTAAGAGTATGGCTAAGCCTGCTGCTATAAGAACACATCTAGGTCAGCAAAGCTGCAAGTTATGTGCCTTTAACTGAGATGAACTTTAAAAACTGTCACAAGACTTTAGCTTACCCAAGCAAGATTCCTCATTTGCTTTTACTGTCATGATTTAATTCATAGCAGAGCAGGATGAACTGGTTACAAAGAAGGCACTTGCAAATTCATTTAGCTGTGTGGTGTCCAGTGCATTTTTCTAGTCTATAATTTGTGAATATTCCAGTGTGCATTGTTATCTCTGCCTAGAATAGACCAAAATATGAGGTGAAAATTTGGACAGCTCAGATGTATGTACTCCTCTTCAGTTCATATATTTGATAGGTCCTTATCCTATGAAACTTTTCTCTCTTTCCTGCTTTTGGTGTCAGTGTGTGTGTGTGTGTGTGTGTGTGTGTGTGTGTGTGTGTGTGTGTGTGTGTGTGTGTGTGTGTGTGATGCATGAATGTCTGTACATTTTAAATGCCTGGAATTAATCGGATGAGACAGCCCCCACGTAAGAAATCTTTGCTTGTTCTTGATGGTTTGCTGATGCTCAATCCAAGACCTTAAAGCATGCCAGAAATGAGCCCCATTGGATTGTATCTCACTTCAGCTGTATCTCCATTTTATTTTCCCAGAATCAGAAAGCATGTTGCATGATATGCAAATGTGCTACACAGAACTTCCACTTTACTCCTGGCAAAGATCTTATGTGTAATGTAGTTACTTCTGCTTCTATTGGCAATTTTTGGAGCATGACTGCTGCATTGACAAGTTTATAAGTGACACTGGCCATGCACTGCACAAGTGACTGAAAGTGGTGTTTTTTGTCAGATTAACATGACTTTCTGAAGAGCAGGAAGTAAGGAACAATTGCCTATAAAGTCCCAGAAATCAATGATAAAAGTGGGAAGCTGAATGAATTTACTTTTCAGCCGTTCACAGCTTTTTGTTTTGGGAATATAAACAAAGTTTGCTTTTAGCATATCTGTCAAATTATAGTTTAGTATTATTCCATACTGTGAACTATGGGATCTGATATGATGAACAAAGTCTCCAAACGCATGACTGACCAGGGAGCATAATCATTTGTTCAGTCTCGTATTGTATAACTCACAGATGATTTCTGTTCTGACATTTCTTCTTAAAGAACTACTTACTACAAGTTATGAGGCCCCTCCCTCCCAAAAAAGATTCCCATGTGGCATTGCAATTTAGCAAATTACTGTCTTTACCATAGATGCTAGCAATCACTATATGCCATTCACAACTAATGCTGTGGTAGTCAACATTGCTTTCCATGATGCACATGTTGCCATGTTATGAGAGCTATAATGCCTTGGGAAGGGAGTTTATACAAGATTTACTCTCTCCTGGCCTGTGTTGACCTTTGGGCTTAACACTCTGGATTAAACCTGGTCAGTAGGGAAGAAATCCCTGAATAACTCCCACTCCAGGCATGAGTTCTAGCTGTACTAGTTAACTGCATACCTTTAGAATTAAATTTTATTTTAGGATTCTGTGTTCAGAAAAGTCATTTTTTGACTACTTTTTATGATAAAACAAATCTTACTAAATTGCGACTTTTTTCTGTGTTTGGCATTGTATTGAAACTAGAGTACGGCATTTAAGAAGAGTATTTCAGAAGAAAGCAAATACTAAAACAAAAGCATGCATAAAATGCCAAGTCTACATGTATTCTTCTTCTTCTTAAAGCTTTTCCTGGTTAGGGGTCGCCACAGCGGATCACCTGTCTGCTCATGATTGGAAGTAGAGTTTTACGGTGTTGAGTTGCCAGCCCGGCGCCCAACCTTCCACGGAAGGCACACACACACACACACACACACACACACACACACACACACACCTGGGGCCAATTTAGAGTGTCCAATCCACCTACAGCAGGTCTTTGGGATGTGGGAGGAAACCAGAGCACCTGGAGAAAACCCACGCGACCTCAGGGAGGACATGTAGACTCCGCACAGAAGGCACCCCAGCCGAGGATCGAACCAAAGAACCTCTTGCTGTAGGCGACAACGCTAACCGCTGCACCACCATGGCCGCCCAAAGTCTACATGTAGTATATAATATTAAAAAAATGTCAAAGTTCAAAATGGCACATATGTAGAAATTATATAAATTTGCCTAAAACTTTATAATTTAAGGACTGTTCAAAGGAGGCCTTATAGTTACAGGTTGTAATCAGAAAGGATGGCTGATTTCTAAGAACTGGCACCAAATAAGCAAGGGACAGTCATCCTAAGTGAATAAGCCAGGACCTTAGAACAATTAACATCACTTACCCTGTTGACCTCAAGCTGCTTTCTATAACACAGGGCAACCGGATCACGTATAAATCTAAACTACATTAATTAGGTCTTAAAAACTGGTCTGCCAGCGACTAGAAATCAGTGTAAATCCAACAGACGAGGAGTAATCTGGTAGCTATGAGATCAGCCTACTGGACCTCATGCTCACAAATATGGGAGAATGCTGTACCCCCCCTGTTTCATCCTCCCTGATAACTCTGACCATGAAGCTGTATCCTTCTAAATCAAAATCAACTTGGTCATCCTATTAAAACAAGTAACAGTTAGGAACTATTCCAAGGCAAAATTACCTTTTATTAAGTGACAGTATGTCAAAATTCAGTGTCCCTGCAAAACCTGACAGCACAGCAGCCTATGCGGAACTGCTCTCAAACTCTGTACAACCATGTCAATGGCTGCATATAGGTTGCTGTGCCTTTTAGAAATAACTCCAGGATTAGCCTCCGAAAAAAATGCCCTGGTGGCATCCCACAGGATATACACCAAAAGGAAAACAATTATGGAAAGAATTGGAAAGGATAATTCCCATAAAGATAAAAACTCTGTCATCAAACTAAACAGGCAAATCGTCTTCTTCTTTCGGCTGCTCCCATTAGGGGTTGCCAGAGTGGATCAACTGTTTCCATTTCTTCCTGTCCTCTGCATCTTGCTCTGTCACACCAACCACCTGCTTGTCCTCTCTCACCACATCCATAAACCTTATCTTAGGCCTTCCTCTTTTCCTGTTGCCTGGCAGCTTCATCCTTAGCATCTTTTTCCCAATATACTCTGCATCCCTCCTCAACACATGTCCAAACCAATGTAATTTTGCATCTCTGGCTTTGTCTCCAAACCTTCCAGCCTGGGCTGACCCTCTAATATACTTATTCCTAATCCTGTCCATCCTCATCACACCCAGTGCAAATCTTAACATCTTCAACTCTGCCACATCAAGCTCTGACTCCTGCGTTTTTGTCAATGCCACTGTCTCCAACTTGTAGACCTTCCCTTTCACTCTTACTGGTACTCGTCTGTCACAAATCATTCCTGACACTCTTCTCCACCCACTCCATCCTGCCTGTACTCTCTTCTTCACCCCTCATCTACACTCACCATTACTCTGAACTGTTTATCCCAAGTATTTAAACTCATCCACCTTCGCCACCTCTACTGCCTGCCTGCATCCTCACCATTCCTCTATCCTCCCTCTCATTCACACACATATATTCTGTCTTAGTCCTGCTGACCATCATTCCTCTTCTCTCTAGAGCATATCTCCACCTCTGCAGGGTCTCCTCCACCTGCTCCCTACCCTCATTACAGATCACAGTGTCATCCGCAAACATCGTAGTCCACAGGGACTCCTGTCTGATCTCGTCTGTCAACCTGTCCATCACCATTGCAAATAAGAAAGGGCTCAGAGCTGATCTTTGATGTATTCCCATCTCCACCTTAAATGCATCCGTCACTCCCACCGCAGACCTCACCGCTGTCGCACTATCCTCGTACATATCCTGTACCACTCTTACATACTTCTCTGACACTCCTGACTTCCTCATACAATACCACAACTCCTCTCTAGGTACCCTGTCATATGCTTTCTCTGAGTCCACAAAGACACAATGCAACTCCTTCTGACCTTCTCTGTACTTCTCCATTAACACTCTCCGAGCAAACATCACATCTGTAGTGCTCTTTCCTGGCATGAAACCATACTGCTGATCACTAATCATCACCTCCCTTCTTAACCTAGCTTCCACTACTATTTCCCATATCTTCATGCTGTGACTGATCAGTTTAATCCCTCTGTAGTTACTACAGCTCTGCACATCACCCTTATTCTTAAAAATAGTTACCAAAACACTTTTTCTCCATTCCTCAGGCATCCTCTCACTTTGCAAGATTTCATTAAACAATCTAGTTAAAAACTCTACTGCCATTTCACCTAAACACCTCCATGCTTCCACAGGCATGTCATCTGGACTAACGGCCTTTCTATTCTTCTTCCTCTTCATAGCTATCCTTACTTCCTCCTTGCTAATCCACTGCATGTCATGATTCACTATCCGCTGATCATCCAACCTTCTCTCCATCTCATTCTCTTCATTCATCATAGGCAAATAAGGGGGGATAATTAGGTTAAGTAAAGCCAACTAAGAGGTTAAGATATCCTCCCAGGTGAAAGACAATCATAAGGCCTTTTTCATCTATGTCAGAACCCCCTCAAGGGCAGCACACATCAATGTGCTGAACTGGTGGTTAATGTTGCCACATTCACTTAGCCTGGTGATATAGTGAGCCTTTTAGGGTCAAATTCAGTTCAAACTTTACTCTCAATCCCCCCCCCCCCAAACTACCCTCAAACATAACCCTTCCATCTATAAGTAGAGAACATGTACTGGCTGCACTAGCTAAAGTCAAGAACACAGCCTCAGTGGACCCTGATAACATCCCAAGATGCCATGCCTCCTGAACAGTCTAAAATATGACTTATCAGGGCCCCTGGAGTCCTTATTTAACTATAGTCTTAACGGGATTTGTACCACATGAATGGACTGCAGTGGCCACCCCCCTTCATAAGGGAAGACCTTCAATAGATCCTGGAAACTACAGACTCATTAGTCTGACTAGTCTTGTTTGCAAAGCGATAGAATAATCACATATTGTCAGCAAGGACATAAGGTAGACTCTGGATCCATTCCAGTCTGGCTTTGTCAAAGGATGGTCATGCTTCCTGAATCTGCTAATCTTCTTTGAAAAGGCCACTAAGGCAACAGATGAAAGGAAAACTGCTTACTGCCGATCTAGATCTGGCTAAAGCATTTGATACAGTACCTCAGTCGGGCATTGTCAACAAACTATGGAACTAGGTATAAGCTTCTTTTAAACATGATACATCACTAGCTGGCTCACTGGTAGGACCCAGGGGGCTAGAATCAGTGAGACCACCTACACAGAGGTCACTAGTGGACTCCCCAGGGCTGTGTGCTAGGCCCATTTCTCTTTGGCATCTACGTCTTGGATGTCAGTGGCCTCTGGCCAACCACGACTGGGAGCAGTCATTGAATCCCCCCCAAGATGAGAACCCCTTCAGGAAGGTCTAACACAAACACTTGATGCCAAAGCCATGGTTTAAAACTCAATACCAAGGAAATGCATTATACTACCTTTTGAGAAGTTTGTCCTCCCCTTGTAATTATATCATAAATAAAACACCTTTAAAAGTTGATTCATTAGTCTAATGTTCTGGGAACGCATGTAGATAGTAACCTAGCCTTAGACCTACATGTGTCCAAGATAGTAAGAAAATCATTCTATGTTGTTCAAGGTATAAGTGACGTCATGGCATATAAGTACAGACATGTCATCATGCCACTGTACTCAGCCCTCATCAGATCCATCATAGATGCCCCCCCCCCTCAGTATGTACCTGACCAGACACATGCATCAAATCGAATGTCCACAAAGGCTCCTTACAAAAAAAATACAAGGAGTAAACACAATGTTCTGCTCTGATTGCATCAAAGTCCTGTCTCTTTACTTTGTATTATACAGACGTCTGAGAAGTGATATTGCCTGCAAGACACCCCTATATTATCTTTTGCACATCCACAAAACAATCAGCATCATAACTACTAGTTTAAAAGACCTACATTTTCTTTGTGACATAAATAGGACATGGAGAGACAGATATGTTTCTCAGAGAATTCCCATTCTCTGGAACAGGCTGTCACAAAAGGAAATATTGCCAGCCCAGCTAGTTGGAATTTTGTAAATAATTATATGTCATTTGTGAATATTAACATGATTTATATAGAAATGTAACCGGAGGAGGTACTGCTAGCGCAGCTGTCTGGAATTTTGTAAATAGTTGTATGTCATTTGTGAATACCATCATGATGCAATTGTTTGTGTTACCAGTATATTAGAACTGTATGTTATGTGTATATCAACGTGCTGGAACAAAAGAGATATCTGTAAAGTACTGAGCAGAATACTTGAGGTTAAGTTACTTTATAGCTGGCCCATAAACAAAATATATTATCTGTCAGTTTCAGTGCAGTAGCAACCACAATGGTCTAGAGCTAGAATTTTTTTGTAAAAGAGTAGTAGTTACTAGGACTTTAGGTGTAGAAGTGTTTTATTGCTTTATGACTTCCAACAGCTGCACAGCTCTGAGCAGAAGCCTTTGTCTATGTGTTTTCAGAAGGATATGTCAAATGCTACAACGGGGGTTTAGCCTGGGAACTGAAGTCAGGTGACAAAAAGTGATGCCATGCTGCAAGTATCACAGCAGCAAATTTGAGAAATTAATTTAAGAACTCTCTGAGAGAGGGACAGGGCATTTTGTATTTTGTCTTTGACCTAACAACATCAGCTGGAAAAATTCACTCATCGCTACATCTGCACTTGCCTTGCTTCAAGTAAATTTTAGAGAATAGTAACCATTTTAGATTCAGCTAGAAATATAGTAAAGTGTAGCTTAGATGTTTTCTTTATTTATTTGAGACTGTCCTGCAATATTGTTTTAAATATTTCCTGTGATTTTTAACTGTAATGTAACTGATTACTTATCTAGTATTATCTTGTAATTTTATTATTTATTATTAAATATATTTAAACATTTTAATTTTGGCTGGTCTGTTTAGAGATATTTAAGGTGTTAAGAGTACTTGCGTATCTATTTGGTGACACTGTACAAGCCACTTTTAAATAGACTTGCTCTTGGTCAGACTACCGTTTTGATTATTAGTAACATTACACAGTAAGATTGGACACCCTTTGTTAAGGGCCTTAAAGTAGCTGATAAGTAGTGGCTGGTGGCAGTGGAAACTACCTTATAGTCTGGGTAGAAGGAGGCATAGCTAGTAAACCTGTGCCAGCCTTTCTCAGGAGAGAGAGAGAGTGTGTGTGTGTGTGTGTGTGTGTGTGTGTGTGTGTGTGTGTGTGTGTGTGTGTGTGTGTGTATTTGTATATAGATCAAATCTCAGAGTTTGTGTGCCAGCTACTTGGGCAGGGACACGAAGCACTGGTTGGACAGGGAGGGTACTGGAGATCTTTGTTTGGCCACTCAGCTGAGATCGCAACCCTATAGTTGTGCCAGTAGGGAGTTTTATTCGGGATCTGGAGAAAGAGGGAGGAACCAGCCCCAGACTGACTGTGATCTCTGTGAGCTCTTCAGGGAAATTCCACTTTACTGTGTGTGTACTTGTCATACTCCCTGTGTACGTTTCCCACTGTTGCGGATTGAGGCTCCTTGATTACTAGGACAGTAAATTGGTTGTCAGTGGTGGGATATCCACATCGCATATTAATTGGCTTGTAGTGGTGTGGATATTGAATTCCTGTAGCCTGTGAACAGTGATCATTGAAGGTGTTTGTACTCTGTCAGCCACAAAGTGAACATTCAGAATTTCATATCACAATAGTTTTATTTTTTTTTTTGGTAGCTTAGTTAGTCTACTTAGTCAGGGAGAACAGGCAAGCATGTCAGCAGAGGAGTATGGCAAGCTGACAAGGAGCCAGTTGGCTGAGATGTGCCAGGCTAAAGGACTGGCGCATGCCAACCCGACTAAGGCAGAAATGATTGCAGCCTTGGGCACAGCTGCAACATAGATCAGTAATCAGGACAACTAGACTGGCCTTGGAGATGTACAACTCTCAGAAAATGGACAGTTCAACCTTTCCACAGAGGACTTAAAAATCTGCCTGCAGTTAAAGAAACTTGAACTGGAGGCCAAATGTATGGAAATACATTCAGCAGAGAGACTGCAGCAGGGGAAATAAATGGAATTAGAAGCAGCAGAGAGACTCGGATGTCTGGAACCTGAGGAGAATGAGAGGCAGAGGCAACATGAAAAGAAGATGCTGACTTTTTCCCAGGGTCATGGAGGTAATGGGGAAGGGAGTAACTGAACCCCAGAATCAAAAAAGGTCAGTAAATTTCTTTCACAGTTTATAAAGTGGGATAATTCTGATAGTCTCATTCATATGTTTGAAAGGGTATGTAAACAGTATAATGTTGACCAAGGGATCTGGGTACAGTTCCTAACCCTCTTACTCCATGGTAAAGCTGTAACTGCTGTTTCTAAATTGTCTGATACTGATTGCTTAAATTGTAATACTATTAAAAACTGTCTTTTAGAATGTTTTAAGTTAACACCTGAATCTTATAGGAAAAAGTTCATGAGCATACACACAAGACAGATGAAAGTGTGTGTGAATATATTGCTGAACTAAGCATTTATTTTCATAGGTGCATGAGTGGATGTCAGGACACCACTTTTGAAGGGCTGGCAGATTTTTTGGTGAGGGAACAAGCCCTTAGCACTTTGACTGAGGACATGAGAATCTGGTTAGTTGAGAGACAGCGTAATATTGCAGATGAGCTGGGGAAGAGAGGAGACCTATACCTACCAAGCAAAGCATCATTGCAGAGGAAAGGGATACCTAGTGCTGCTCATGGGGGTAAGGGAACCCATAGGGGGCAGCCAGACTGCCCCAACAGAGTCTGCCAGTAGCAGGAGAAGCCACTAGCCCAGGTACACATCCAGGACCAAGGGTTAAATGTTTTAAATGCAACCTGTGGGGCCATTTAGCATATAGATGTCCATGGAGACAAGGTGCAGAACAAAATGTGGGAGAGCCAGCAAGTGGAAATGACAGAATGCCAGCAGTAAGTTGTCTTGAGACAACAAGGGTACCAAACTACCACAAGAGGTTATATCCTGTCTTAGTAAATGGGCAGCAGGCCATTGCTAAGAGAGACACAGCCTCTGACCTAATCATTGTGACGCCTGCAGTGGTTAAAAAGGAGCACTGCTTGCTAGGGCAGTCTACTCCAGTCAGACCTTTAGGAGGGACCTCATTCCAAATACCTTCAGCTAGGGCTCACCTTGACTGGGAGGGTGGAAAAAGAAGCAAGCAGGTAGGTTTGTTTGAGGATATCCCTGCAGATGTCGTGATAGGAAACTATTTTGATAATGCAGTAATCTGTGTACATGCAGTTACATGCACTCAAGCTTGGAGACAAGCATGTGGGTCCGGTAGCCTGGGGGAGACCCAGACAGACTGCACGCTTGCAGCCAGGACTGGTGAGGTGGTTACTTCAGGGAGGGAGCTACCCTGTAGCGGTGAGACTGAAGGTGAATCACAGCTGCCTGTGGGTACTGATGTTTCCTTGGACAAAGTGACTGCAAGGGCAGAGGTGAGTAGTAGTACCCAGGCTGACAGTGAGGCACCTCTGTCAGAGGATACCAAACTTCCTGTGAAAGAGGAGGTGGAAAGGGTTACCAAGAGAGAGTTGAGACAGGCTCATTTCTCAGACCCTACATTACAAGGCCTGAGAGAGGTAGCTAGTGAGGCACCTTATTTTCAAGGGAAGTGTGAATCTTTATACTGGGACAAAAAGTTACTGCATAGAGACTGGACCCCTGAGGGAGGGCTAAAGGGTGAGATAATACAGCAGTTGGTAGTGCCCAGAGCCTACCATCTGGCACTTCTAGCAATAGCCCATGATATTCCCTTTGCAGGTCATATGGGCATAGAATGTACAAAGAGATGTATTGTGCATAACTTTTATTGGCCTGGGATTTCCAGAGATGTGACAGGTACTGCAGGAACAGTGAGCAGTGCCAAAAGGTAGGCAAGGCAGGAGACAAGGTGAAAGCTCCTTTGATGCCTTTGCCTGTGATTGAGGAGCCATTTCACAGGGTAGCTATAGATATTGTGGGGTCTCTGAGTACCCCAAGTTCCACAGGGAAGAAGTATATCCTAGTGGTAGTAGATTATGCTGCCAGATACCCTGAGGCGGTGGCTCTGTCCTCCATTGAGGCAGACAAGGGGGCAAATGCTTTGTTAGAGATTCATCAGGGTAGGTTTCCCGAGTGAAATACTGACTGACAGGGGTGCCAGTTTTATGTCCGACCTGCTGGCTGGTCTATGGAAGCACTGTCCAGTGAAGCACTTGAAGGCCACCCCCACTATCCCCAGACTAATGGTATTGTTGAGAGGTTAAACTCTACATTCAATGCCATGCTACGGGCATCTGCAGACCAGCTCAAGAGTGAGTGGGACAAATATTTGCCCCATCTATTGTTTGCTTACAGAGAGGTGTTTTTCACCCTTCAAGTTGCTATATGGGCATAGGGTGTGGGGGCCTCTAGGTTTGATTCATGATGAGTGGAGGGTGTGTATGAATCCCACAAGGAGTCTTTTGTGGCATATGTCCTAAACTTCAGGGCAAGTCTCAAGTAGCTCATGGGCTTGGCCCAGAAGAACCTGTCAAAGGCCCAACAGCAGAAAAAGGTCTGGTATGACAGGAATGGTCGAGCTAGAGAGTATGCTGTGGGGCAACAGGTTTTGGTTCTCATTCTTGTTAGACACAACAAGCTGCAGGCAGCTTGTGATGGACCCTTCAAGATGGTAAGGAAGGTCAGTGATGTTAAGTACTTAGTAGAACTGCTAGGCAGGAGGCAGGGCCATAAATTGTACCATGTTAACATGATGAAACCTTACCATGATAGAGAGGCCCTTATGCCGAGTATTTGATGGCAGGAGGAGGTTGAGGGGGATCTCATGATTGATCTCGTCAGTGAGGCTTGGACTGACTCCTCAGTGTAAGGGGTAGGAATATCCCAGCAGCTATCCCCTACCCAGGTTTGAGAAATCCGAGCAATGTTACAGGAGTTTGGGGACATGTTCACTGGGAAACTAGGGTGCAACCACCTGGTACAACACCATGTGAATACAGGACCACAAAGGCTTATTAGGGGCACCCCTTATAGGGTGCAAAACACAAGCCTCTTAGCTTCCCTTAAGGACTCCTCTCGAACCTCTTGTAAGAACAAATCTAAAAACAAACGAAACAGAGTCCAAACTGGCAGTAGTCTTGTTACAAATAAAAAAATACACATTTGAGTTTTATGCAGATTGCCATACAGAGAATGTGGTTTACTTGGCATGCTGCAAGTCATGTCCGAGTTTTTATGTTGGAAAAACGAATTGTAAGTTAAAAACACGAATATTGCAGCATTTGTCATCTGTTAGACAGAAGGATAAACATAATGCATTGTACCAGCATGTTTCCAGCTTTCCAGATCACACTTTTTTGTTTTTATGGTTCTGCATGTTGCACAGATGAAAAGGGGCGGGGGGGGGGGGCATTGTCAGTGATACAGAGTATGCAGAGTTAAGATGGATAATACAGCTGGCTGCTGACAACCCACCTGGGTTAAATAGTTCTGTACCTTTAAAACCAGCCGTAAAAAAAGGTGGGTTAAATATAGAAAGTAATTGGTTGCTTTTAAAAATGTTTTAATATTTAAAGACTGTCATGATTATGTGAAATTTGTCTGAAGGGTTTTTTAACCTGAAAGTGAAGTGCTTACATTTTATAATAAAAGATTATGGGCAGTTTGGACTCTGTTTCGTTTGTTTTTGGATTTGCCCTTATAGGGTGCCTGAGTCATACAGACTCTGAGGGAGGAGATGCAGGAAATGTTGGAACTAGGGATAATTCAGGAGTCCAGCAGTCCCTGGGCCTCCTCATTGGTGCTGGTACCAAAGAAGTATGGCAGCACCAGGTTCTTTGTGGACCACAGGAGATTAAATAGTCATACAGAGTCAGATGTTTACCCCATGCCTAGGACAGACGAAGCACTAGAGTAGACAGGTGGGGCTAAGTGTCTTAGCATGACTGAACTTTCCAAAGATTACTGGCAGGTGCTCTTGACTTCCAGCACAAGAGATAGGTCAGCCTTTGTGACTGGTTTTGGCTTGTATGAGTTCAAGAAGATGCCTTTTGGGATGACAAATGCCCCAGCGACTTTGCAGAGGCTGGTAGATCGTATCCTAGCAGGAGGAGGAGATTTTGCCCTTGCTTACCTGGATGATACTGCCATCTACAGCCATTCCTGGCAAGAGCACCTTCAGCATGTCCGGGAGGTGTTGGGCAGACTACAGAGGGCAGGGTTGACCATTAAGCCCAGTAAATGTCAGGTGGATATGGCAGAGGTCTCCCACCTGGGACATGGGGAGAGGTAAAATCAGGCCACAAATCTGCCAAAGTGGAAGCCATTCATGCAAGAAGCAGGTGAGGGCATTCTTAGGGACAGCACAATACTACAGAAAGTTTGTTCCCAATTATAGTACCATAGCTGCTCCCCTCACAGACCTGACAAGGAAAAACAAGCCAGATAAGGTAGTGTGGACCCCGGCATGTGAGCAGGCAATCCAGAAGCTTAAAGGAGCTTTGGGAGAACCCCCTGTGTTTGCCAGTCCAGATTACAGCAACGACTTTTTTGTGCAGGTGGATGCTTCAAACCATGGGATGGAGGCTGTACTCAGCCATATTTCTTCAGAGGGAGAAGAGCACCCATTGGTTTAGCTCAATCATAGGCTCCAACCCAGGGAGGAATGCTATGCACTGTAGAAAAGTAATGTCTAGTGTGGGCACTGCAGAAACTTCAGCCTTATCTGTATGGAAGGAAACTCACTGGAGTTACAGACCACAGTCCCTTAACATGGCTACATTGAGCCAGCCAGCAAAATGCCAAGATGTTCGTGTTTCACTGCTGCAGTCATTACACTTGGGTTATCCTGTCATCAGGCGGGCCCGCAGTCAGCCAGAGTTCCAAAGTCTTGGTCTGGCGTTGGTTGCTCTCGCTTCCTTCCTGATGTCAGTGTGCCAGGGGTATATACGATGCAGCCGACGCCATTTTCTTCAGTCTTTCGTGCCGCGTGGTGCCCGAAGCAAAAGCAGTTCACAAGTGCCGGTCAGCCGACTCCTGAGATATCAGATTCGATTTTCAGAACTGAAGTCTTCAATAAAGCGAAGTACCCCATTGGGGAAACTTTTTCTTGCCTCAGACCAATGTCAGTAAAAGTTAATAATTGTATTTCTTGTGGGAAGCAAATACCTCATAAGGATTTTCATTCTTACTGTATTCCATGCCTAGGCCCAGATCACGACGTCACTAGTTGTCGGTTTTGTGCTAGATTTAACAAATGCACTATTAAATGCCGGTTTGATTTTGCTCGCCATTACTTTGGCCAAAGATTTAATTATACCATGCCGTCGGAACAACCGACGACCGGAATGCACAAAAAATGCAGAGACAAGGATAAGGACAGGCATCCGAGGCCCAAAACTGACAACGAAGCCTCTTCTAGGCCAGTTGCCAGTTCGCCGGTTCTCAGTGAGGCGCTTTCACAGCCCCTTTCACCCGCTACCGACTCCCACGAGGAGGTACCTAGGCCTCTGGATACTCAAGGTGTTGGGCCTATGGAGACTAACCCTTCAGATGGGTCCAGAGCTGCTGAGCAGTCATCAGCTTCTGAGGGTGTTTTCAGACCTTCTAAACTTAACAATAAAACTACAGCCAAGTCTAAAACTCCATTAAAGACAAAGAAGCAAGTACAGCATTCACCTGGACAGGCCTCCATGCCTAAAAAACAGATGCTCAAAATAGCCGAAGACTTAATTACTCTGATCAGGGGTTCCGATCCCCCTCCTGATAAAAGGCCTAGGCAGGATACAGACTATGATTCCTCTGACCAGATTTCTATATATTCTGATTCCTCTTCAGACCAGGAATACTCTTTACCCCCCTATGAGGACTCTGATGCTGAAGAATCAATTCCTTCAGTCTCTCCTCCTGAGGATTATTCTTTTGGGGAAACTTTACATACCATGAGGGAGCATTTCCACTGGGAGGGCCAGGATTATTCAGAATCCAAGAAAAGGCTCAGAAACTTTCTTTTATTGCCTCAGCACAGGCTCCTTGCTATTCCGCCAGTGTTATTGTGGATATTGTGGATGATGTGTTTTCTGAATCCAGTTTAAATCCTGATTCTTTACCCCATGATCCAGTCAAGCCAGGCAGGTACTACAGAGTCCCTGACTCTCACAAATTTCTTTATAAAAACCCTGCTGCTGACCCAGAAACTATTTCCCAGGGTCCCAAAGGGGTAAAGGCTTCCACGGCTAAAAATCCAGTTCCCTCAGACAGAGATTCTAGAGCATTAGACAGATGGGGGAAGAAAGTTTACACTTCTGCAACTTTAGCAGTGAGAGCTTTAAATTGCCAGTTTCACATGCTTAAATACCAGCAATACTTAATGTCTCAATTAAAACAGAAAATGACTATTAATGCAGAACATCCTGACTACAAGGAAATGTAGGATTTATTGCATGCAGCTAAACAAGTGGGAAACATACTTTGCAATGTGGTTTTGATTCATTAGAGGCTTCTTGTAGAGCAGCAGTTACAATATCTGTGATTCAAAGGCATGCTTGGTTAAAAAAACAAAGTTTACCAGATCATGTTTAGGCAAAATTATTGGATGCACCTTTACAGCAAGACATTGGCAGAAGAGGTATTAAAGAAAATGGAGGATAAGGCAAAATCTATGCAAACAGTGAAGGATTTCTTACAGGTACAGCCACCACGATTTAGCAGAAATTGGCCTACAAAAAATTGGTCCTTTCCAGTGTCAGACAGGCCACAAAGAGGCAGATACAGACGCCCAAGAGGCAGATCTCAGCCCCAAGGCTCTTACAGACCACGACAGTGGGGTGCTTCAACTCCAAAAGGAGGTGAGGACAAGTCACAACCTTACAGGAAACAGTCCCAATGACTTCCCCCTTTGAATGCCAAGCACTTCCCTTTTGGCAGCTCCCTTAGGGGGGAAACTAGCACTTTTTTCTCAAAACTGGCAAACAATCACCCAAGACAAATGGGTTCTGAATATTGTGTCTCAAGGTTACAGGTTCCACTTTCACACTTTACCAAGACTAAAAGAAATGCCAGACCTGCCACAAAATCAATGGGCAGAGGCACAAAAACAAATTACAGCCCTCATGAACATGAGAGCTATTCAAAAAGTGCCACAGCAAGAACAAGGATTTTACTCAAGACTTTTCCTGGTCCCCAGAAAGGACAAAGCCTGGAGACCCATACTAGACCTTTCTACTCTAAATACTTACCTGGATGTACCGAAATTCAAAATGTTGACACTACAGCAGCTTCTACCCATGCTGGGCAAGAGAGCTTGGCTTGTTACTTTGGACCTTAAAGAGGCATACCTGCATGTCCCTATCAGACAAAATTGCAGAAGATACCTCAGATTCATAGCTGGTTCAATGCACTATCAATTCTCTGCGCTGCCCTTTGGCTTATCTACTGCGCCCAGGGTCTTTACAAAGTACCTGGCACCAGTAATTGTATTTTGCAGACAAAAGGGAATTCAAATATATCCATACCTGGACGACTGCCTTACTCGAGCAGAGAACAAGGACATTCTTCTAAAGCATCTGGCGTTTGTAAAAAGAAGTTGCTAATTTGCCTAGGGTACACAGTAAACAAAAATAAGTCAAAACTAGTGCCCTCACAAGAGATAATATTCTTGGGTGCCAGCTTAAATACAACGGCCCAGATGGCTTACCTCATGCCAGACAAACAAGGACAACTGACTCAGTATTTTCAATTAATGGCAACAAAGTCCCAACTCCCTGCAAGAAAAATTCTGCAGGCCTTGGGATTCATGGCATCCTGCATACTACTAATTCCATATGCCAGACTGCATATGAGGAAATTACAATGGTACCTAAAAAGTGTATGGACTCAACACTCTCACAGTTTGGAAACAGTAATACCACTAATTCCCTGCCTACAACAGGAATTTCGATGGTGGACACAGGCATGTCACCTCAACAAGGGTCAGCCTTTCACTCTACCCACAGCCAGGCAGACTTTAACAACAGATGCTTCGGATTATGCCTGGGGAGCACACATGGCAGGAAAATGTATTCAGGGCAAGTGGACCACAGACCAAATGCATCTTCACATCAATCAGAAAGAGATGTTGGCTGTACAAAATGCCCTAACAGCTTTCAAGGACCTTCTGCATCCAGGGCAATTATTATTAAAGACAGACAACACCACAGTAATGTGGTACATAAACAAGCAAGGGGGCACTCATTCTTACCCCCTATGCAGACAAGCCATGACCTTGTGGAACACAGCTCTAACTTATCAAGTTCATCTGCAAGGACAATTCCTGCCAGGAAAGAAGAATACTCTGGCGGACAACTTAAGCAGAAACATCATGGATCCTCACGAGTGGAAACTAAATCCACAAGTCTTCAGCATGATAATGCAAAAATAGGGGTGCCCAGACATAGATCTTTTTGCCTCCCCACTGAATTGCCAACTCCAAAAATTCTGCACAAGGACTTCACACACAAGCATGGAAAATGGATGCTCTTTCGTTCAGCTGGAAAAACCTAAATGTTTATGCCTTCCCACCACTGCCTCTACTTTCAAAGGTACTCCTAAAAGCCAGACAAGAAATACCACAGATGATCCTGATTGCTCCAGACTGGCCACGCCAGCACTGGTACCCAATCTTAAAGAACTTAGCTCAAGGACCACCATGGATTTTACCACAAATTCCACACCTTCTGACTCAACAAAACAATCAGATCCTGCACAGTCGGCTCAAAGCCTTAATGGCTGCATGGCAGATTAATTAGCCAAACAGACAACACCTCTCTCTAAAGCTGTTATGGATGTCATTTTGGAGGCCAGGAGGCCTAGCACCAGGGAATCTTATTCAGAAAAGTGGAAGAGATTCTGTGCCTGGAACCAGGCTCAAAGCCTTGACCCTCTTGTCCCAAACATTCATCAGATACTACAATACTTAACTGAGACGCTGGACAAAGGACTATCCTTCTCATCTATTAAGATCCATGCCTCTGCCATCTCTGTTCATTACAACACAGATCCTCCTATTTTCTCTCATCCATTGCTAAAGCAGTACCTCAGAGGGGCTAAAAAGATAAGACCGCCCTGGAGAGCACCAACACCTACTTGGGACCTCAATTTTGTTTGGGAAAAACTCACTTTACCTCCTTTTGAACCAGCCAATTCAGCAGAATTAAAATGTGTATCATGGAAAACAGCTCTGCTTCTGACAATAACCTCAGCACGAAGAGTCTCAGAGTTACAGGCACTAATGGCAGTGGAGCCTTTCATCATTTTTCATCAAGACATGGTTTCTTTAAGAACAAACCCTTCATTTATGCCTAAGGTGGTATCCAGTGTGGCTCTTAACCAAACTATCCACTTACCAACTTTTTATCCAAATGCCCAGAATAAAGGAGAGACTTCTTCATTCCTTGGACATTCACAGACAATTACGTTTCTACTTGGACAAAACAAAAGCTTTCAGAAAAAAATGAGCAATTGTTTGTAGCATATGTTGCAGGATCACACGGAAAGGCTATTTCAAAGCAGACCATTTCAAAGTGGATAGGACACTGTATCCGGTTCTGTTGCACACCGCATGGGAAGCCTGTACCTAGTACCTAGTAACATTGGACCACATTCCACCAGGGCAACTGCCACTTCTACTGCCTACCTTAGAGGAGTACCTACCAAAGATATCTTGGAAGCTGCAACTTGGAGTTCAGTGCACACCTTTACCAAGCATTACCATTTGCCTCTTTATTCTAGATCCAGAGCTGGCTTTGCCACTGCAGTGCTGCAGGGCCTCATAGCCACACCAAATCCTCTATAGAACCAGCCACCCTCACTCAGCTTTGGGATTCAACCCAAGTGTAATGATTGCAGCAGTGAAACACGATGAACATAATACAGTTTTCTACCTACCATAAATGTAGATGTTCGAGTGTCTTCACTGCTGCAGTCTAGGTTACCCACCCGCCATCCCCTCTTTCTTAGCTGGGACTTATCTATACTTCTCAACCCTATACTACCTATGTGGTGTATACGCTGGTTACTGAAGTTTTTGTTTTTACATTATTGTATGTTTTATTAGCAATATGTATTGCCTACCATTTTTGGGGGCACCTGACATCTGGGGCAAGAAAAACTGAAGACAATGGCGTCTGCTGCATCTTCTATACCCCTGGCGCACTGACGTCAGGGAGGAAGTGACAGCAACCGATGCCGGACCAAGACTTTGGAACTCTGACCAACTGCAGGCCCATCTGATGGCAGGATAACCTAAGTGTAATGACTGCAGCAGTGAAGACATTCTAACATCTACATTTATGGTAGGTACAAAACTGTACTTTACTATGGTGGAGCCTAGGGTTGCAGGCATGTGATATGACAGTGCAGCACCGCAGTGGGGTTAGCAATGCCAATGCAGATGGGCAGTCAAGGCAGGGTATGGGGTAGTGTATTCCCAGATAGACTCACCCTCTTAAGCAGTGTTTCTTAAGGGTCACTTAAAAAACTACCTTTAGTTTTTGTCACAAAAAGAAATATTGCCAGCTCAGCTAGCTAGAATTTTGTAAATAGTTGTATGTCATTTGTGAATACCAGCATGATGCAATTGCTTGTGTTACCACAATATTAGAAGTATATGTTATGTGTATATCAACCTGCTGGAACAGAAGAGATATTGTAAGTACTAAGCAGAAATGTATTTGCACTATTGTAACAGTTTAGATGTATAGATTTTAACAGGAGATTAACTTGCAAAACTTAAGAATAGTTGAGGTTAAGTTACTTTATAGCTGGGCCATAAAAGATGTTATCTCTCAGTTTCAGTGCAGTAGCAGACACAATGTCTAGAACTAGAAGTTTTTTGTATGGTTTTGAAAGAGATGTAATTACTACGATTGAGATGTGGAAGTGTTTTATTGCTTTATGAATTTCAACAGCTCCACAGCTTTGAGCAGAAGCCGTTGTCTGCGTATTTTCACAAGGAGATGTCCAATGCTACAATGGGGGTTTAGCCTGGGAACCGAAGTCAGGTGACAAAAAGTGATGTCTGCAAGTATCCCAGCAGCAATATTTGAGATATTAATTTAAGAACTCTCAGAGAGAGAGAGAGAGAGAGAGCGCATTTGTTTTTGACCTAACAACATCAGTTGGAAACATTCACTCATCGCCACATCTGCATTTGCCTTGCTGTAAGTTAGTTTTAGGGCATAGTAACTCATTTAGATAGGAATACAGTAAAGTGCAGCTTAGATGTTTTCTTTATTTGAGACTGTCCTGCAATGTTGTTTTAAATATTTCCTGTGATTTTTAACTCTGACGTTACTGATTACATATTTAGTATTGTCTTTTTATTTATTATTAAATATATTTAAACCGTTTAATTGTGGCTGATCTGTTTAGAGATATTTAAGCTGTTTGCATGTATATTTGGTGACACTGTACAGGCCACTCCTAAATAGCCTTGCTCTTGGTCAGACTACCATTTGGATTAATAGTAACATTACACAGTAATATTGGACACCCTTTGTTAAGGCCCTTAAAGTAGGAGATAGGTAGTGGCTTGTGGCAGTGGAAAGTACCTTATAGTCTGGGCAGAAGGGGGCATAGCTAGTAAACTTGTGCCAGCCTTTCCCAGCAGTGTATGCGTGTGTGTGTGTGTGTGTGTGTGTGTGTGTGTGTGTGTGTGTGTGTGTGTGTGTGTGTGTGTGTCTGTATATAACTCAAATCTCAAAGAGTTTGTGTGTCAGGTACTTGGGCAGGGACACGAAGCACTGATTGGACAGAGAGGGTACTGGAGATCTTGGTTTGGCCACTCAACTGAGATCTCAACCCTATAGCTGTGCCAGTGCGAAGTCTTACTAGGAATCTGGAGAAAGAGGGAGAAACCAGCCCCAGACTGACTGTGATCTTTGTGTGCTGTTAAGGGAAACTGTACTTAACTGTGCCTGTACTTGTCATCCTCCCAGTATGTACTTTCCCCACTGTTGCCAGTTGTGAGGATTGAGGCTCCTTGGTTACTGGGCCAGTGCTGGGATGTCACACAGGCTCCTCATCCCTTTGAAACAAAGTTCCTACCTGTCCCTATTTAAGTGAAACTTGGACCAATGGATCGGTAATTGGAAATTCGCCCCCGGTTTGGTGCCTGTGTCTCTGATGGACAGACGCAGTCAGTAAGTCATTGTGGGTAACATTTGCATTGCATGGCTAGACCTGCAAGGGCCCTAATATTCATTAGCCTAGTATACACCTATGAACCTATAATAATCTAAGCGTGAAGATACAAACCCATGAATTCCCGTAACTTACATAAATGGATTGAAGTTCCAGATCTGTGCAGTATTTTCCAAATGAAAATAGAATGTCTTGATGACAGCCAATGCAAGGCCCATTATTATCGGTCAGTCACCGTGAAGGATGCCCAGATCACAGATTCATAACATTTGATCCCCCACCCAATAAATAATAAGTAGGAAAGGACAGAAAAGAGAGGTGATGTATATAGCATGAACTAATATCTCCTCAGTGTTCTATGGGTAAAGTTTTAGGCGGTTTAGATGATTTTGAGATAACTAAAAGAGAAGGGACTCCAGTATTCTAATGCTGTAAAATCTGGCATAAAGTCTTGAATGAAGAGACATAAAGTTTGAATCTTATCAACATAAGACTGACTGGAAACACCTCTCTCTATCTCTCTAAGAATCTTCCTTAGAAGTAGTGTATATGGTATGAAAAACAATGGTGCTAAGGCAGATCCCTGTAGATGCCCATATTCCAAAAGGTAGCTGCCTGAGGAATTTAATCTTGATATAAACCATGGAAGAAGCAGAGAGAGAGAGAAAGAGATGATGGGCAAGCCAGCTAAGCACACCTCCAGAGAAACCACAGTAGATTTTTAGAGATTCATTTGAGAGACCATGATCCACTTTGTCAAATATGGCTTACATGATCAAGGAGTATGAACATTGTAAGCAATTATCTCAAGAGATCATTTTCAGTTTGATTGAGGGCTTTCTCATTAATGTGCAGAGATCTAAATCCAGACTCTGATGGGTCGATAGGTCATTAGATGATAGTTGAGCATACCTTTGCATAAATTCTTCTTCCTTAATAAACTTAGGTATGAAAGGAAAGTTTAAGCCTGAGCAGTAATTCTGCAAGTAGCTCAAAAGCAAAGATGGCTTTTTAAAAACCGAAATAATCAAAACATATTAAAAAAAAAAAAAAAAATCAGAAAAAAAGTGCCTCAAGGATGAAAGGACAATGTGAAAAATAATTGATCCAGGTAACTACAGTCCAGATTTCACCAGCCTTCATGGTTTTAGATCAAGCCCATATTAAGGTAGAAGGCATAGATCAGTCCAGTAACTAAACTCACCCAGTATTATCTATATAAAAAAATTAATTACGATCACACAAAAATGAAGAAATGTTTACCAAGCAACAATGTGGTACAAGCTGCACAGCTTGCCCTCTATTCAGAAATGTGTTATTGTATGATTGGCTACGGCACAGATCTCACTGGATGGATAAAATGTCTTCTTATGTGATATATGTCTGGCAGGAAGCATAATGGATATCCAGACTAAGTTTTTCCTCAAGCCAGCATGTCTTTTGCAAACAGAATTCCACCTTTTACCCAGCTGACATCATAATCTGGAGCTCATGGTTAAACGTGGTTCATAACATGTGGTGGAGTTTTGATATATGTGAGCTGGGGCTCACTGTGTTTAGTTTTCCAGTCTCGCCATTGTTATATGTCATAGCTAGTGAGTCAGTTGTCAGTACTGTCTAATTTAAAGAGTTAGTTACATTTGTGTGATATATCACTAGTTATATTTGTCAGTTCATAAAACTAGCCAGCTCTTTACTATGTGACATCAGTGGTGGGAGTCCAAGTCCAAAATAAACTAGCTAATGATCTGACCAAGAGACTGGCTGTGCCTCCACCAAGTCTTTAGCTTTTTTATGAAGTTGAAGGACCAAGTCTAAGCAGTGTCCAGACTTATCAGTGAGACTACCCAAGTGAAGTCAAGTCAAAACCTCATTGGCAAGTTCTCTGGTCTTATCAACCCAGGTGTTGAAATCCTAGAAGAAGGGTGATCTTTGAGATTCATTAATGAAGTCAGTAAAGAAACACATGACCAGTTCCAGAAAAGCCCTTAGAAAAATTATATAAATTTATATAAAATAAAGAACATTCTGCCCTGATGGCATATTTGAAGGCTGTATGCATTCCAACATTTACCTGATTTACCCATAAGCCAATACCAAAATGTATTCTACCTCCCCCCACCATTATTGCTAGTCCATAGGCTGTGAATTACATAAAGGCTTGAGAGATAATTGTCATTAAATATGGTATGCTATTGCCATCTGGTCATGTCTCCATGGTGAATAACAAAGTTTACCTTTGAACCTCTTGGTTCAAAAAAACTGGACAAAACCTAAACTAATCTGGGGCCTAAAATATTAACAGATTTAAAATATTGAATTTATAAAATTAGAAAGTTACTAGAACAACAGGATTTGTGTTAGCATGCATTTTCTAAAGGATATGAAATCTTAAACTCAAATATATGTCATTATTTAGTTATTTCAGCCTTCTGTGATTTGTCAGAAAAACTCAAATTTTATGAGGAAGAGACCAAAACTATGAGGCAAAAAATCTGGACATTCTGTGAAAATCTGAACAATTGAGAGGTATGACCCAAGAGAATTATACAAAGCAAGGCAGAGATAATTCCCATCTTGTTCTTAATCAACCCTAATTAAGCAGCACAGCTCAGGTTGAGGCATTACAGGGTATGTTCTGTTTAAAGGCTGGGATGGTAATTCTGATAGCTTAGTTACTGACACCAGACAAGGGTAAAGTGTGTTAGGTTAGTGTTTCATCCTTGGGTGGTGAATGATATCTCTTGTCCCCACTAAGGCCTGTGACAAAAGAAAACCTTTTAACTTCCACATCATGAGTTTGTGTAGTCTCCAGTCTTCTGCATCCAAAGGAGATATATATATATATATATATATATATATATATGTGTGTGTATATATATATATATATATATATATATATATATATATATATATATATGTGTGTGTGTGTATATATATATATATATATATATATATATATATATATATATATATATATATATATATGTGTGTGTGTATATATATATATATATATATATATATATATATATATATATATATATATATATATATATATATATATATATATATGTATGTATATGTATGTGTATATATATATATATATATATATATATATATATATATATATATATATATATATATATAGTGTGTGTATGTATATATATATATATATATATATATATATATATATATATATATATATATATATATATATATAAATCCATACATTACATCCAAGAAACATTTGTATCCAATGCTAAAAGCCCCAAAATATAGACTGAAAAGAATATTTCATCCTAAACAAAGTCCAAAGGATGTTATGAAGCCAAATTCATTTCCAGTCCAGAAAAAAACTGGAGTGGAAAATCATGCTACATAGTAGTCAGTAAAGTATCAGTGTGTGGACCAGTAGTTTCAAGTCCATCAACACGTCAAAACTTGTCCACCACTACCACAAAGACCCAGAAATGCCTGAAGTCTGTCCTTTATAGCCTCCTTGGACAAAGATAATAAGGGCAGGAGCACAAACACAACAGAGATGTAATAAATGTAATAAAAAGCATTCATACAAACTAAGCAAACAGGTTAAAGAATACTTTAGTAAGAGAGGAGCCAGACAGCAGTCACCTCCATTCCCTTTGCTCTGTGCTTTATATTTAGAACCATCAGCAAATAAAATAAGAGACTTTTACATTCAAGGCTACGGAAATCAGGAAAAGTTAGATTTATTTGCAGATGATATTATCTTTTATTTGATAAATCCAGAAAAGGGTTGTGCAACACTTTGAGAGAGTTTTAAGTCATTTACGATTATAAATATATGAAGATAAAACAAAGGCTGTAGAGGTAAACCATTTATCGCCACGTGAATTAATTCAGCAATACCTATAATTGTGTAGGCCACGATAAGGTGAAGTATTTAGAAGTATGGATTAAAAAGGATTATCTCATGGTAACTAAGGATATTTGGGAAGTAACTTAAAGATAATACAAAAATCGAGAAGCTGGAAACTCTTGATTATGGATATGGCTAGTAAGATACAAGAAGTGAAAATGTTTAGTCACTTTAGTTTTATATACAGATCATACATATTTTTATCAAACAGCTGAGACATTGTGAGGAGAACAGTGCAAGAGTTAAGTGGGATAAGTTTATTCTCCCCATAAAACATGGTGGTATAGGGTTACCTAATAAGGGATACTTTACAGTTCTGCAGTTAAGGGTCATGCATATAACACAAGCAGATCAAAATGGAAAGATATTATAATGAAATAAGGGGATGAATTAAAAAAATAAGGAGAGATTAGGGTTTTTGAAGCAGGTCCTTAAGAAGAGTAACATAAAGTAATCTTAATACCTATGCAAGCCAACACAGGAGATGACTGTGAGTAAGGATATGCAAAGTATGCAAGAGAGGATGGAATTTACTAGAGGAAATTATTAATGGAGCCAAGATACTGGGAACAGATAACCAGAGAGGGAAAGGTAGTAGAGTGGGATGAGGTAAAGCAGAAGCTTGGACTGCGTGTTAGAGACAGCCTTTCCTTACTAGGGATTCATAACACACTACAGGCAACAAAAAGAACAGAGGACATTAAAAGGGAAAGTCCAGCTTTAGTTGTATCCAGAAGAGAAGCTGCTGTTTTGAAAATGGATAATTAGTAGGGCATATTAAATATTGCAGCATAACTATAGGAATAAACAGAGTAAGCTAGAAAAAAATGAGAAAAGAAAATGGAAAGGCAATTTACAAAGGAGCAATGGGGAGTTCATCTCTATGGCTCCCAGTTATGCAACAAAATCCAGAAAGTTTAAGATTTTTGCATGAAAGTGTTTGCATAGGTATTTGTGTACCCCAAGCAGACTTCAGAGAGTTTTCCTCCGATAGTAAATGTTGGAGGTGTGATAGGAAAAAGGGGTAATTAGGAACATGTTTCATGGGAATGCAGTGACTTGGCAGATTTTAAAAACTCCTTACAGAGTACTTTGTCAGAAATGTTTGGGGGAGCAAATAGTTGTAGCTAAGGAAATTATTGTTTTGAGCTCAGATATAAGATCTGAATTCCATAAAAATTGAAAAGCAAGTTCTGAAAAATGGAAATTTAAAAATCTAAACCAACTATTGAGTGTTATTCAGTTAATAAAAGAACTGGGATGGGGTCTTTAGAAAAGTGAAAGACCAGATAGCCTAGAAAGAAATGGAATTTATTGTAACAATACCTGCAGAATAAAGTTCAAAGTCACACACTACTGCAGTTGTACAGCAGTAAATACAATGCAGTGTCACACATTGCAGTATACTTTATCAAAACAGTCAACTACAACAAAAGTCTAAATGAAAAGTCAAAATGTCGAATGATCCTTATAATGTACAGTACTCATCAGCTACTGACATTGGTTTCCAATTTAGAAGGTTCTCTTCTTCCCAGTATCTCCATTTCAGAAATATCAGAGAATGCTGAAGATTTTTGGTTTCCTTTACATTGTAATTCTTAAGTATAGAACCAGTCTTTTTGAGACTTGAAAGCATAACTCTTCAGTGTCGTGTTTGCATCTATAAATGTTTTTGATATGGTACTATGCCTAATGTTCTCTACTAAGCCTGGCACTGTCAATATACTTCCTCACCAGTGTGTCTGTGGAAATGACCACTGTAGCCCTCCATGCCTAACTTGGGTGTGTACTGCATAACCCCTGTGTCTTAGGGAATTACTATTATAGATAGCCAAGCCTGACAATGGTGATGCACTTCCCCACGAGGGTGTCAGCAAAGTGAGCTAGAGTAAACTTATTTATTTAATCATTTAACCTAGTAAGCAGTCTCTTATCAGACGCAACTCAGGCCATAAATTCATTTTTATGCTGCTATACAATGAGCATACATCTACAAAAGTCAGAGGAAAGCAAAGTACCTAGAAAACTCCCACACAGCCTTGATGTGCATATGCAGAGCTCCACACAGTGACCAAAGTATCTGTGTTTGTCAAAAGGAAGTGATTTGCTGTTGAATTAGCCATCCTGTGTTTAACTATTTTCAGACCACATATACTACATATCCGGTTTCAGTGCTATCAGTGAATGCCCATGAAATGAGCAGTTCCTTTGTTTTGTTTCTTAAGATTTGAACCTCTTTTTTTCTCCAGGATTGCAATGATTTTAAGTTGTTCTGGGCATGCACAGATGGGAGTGGAAGAAACATGAGGAGTGCAGTCTTGATTGTTAACACCGTGGTGGGACTTGGATCAGTGCAGTGTCACACAGCTTCTTGCTCTGTGATGCTGAGTGGAATGCATTCAGTTATCTAAGTTCACCACTGTTAATCTCTTCATTCAGCAGCAGATGATGGCATTCCCTGGCTGTGGAGCAGCCAGATAAGCTCTTAAATGAGCCTGCATGTGTTTTGTATTCGTCATCCAGAAACAAACTTGCATGCATCCTTCTCTCATACAGTAGTATACTTTTCCTTTGAATGTACATAGGGCTTTGCACTGACTTAAGAAGAAATAAGACTAGTAAATTACTATAAGCAACTCCCATTTTTAATGGAAAAATATCCACTGAAACAGAAAAGATTTGGAAACTCTATAATTAAGGACATTTCTCCTTAATCTCGAGGCTGCATCACTAGGAATTAGCGATTTAGAGAAGCAGGCATTATGATAGGTTCAAGGAGGCTGTCTCTCTGTAAAACCACTTTTTGTTTTTTTTTTTTTTTTAATTTATTCTTGTGTGTAGTCCGCCTTTTGTTAATTCACATTTCAGTGTTTGAGGTTTGTTGTTTAGCCATAGACCCTTTTACTTTCCCAAATTTGTCATTATGCTTTATCCTTCTCTCACTATCAATTCCCAGGGTTTAAGGCATAAAAGTAAACCTAAAAATCCTACCTGTAAGGACTGTGTGAGCCAGTCACATCTCAGATTAGAACCCTTTCCTTTTGTGCAGTTCAATTTACCGGTGCCACATTAAGAAGCCTGGAGACAATTCATTCAGGATCAGTCCCTTATTCAGTGCAGTTAGGCAGACAAGCCCTTCCTGAGGCAGTGTTCAATTGAGCTGTAATTTATCATGAACAATGTAAGGCAGGCAGTAAGTTTAACCATGCTCCCTGGGCTTGACTCAATTGTGGGAGGGGCTGAGGGGTGTATACTTTGGGAATTTAAGACTGCCCTTTGCCCTTAACTCTTAAGGTGATGGTATAATGGCCAAAATACTAAAATAATATAAAGAAATTCGTGTCTTGTTTTATTAAATTTACCAAACCTAGTAGAATGTGTCATTGTTGTTATGTATAAATTGTTTGTAAGACTTGAGCAGTATAATATAGTAGTCCTCAGTTTTTCAGTCTGTCTGGATAATTGGGAATTATATGTATATTAAAAAACATATTTGCCAGTATATCATTTTCAATAAATTAGTAAGTTGAAAAGTGGAACTTTTTTTAATAAGGCCTACAGTAAACATTAAAAAGTACTTTCGCTACAGAGGTGCTTCATCAGATCTGCCTATCTGGATAGGATGGTGCATTCCATGGAATGATAGCAAACCCATCAAAACGCAAAATAAAAAATAAACAAGAAAAGCCAAAAAAAAAAAACACAAAAACCAAATACTTAAGACCAAAACATTATATTGGAAGTGGTCTCAATAAGTTTACCAAAATGGCGGACTAACACTGTATCTTCATTGTTTGCCATGTCCGTTAATGTACCTATTTAGCTATTAAAAGGCCTAAGAGCCAACCAAGCTGTGACAGCATTTAAGTAAAGAACTTCTCAATATTGTAGGTACCTTGGTGCTGAGATTGAAGTGGGAGAGCTATTGGGCCAGAGAAAAAACAAATCAACCGTGTCTTGATTGTAAGGCATTTAACATTGGTGGGTAGGTGTGGGGCTAAACATAACCCTTTGAGGTTTAAGCCCATTAGTCCAGTCAGGCTGTGCAACTAGAAGAACCATTGTGTATTCTTGAAAAACCGCTTAAGAATCACTCGGTGTGAAGGTAAGAGTGAACCTTTCATGTGCCTTGGATTAACTTATGAATGATTACAAACTGGCATCATGTATTATCACAGTTAGGGAACAGGAAGAATTAACAGAAGCTTGGGGAAGGAAGTATGAATGCTAAACAGAGGAGTCACTGTTATATTTAGTTTTAACAAGTAAGTGTGAGTAAGTAGGTTATGGAAGAAGTGAAGTTGATATAAGTCCTGCTGTGTGGATGGCTCTGGATAAACTCCAAGATCAAAAATAATAAAATAACGCATAATACAATAAAGTTCAAAACACAATTGCAACGGAGGAGCTTCTTCGCTAGATATAGCTTCCTGGTAGGCCTACTAATAAACATAAAAAGATCCTTCATTATATAATAAGGTCAAAATTTAATCAAATAGAAAAATTTAAACAATTTAAAAAGAAACAGCATTTTATACAAAGCATGTGTGCTCATGTCACATACACCTAAAACACATAAAAGAGACTATCTAAAAAAGAAATAGAAACATAGAAAGTGAATATGTGGAGATAGTAAATAGCTGTATATATAAATAAGTATGCATATGAAGTTATTAATGCATAATATATAGATACTAGTAGAGAGCATGATGTTAGATATGTATATACACATAATAGTATTGTGTATTGCCACAGGCTATATATGTGCTAAAAGTCAAGTCCTTGATATTTCTCCTTTTCCTGAGTCTGTTCAGTCGAACAATCCAGTCACTTCTTTTACTCCTCAGCATTACTCTCTCATCACTCATCTCCATGCTAGGTTCTAAACTTCAAGGCAAAAAAACATGTGGAAATAGTTGGTGAACAGTCAAATTTCTATCACAACTTGTACTGTTCCGTGTGGACAATGTAACTGTCACCCTGATACACAACGTATTTTCTACACTTACAGCTGCAGACTGCATGACAAACAATGTGATCTATCTTGCAGATGTAGGAAAGACGAATCGGAAAATAGAGATAGAATAAGAGAGCATGTGGAAAGGGTCACCACATAATGCCCTAGCTAAGCATGTTAATGTCATGACGACACGACACTTTTTTTTGTTTAGGTGGAAGTTTTAGAATGTAATGTGAAAGAGAGCATTAAGGCAGCGACTACATGATGACTCTTATTGACCTACCGCTAGGAATATATATATCTATATTCATGCATTCATGCTTTGGGAGAATTTGTACAGGAAATATATGTCACTGAGCTGCCTATTCCTATTTACATAGGTTAATATGTGAGCACACATGCTTTGTATAAAATGCTGTTTCCTTTTAAATTTGTAATGGCTGAGGAAGCTATATCTAGCTTAAAGTTTGTCCGTTGCAAATAATTTGTTTTGTGAACTATAGTATTGTACGCTTTATTTGGATCTTTTCATCTTTAGTTTATGGACTATCCAGCTTCACTTCTTCCATAACCTACTTACTCACACTTAACTGTTATATTTATGTTTATCTTTATTTTATTTAATTTTATTTTAGGATCAACCCATTGGTCCGTGTAAAATGCTGAGACCCATAAAGTACGAGTGAGGCTTTTGTGTGCTTTAAATAAAGTTGTGAGTAATTTCTAACTGCGAGGCGTCCAGATGTGTGTGTTGCATCTTAATGAGACAAATGGACATCAAGATTTAGATTCTGTTTAAAAGGTAGTGTGCTGTTCAGCTTCTAACTTGCAATTTATAACCACTAGCCATTTTGTGTGTATGGCAAGACAAATGCAGTTTAATTTCTGTTTTTTTGAAAGGCAGTGTGCTGTCAAGCTTATAATGTAATCTGTCTGCTTAACTTGTTAAATTTTATTGTGAGCCTGAGGGGAAATCTAAGAGGGATATAGGAAGGTATGCTGTTGGGGTTTGGAAGAAAAAATGGGATGTTATTAGGCCAAGCAGTCCTCATGTCCATGGCTAACAAATATAGAGACAGAGGGAACACGCACTGTATGGCATGTCTGTACACAAATAATTACATTTTAAAACTGATGGATTAAATGTGAAATATGGTCATGTGAAAATGTGTTCCCACTGGAAATAGATAGCAAAACAGTCAGGGTCAATAGTTAATTATTTTACTGTCTAGCTGCACAAAAATCTGCAAACTGAGAGCTATCAATCTCTACTGCTACTTTCTGGTTTACAATGAAATACGACCAGCATAAATGAACATTGTGTGTGTGCATCTAAATAAGGAAAGGGGAATACAAAGGACCAGAGATAGGAGGTGGTTATATGTTGTGGACAAGCATGGGTACAGAACAAAATTATATAGAACTAAATAAACTATAGTATATACGAGGTGAGGTATCTTGTCATGCAGACAGTCCATTAACAACAACAGGAGATTCACGCCAGTATTATCTAGGTTGAATTAGTAATAATAATAATAATAATAATACGATGATGATGATAATGAGAAGACAGAAGAAACAGTGTGAAATGAGATGATCAAACATTGTATATTAGGGATTAAAAGATTGAATCACTACCTTACTACCTTTTGAGTCCATATGTACCTGAGGTCCTGGGAAAACAGAATGGCAATTGAACATTAAGCTTATTACCCATTGAGTCCATATTGACCTAAAGTCCTGGAGAACTTCGGGATCCAGGAATGTGTTATAGTTCATTAGTATAAATTATGGTGCCATTTTCTTAGATTTAGTATGTAGTTAATAGACAGACACTGATGTATTTAGACCAGGGTTTTTGCTGCCTTGGAGCCTGATTTGCCATTCAAGTTCCATTTTTTCTAGTATGCCATTGGTTTTACTTCATATGGATCTCCAGTTAGCTGTTCGATGTTGGGGAAGGAAAACTTGTTGTGGCCCGGCTTATCCTCTGTGTGCTTTGCTAAAGCGGTATTGGTTGAGTCCTGTCTGATGTTCATGTAATGCCTTGCAATCTGAGTTTTAAGTTCATTGAAAGTTTTGCAGGTGTAAAAAGCCAAGCATTTTTGGCACTGTGCCCTATAGACCACAAACTCTGTGCTGCAGTTTCTGTAAGATTTACAGCTGTAGAATTTTATTACCTCCTCTGCCCAAAAGGAAGGAGGTTGCCAGTGCATTAGTTATTAACATCCTTATGAAAGCACCTTATTTTGCCTTATTATTATTCAGTGTTTAAGGCATGGAATGGTCTTTTGCTTGCTTGTTTCCCACACCTGTAACTAAGAAATTGTATTGATTGATAAATGCTGATGCATTTTTTTTCTTTGAGATTTTTACCTCTGTATCTATCAGTTCATAGCCTTCTCCGTGACTTTTTGAGTCCTTTCTTGTCCCCCTCCTCTTGTTGGTCACTGCAGAGTGAAAGCCAGTCAGAGTGGCCATCATCCAAGCAACATGGAGTTGGTTTGATCCTATGGAGCTCGGCTTTCCTTTAGTGTTAACCAGTTCAGAGGTGTGGCTTCACAACCTACCAGCTCAAGCCATCCACATTTAAGGGTAAAACCCAGTTGTCTCCAGACCAGAGAATTACAAAGGTTTCCACTCCTTCCTTGTATCATGTCATCTGTGGGATGGTATGTGTTGAATATTTTGTTTAAATCCCTAATTTCTATGCCTCTGAACCTGAGTGAGTAGTTTCAGTAATGCATTCTCCATTGACATTTGTGCTTTGCATAGGCCTCAGAGCCAGCTACGGAGTATACATTGCACAGTGATACGTTCTCTTTCAGCGATCCTGATTCTGGCAGTCTTAGCCACCTGCCTCAGCCAATAAATGATTGTTGAAGCAGACCAGGCTACCATCTCTTCTCCTGACATGGCTGAGGCAACATTGGTTGCTCACTCCTATCCTCCTCACACTACCACCTACAACGCCTTCGCTTCTGATTGAATCCACATTTATTATGACTGTATGCACGTGTCTGTGTGTGTATGTGTGTGCAGGTTAGGAAGTTAGTCTTATTTCTGAGATATAAGAACTTTTTTTGAGGATAAATTCTGAACATGACTTATGCAAAATCATTTCTAGATTTCAGGAAGCAATGGCCTTTATTAGTGAATACTGCAAGGATTTGTAACCATGCGTATAATGTAAATGTATTTATAGCTTTGGGGTAATATAGAAATACACCTTTATAATGTGTAAGTTGACCAGCAGTAGAGCTGGTGATAGAGGATAGGATTAAGAGTAAAATACTTTACTCGCTATTCCTTGTTTTAACCTGTAAACTGGTTTAATTTAAAGAGAGACAGAAGGAAAACCTACCAAGGCAAAGTTTCCTTTTTTCACAGTGGAAAAAAGAAGAAAAGCATAGACTGAGAGTGCAGCAAGAGTGTATAGAAATACAAGCAGAAGTATTTTTCAAACGGCGAGAACAAAGTAGATTTTTTTTTTTGTTTTCTTAATGAGAATGGAAATTGATGACAAGGCATTAGATATTTCTTTAAAATAAACATGCCTACGTTTTTGATGCCACCAGCCAAGTGTTAGTCAGAGATGTATCTCAGGGAGATATCAGAGAGGGTGCCCCAAAAGACATTTCCAGGAGCAGTAGTAAAAAGGCATTAAGATTTATCCGTGTCTAGAACATCCTGATCGATTGTCTGATGGAGTTTTGCTGAAGCAGCTCCTAGTACATCAGTATTTATAGTGCAGACTCTCACCAGTTCTTCAAGAGTGGAAGGTTATTTAGAAGGTCACCGATGGACTCAAGGCAGTAACTACTGACAGGTGATTGTGAACTGCATTTTGAAGAATTCACAGTTATACTAACTAAAGTGTTTCAGTTTTGGATGTGAAACAACTGAAACTGAACAAAGCATTGAAATTTTGTTCTATCTGCACTTTACAAAAAATAAATACAGTGTAGCACTGCTTTGTATTGAGACAATTCACAGAAATACAGTACAGAGCTGTAGAATGTTGTTGAGATTTGTCTCATGAAGAAGGTGGTAACTTAACTTTTTGAAAGAGGGGTTGTTGCATATAGGTGTAGCTCTGAAAGTTTGAAGACTGTATCCTGTATCTGAGTTCTGAGATTTCCCATTCCAGTTTGTGGAGTGCCTCTAATGTCTTATTCTTTGCTATTGCAACTCCTTTGTTAGCCAACCAGTATACCTTCTTCACCTGGTCTGTCTTTTCTTATCTCCCACTTTTTCATGCACTCCTTCTTTCTTTTGATAACTTTTTGACTTCTGCATTCCACCGCAGCTGTCCTTATGTATTTATTTCCATGTGTGGGTGTGTCACATGTCTGTTCTGTAGGCCACACCCATGCTGTTTTCAGATGCTGCCATTCTTCTTCAGCTCCATCCATTTCCTCTTCTTTCTGAGGTGCTAGAGCACTGAATTAATCCCTTGGACTTTCATGCTTTCTATCCAGTCAACTTCCAGATCTTTAGCCTAGTTTCCATTAATCTTATAGCCTTGTCTGACCACTGCTTGTAGCTGACTGTGGCAACCAGTGGTTTATGCTTTGGACCAGCTGTTTCACTGAGATGACTTTGCAAAATCTTTGCAGTTTAGGGTCCCATTTACAATTCTAACAGTTAAGATCCAAACCTGGTGACAAACCAGGGATGAATTTCCAGTTTCCCATCCAATTGTCCAAGTTGCATGTGAATTGGGATAGGGAGGAACTCAGCTTCATATGGATGGGGAGCCTGTTCCATAGACTGGGTAGTCTCTGGGATACATAACTCTCTCTCCAGCAGGTCCTGTTTATGTCACAGGCAAGGCTTAAGTCTTTAGAACAGGTAATTCTGGCGCCGTTTGTTTTGTGGATATGCAGGGCGTCCATCAGAGTGGGTTCTGACAATGCCCTGTATGCCAGGCATAGATCTCCCCTGAAAAGCGGATAGGACCTTGAGGCAGTCTGCATAGGACATATTACTTGCTCCCTATATTATTTTAGTGAGGAACATCTGTGGACATTCCAATTGTTGGATATGCCTTGTTAGATACATACCAAAGGGGGCATTGTACTCAATGATAGGTCTGATGAATGCCGAATACAGTGGAACAATGACTTCCTAGGACTTAGATTCCATACCTTTGTTTACAAGTTGTTCAACATAGAATGATTTCCTCACCACTGTAGACATGTGATGATCAAAGGCTAGATTACTATCTATGTGCGTCCCTAAGTCCCTGACTACTGTATCAACTCTAAGGGGTGTGTTGTCAATATGATAGTTATCAGAGATGGATGACTTCCCAAAGGATACTGTTATGCATTTCTTGACATTTAGTTTTAGTCCATGGCTCTGACACCAGTTGTTTGTCTGTGCCAGCACCCCCTGTAGAACATTTGTGTCGCTGTGAGATTCAGTGACATCTCCTAATTTGCAATCAGCTGCAAATTTAGTTAGCCAGAGACCATTGACATTGGCCTTGACTTCTGAGAAGTAATTGCCAAATAGGAGTGGTCTAAGGACTGATCCCTGAGGGACTCCACTTGTGACTGGCCTCTTTGTAGAGGTGGACTCCCCAGTTCTAACTTCCTGGGTCCTGTCTGCTATCCACCGGGTGATATACAGGCTTGTACCTAACCTCTTGAGTTTGTCAACAGTGCCCGAGTAGGGTATTGTCTGATGCCTAGGCCAGGTCAAGGTAGGCAGTGTGAACAATTTTGCCCTCATCCATTGCTTTGGTAACCTTCTCAAACAAGTCTACCAGGTTGAATAGGCATGATCTCTGCCCTTGATGAAATCCAAACTGGTTGGGTCCAGTGTCTGTAGGTTTACTATATCTCTATTGATCATTTCTATAATAGTTATTTTCATGGCTTTACATATAAAACTAATGAGACTTGTTTCCAGGGTTTGTAGATGGCCCACCTTTGTGCAGAGGGATGACTGTTGCCTTTCTCCATTCATGAGACACGAAGCCTGTTTGGAGGGTGCAGTTAAGTAGTAATTCCAGAGGCCCTGATAGGATGTTTCATTCTATTTAGAAGGC
Source organism: Protopterus annectens (assembly GCF_019279795.1). Lineage (NCBI taxonomy): Eukaryota > Metazoa > Chordata > Ceratodontiformes > Protopteridae > Protopterus > Protopterus annectens. The sequence goes on from NC_056734.1 coordinate 930,203,813, forward strand.
ATCCTGGGATGTTGTCTGGGCCCCTTGACGCAGTGTTCTTGGTCTTAGAGAGAGCATTAAGGACCTGTTCCCTAGTGATAGCAGAGGGAGTTATATTTGATTATATTTCCTGAGGGAAGGTTGAGGGGGAGAGAGGAGTAAAGTTGGAGCTGAATTTATCAGCCAGGAGGTTTGTTACATCTTCTGGCTCAGTATAGGTGGCTCCATCACAATGAGCTCTGCACTCAATTGTGTATTGCCTTTGAGGTTGCGGACATAGTTAAAGAGTACTTTGTGGTTGTCCTTGGCCTGGGAGGTAAAACCTACCTGAAAGTTGGCTTTGGTAGACTTTATTTGTCCTCCAAGTTGTTTGTTTAGTTTGAGAGTGCTTTTGTCCTGCTGGGTGCTGCACCACTTAATTTTTGCCATGGTTTTCTTCCTCCTGTTATACAGATGATTTATTTTGTGATTCCACCAGGGTGGCTTGTTTTTTTAAGTTAGTTCTGTACTTCTTCCTGGTGGGTACAGCTACCTTTATGTAGCTATTAACATGCTTGTACAGGGTTTCTGTGAACAGTTCTGCATAGGCAGAAGTGTTCTCAGGGCTTATGGGGGCTTGAAATTATGCCAGGTTCTCACTTAATAGCAGGAGGTTAGCCTTAGAATAGTTCCTGAACTTTCTAGGTTTAGCTGGGGGTCCAGGTTTTATTTTTACTTCAAAGGAGACCATTTTGTGGTCTGACCTTATCAGGGAAGGCATTACAGTAGGGGGTGTGCAGCACTCTCCCTATTAGTGAGGACCAGATCCAGTATGCTTGCGCCCCTGGTTGGTGTATTTACTATCTGGTCCAGGGAGTTTGTGTTTACAAAATCCACGAATCTCTGTGCATGTACGTTTGGTGTCGTATAGGATTCCCAGTTAATAGTGTGGTAATTAAAGTCACTCAGGAATATGGTATTGGGTTGGATGGTTAGTGTTTCTAATAAGTTCAACTACATGGTATGGGTTTCCTGGGTCATGGAGGGGGACCTATAGCTTGCAAGGAAGTGGTATTGGATTTTACCTATGGTGATTTGAACATGGAGCAGCTCAAGTGCATTGTCCTGTTTGACCAGCGTTGAAGTATATTTATTTTTGATGTAAATAGGGGCACCTCCACCTTTAGTCCCTGCCTGTGAAGTAGCTGGTCTAAATGTGTGGAACGCATTATAACCTTGCACTGTTGATGTGCTCTCCACTGCTTTACACCATGTCTCATAAACAACACAGACATCAGCATTCTCTAGGGTAAAGAGAGCTTCTAGAGAATGGAGTTTTTGTTTAGACTCCTAGCATTGAGCAGTAATACCTTTAGATTTTCTTGGTTTTAATTTGCTATGTCGGAAGTACTTTGTTTGGCATTGCCTAAAAAAGGTACCATGGGGAAGACAATGTTTTAGCTAATATTCAAAGGCCTAGAGGGGAGTGGTGCAGACCATCCCTGGCAAAGCAGCATGGTCTGACAAATATTGCACCCCCTTAGAATGACACCAGAAACTAAGCCAATTATTAATGTCAATCATCTTTTGTTCATACTGTGGCATCATCCTTGAAGAAGGTAAAATGCTGCTCAATGTTTGGCTCATACCAGCCTGTGACACAGTCTGAGAGCTCCATAATGTCTCTTCATACAGTCTAATTAGGTATGTGTCAGGGCATATTTAGATGCCAATGAGGCAGTCTGGGTGGAGGCATATGATAATTAGACATGTGCTCTAACCTGGAACTGCCTGTGGTAAGGCATCGACACAGCCAAGCAATTCATTGCATTAGCTCCTTGCAGTTGTGAACACAGCCAAAAGGTTCCATTTATCCATCACAGTAGATGTAAGTGCTGGGGGATTTAGTGATAAGGCCACTAGTGTTAGGAGATATATGCATGAGTGTATGTGAGGGGACTATGTGTGGGTGTGTTAGGTGTGAGTGTGTGCCTTGGAGGTAGCAGAAAGGGAGTTAGTGAAGGTGTGTGTGTGTGTGTGTGGGGGGGGGGGGGTTTGGATGGGCTGTCATACTTCCACACACCCCTAGACTAAAGCTCAGAGTCTGCAACAGTTGGGTGGGGTAACCACTAGCCACCAGGGATACCCCATTAAACTTGTGCTGGGGGTAGCCACTAGCCCCAAGGGGTACCCCATTAAACTCGTGCCTAAACTGAAACTTAAGCAGAACATTGAGTGGGGGTGGGGGCATACTCAAATGTCCAGGTTTTCACCTCATATTTCTGGTCAGTTCCTCATAAAATTTGTGGTTTTCATGCAAATTATTGAGGATTGAACTCCCTAAGTAATGACAGTTATTTCAGATTTCCTATCCTTCAGAAAATGTATGCTAATGCTAAACATATTATTCTAGCAACTTTCTAAATTTAAAACAGCGATAATTAAAATCTGTCCTGATTTTTGGTCCTGGTCGCCCCCATTATTTTTAGGTTTGTCCATATTTCTTGGGTTAAGAAGTTGAGAGGCATGGGTGGGGGGAAGCACTAGCCACCAGGGATACCTCGTTAAACTCATGCCTGAATGACAAACAGATCCAAGATTAGTGACTTCATTAACTTTGTGCCCAACGTTTAAACAAAATGGGGATTGAGTGCTGGTGGGGGAAGGCACTAGCCACAAGGAATACATCTTTAGCTAACTGCCTTAATGGCACACAGGGTCAAGGAGAACACCAAACACAGGGGATACTGTGTATGATGTACCTTAAAAGTACATATTCAGAAAAAAGTGTGAGGAGCCACTGGATTTCGGGCATAACAAACAAGTAAGAAAATAAATAAACAAAAAAAAAAAAACAAAGGGGTGGTTTTAACTTGGCGCTCTTGACACCTAAAACCCCAGCATTAATCAGCTGTGTTAGCTGATAAGTGAGTTCAGGAGAAGTGTTTTTAACATTTATTGAAGATCTTGATTATTATGTAATCCTGTAACTTTGTGAAGTATGAAGGAGAGAGACAGGGAACATCCCTCCTAGTTGCTAGGATAACTTTTGGCCTAACATGTAGGTACTGAAGGATATGAAGTGCAATTCAAATGTCTAGCATTAAGGATTGACCGTATTCATCTCTGGATTACCAGATCAGGGAAAAAGAATATTCTGACAACATGGAACAGGTAAGGGATATATGGCATGTGTGTGTTCTACTGTGTGCTTGTTAACTACTGTAGGAAATTGCTGATCTGTACTCACAGTAAAAATGGTAATTCGTAGACAAGCAAATTAGCCAGTGTCTTACCTCATTTCGGCTGGCATGTCTATGAATTGCTATCACTGAAACAGGACCTTTTTACCATAACCCTTAATGCAGGCGGTGAGACTCTTAATTAATCTTTGGGATGGAATATTTATAATGTTTTTTTTAAATTGTTTGTGTTTACTTGTGTATTGCTCCATTTTAATTTAGAAAAAAATAGTTCTGCAGACTTGTACTCCTACTATACTTAGTTTGTTTCACCATTCTATTTGATGTAGTCTAAATCTGAATGTAATTTTTGATGTTAATTAAGTTCTTTTGCTATACTGTATATTTTGGTACCATTCAAGTATATATGGTTTCCTGGTAGTTTGTCAAATGCAAAGCTTGTTCACTGCAATTTTTGCTGTCACAGGACATCGAATGCAAACCTAAGTGCAGGATTTTTCAAGCTGTTTAGCAGCAACTCTGCAGTTTTAATAGTGTTTCCCTTTTGTTCAAAGATGTGTAGCTTTGGCGTTCGTGTACAGAAGTTTGGAGGCATTGGGACATAACCCTCATGGAATGTGAAGGGATAAAGCTCCTCCCCAATAAATTACTTTGGGTTTTTTTGTTTCCTTGTTTTACCACTTCTAAAAGGATGCTATGCGTTTTTCTTTCATGACTAGCTTATTTTTGCTGCATTTAGTTTTTCTTTTATTTTGGATGTTGCTAATGTTTTGGCATCAATGAAATTGCTAGGAGTATAATAGGAAGACAACTATTGTACACCGGTGGGTGTGTTTTGCATCTCTCTCCGTCTGTCTCTCTCTATCTGTTTACATATATGCATATACATATATATATATATATATATATATATGTATGTGTGTATATGTGTGTATATGTACGTATGCACACACACACACACGCACTTGCATATTTTCTGTCCTTGACCTAGCACTCTTGTGTGGGGTCATTTACTGCACTGTTATAACTTGATATTACTTGTGAACCTCTGCTATCTCTGTAAAAAACAAAAACAAAAAAAATCTTGCTTTTTTCCCACTTTTCTGAGAGTTAAAAAAGTTCAGTTACAGGCTTGCTGTTCCTGAACTGTTTGAAAGTTTCTGTGAGGCCATTTTTGCTTGGGCTGAAGGAGGGTCTCTGTGTTTATCAGTGGGAGTGACTAACATTGAGCAGCTTCCCTGCTCCCCGGAGAGGTGGTTACTGACTTGAAACTGTAGTTTTATTGGCCACTAGGGGTCATTTCCATAACTCCTTCATCTTCCTCTCTTAAAACCTAGTTGCCTCGTGGTTTGAGCGTCTTTTCAGGCTTGTTGGCTGTTGGTGAAGCACCCTCCAAGAGGAAAAAACGCTGAGAGAAGAAGGAGCCACTTTTGAGATTTTAAGTATTTTTTTCTCTGTTTATTTGCTAAGATTTTCTGCATAGCTGCCTAGCTTGAGCATTTTCTGGCTTGTTAAACTTGATTTCTGTATTAGTAGCTGTATTTAGAGCACAACCAAAAGCTGTTTGCTGAATTTCCTGTTTGCACTTAATTTTAAATCGTTTGTCTTAAAACTTGCATATTTTCTGTCCTTGACCTAGCACTCTTGTGTGGGGTCATTTACTGCACTGTTATAACTTGATATTACTTGTGAACCTCTGCTATCTCTGTAAAAACAAAAACAAAAAAAAAATCTTGCTTTTTCCCACTTTTCTGAGAGTTAAAAAGTTCAGTTACAGGCTTGCTGTTCCTGAACTGTTTGAAAGTTTCTGTGAGGCCATTTTGCTTGGGCTGAAGGAGGGTCTCTGTGTTTATCAGTGGGAGTGACTAACATTGAGCAGCTTCCTGCCCCGGAGAGGTGGTTACTGACTTGAAACTGTAGTTTTATTGGCCACTAGGGGTCATTTCCATAACTCCTTCATCTTCCTCTCTTAAAACCTAGTTGCCTCGTGGTTTGAGCGTCTTTTCAGGCTTGTTGGCTGTTGGTGAAGCACCCTCCAAGAGGAAAAAACGCTGAGAGAAGAAAGGAGCCACTTTTGAGATTTTAAGTATTTTTCTCTGTTTATTTGCTAAGATTTTCTGCATAGCTGCCTAGCTTGAGCATTTTCTGGCTTGTTAAACTTGATTTCTGTATTAGTAGCTGTATTTAGAGCACAACCAAAAGCTGTTTGCTGAATTTCCTGTTTGCACTTAATTTTAAATCGTTTTTTCTTAAAACTTGCATATTTTCTGTCCTTGACCTAGCACTCTTGTGTGGGGTCATTTACTGCACTGTTATAACTTGATATTACTTGTGAACCTCTGCTATCTCTGTAAAAAAAAAAAAAAAAAAATCTTGCTTTTTCCCACTTTTCTGAGAGTTAAAAAGTTCAGTTACAGGCTTGCTGTTCCTGAACTGTTTGAAAGTTTCTGTGAGGCCATTTTGCTTGGGCTGAAGGAGGGTCTCTGTGTTTATCAGTGGGAGTGACTAACATTGAGCAGCTTCCCTGCCCCGGAGAGGTGGTTACTGACTTGAAACTGTAGTTTTATTGGCCACTAGGGGTCATTTCCATAACTCCTTCATCTTCCTCTCTTAAAACCTAGTTGCCTCGTGGTTTGAGCGTCTTTTCAGGCTTGTTGGCTGTTGGTGAAGCACCCTCCAAGAGGAAAAACGCTGAGAGAAGAAGGAGCCACTTTTGAGATTTTAAGTATTTTTCTCTGTTTATTTGCTAAGTTTTTCTGCATAGCTGCCTAGCTTGAGCATTTTCTGGCTTGTTAAACTTGATTTCTGTATTAGTAGCTGTATTTAGAGCACAACCAAAAGCTGTTTGCTGAATTTCCTGTTTGCACTTAATTTTAAATCGTTTTTCTTAAAACTTGCATATTTTCTGTCCTTGACCTAGCACTCTTGTGTGGGGTCATTTACTGCACTGTTATAACTTGATATTACTTGTGAACCTCTGCTATCTCTGTAAAAACAAAACAAAAAAAAAAAAATCTTGCTTTTTCCCACTTTTCTGAGAGTTAAAAAGTTCAGTTACAGGCTTGCTGTTCCTGAACTGTTTGAAAGTTTCTGTGAGGCCATTTTTGCTTGGGCTGAAGGAGGGTCTCTGTGTTTATCAGTGGGAGTGACTAACATTGAGCAGCTTCCTGCCCCGGAGAGGTGGTTACTGACTTGAAACTGTAGTTTTATTGGCCACTAGGGGTCATTTCCATAACTCCTTCATTTGTCCTCGGAGGAGTGGTTTAGGGCAGTGACTTGTGGTTTGTTGGCCAATTTGGGTCATTTCCTGTCTTTTCCAGCCCCCTGCTATAAAGCACGCTTTAGCCCGATTTAGCCCGATTTAGCCCGATTTAGCGTAGAGTTGCTACTGTTGCACACTAGGGCAGCGCCGGTTAAGCAGGTTTAAACTATTCGGGCTACCTAAAGTCCACTCTTCAAATTTTCCCTTAAACTACCTTCCTCGAACTATACTACTGATCTAATCAGCGTATCCTATAATTAAAAAGATCATCTCTACTTGACTCCAAGTAGACTATTCTCTATCTGTTAAACGTAGCACTTGCTCCTACAGTACTTATTACCTTGATACGGCACTCTTGTCATAGATAGTACCCCAAAAAGGCAACCCCCATTTCTCGGTCACCCACGTCCCCGGAATCTTTTTAAAGTTTTTGTCTATTCCTTCTAGCATGTCGAGGGATCAGTTGCTAGCGTCCTCTCCTGCTCAGCTGGTGAACCTGGGAATATTGAGGCAATGTTACAATTGCCTCATGTACACAGACAACCCTCTCCTCCTCCCACAAAACACAAATACATGCGAGAGATGCAACTACGGCCAAACTGGAGGCTGAGCTCTCTCAACATAGGACTGGCAAGACCAGTCAGGAGGAGAAGGTTACCACACACACTATAGACCCAGTCTCACATATTACCATTACAACCTCAAATCATACACATAAACACACAAAGACATACTGGAGGCTCTGATCAAAATCTACCAAAACAGCAGAGGCCACCAAAGCAGACACCCAAACAACCACCACCTCAGAACACAACACCTGCAACACATAGACCTCACAGTCAGAGTGTCAAACAGTCACAGCCCTTAAGGCCAAACACAATGCCAGACACACTAGTCATTGGTGACTCCATAGTCAGACACACTGACGTCCGCTCACCAGACTGAGTAAGGAGAAGGTCACAGTAAGCTGCCTGTCGGGCGCTAGAATCCGCCACATAACGCAAGCACTCAGGTCTCTCAACAGCAGGTACAAATATGATTCAGTCATTGTCCACGCTGGTGTAAACGACCTGAGACGTACCTCCTTGGACTACATGAAAGAGACATTGAGGAGCTCTCTGATTATGTAGCCCAGACAGGTATGACCCTGACCTTGAGCAGTATCCTACCTTCACCAAGAATGATGCCACAATACAGAGATAAGATGATCAGCTTTAACAATTGGCTTAAACACTGGTGTCATTCAAAGGGGATCCAGTGTCTGTCTGCCTGGGATGACATGCTGGACAAGCCACGCTGCTTCGCAAGGGACGGCTTGCACCTGTCACCCTGGGATTCGGATATTGGCAAAGGCTCTTGCCACCCCATAGTGCCTTTTTAGGCAAGGCTCAAATTCTAAACCTACCACCCTAGAACACAAAAAGGAAAAAACTAAGGGTAATGCTGCTCAATGCCAGAAGTCTAAATCTCAAAATGCACGCACTCGAGGCCCTTCTCAGTATGGAGAACATCGATGTCTGTGCTGTGACAGAAACCTGGTTCAAGGCTCCTGAGAGCACCCCGGCGCTATCAGGTTTTACCTCATATCATGCGTTCCGGCCCCAAAATCTGGACAATACCAAGAAAGGAGGGTATCCATATTCATCAAGGACACCCACACCTCAAGACTGGTGGCAACGCACGATGCATCGGAGACCATCCAGGTGCAATTAACCATAGGCAAGACTGCTCTGCAAATTGTAGCATGTTACAGGCCACCCTCACAAACTCAGGAACCTCACATGGCCTTCCTGAAAACACTAGAGGGATAAATGTATCACCAAACACCATCATACTAGGTGACTTCAATTACCCTAATATAGACTGGGAACACTACTCAAGCCCAAACACCCTAGCCCAAAAGTTCCTGGAATTCATAAACTCAAATGCCATGGAACAACTAGTCACCATCCCCACAAGAGGAGATAACATACTTGATCTCATCATCACGAACATGGGAGCACAATGTTCAACACCGGAGGTGTACCCCTCACTGGTGAGATCAGACCACAAACTAATCTCGCTGGAGGTCCTCATCCCACCCCACCTGAAATAAAAAGACCACAGTAAAGAACTTCTCAAAAGCCGACTTCACACTTCTAAAGACTAGTGTGGTCTCCTTTAAGGCCCCGAGCGGAAAACAGTACTCAAGCCGCTGAATCACTTACAAATGCCTTCTACCAGCACCTGCAGGACTGCATGGATAAGGCAATCCCAAGCAAAACAAAGACTCTTTGTACCAAAGGCAAGCATCCAGTCTGGTGGACCCCAGCCATAAACAAACTCTACAACAAAAGGAGGAAGCTACTACAAGATAGAGCAAAATCCTTAAAAGGTAAGACACCCTTGATCACTATAAGTAAAAACTAAGAGCTCTCATAAAATCATCCAAAGCAAATTTCGAGAGAAAAATAGCTAAAGACTCAAAAGACAATCATAAGGCCTTCTTTAGCTATGTTAGAAACCTGGGAGGAAACTCCCAGATATGCTCAGAGCTAGTTCAAAATGATGTGAAGATTACTGATCCTACAGACATTGCCAACATACTGGCTGACAGGTTCAGTGCAAACTTCTCCCCTCCCCAAAAGGAGAGATATCTATACCAAACGATTGCAGCCCCCAAACATCTCCAGCCCAAGTGAGAACTGCTCTCCCCAAAGCAAAAAACACAGCATCCATGGGACCTGATGGTGTCCCCGGCTGTGTGCTCCATGAACTCAATGAGGAATTAAACCCACAGCTAGGACAGCTGTTTAATCAAAGTCTTACCTCTGGATACGTACCCAGGAGTGGCGACTGCAACTGTGGTACCACTTCACAAAGGCGGTGCCTCCACCGACCCTGGAAATTACCGCCCATTAGCTTGACAAGCCTTATCTGCAAAGCCATGGAGAGGATCATAATGGACCTCATAAATAAAGACATAGGAATTTGCAGACTTTGGATCCAACCCAGTTTGGCTTTGTCAAAGGCAGATCATGCCTTTTAAACTTGGTTGACTTTTTGAAACAGTCACCAAAGCCATTGATGAGGAAAGGCAGTCCATACAGCCTACCTCGATCTGGCTAAGGCCTTCGATACAATACCCCATTCGGGTATCATTGAAAAACTCATCAGCTTAAATGTCAACCCATACATCACAAGATGGGTTGCAAACTGGCTGAGTGACAGAACCCACAGGGTCAGAGCTGCTGGCGCCATGTCAGACTCAAAGCCTGTCACAAGTGGTGTCCCACAGGGCTCAGTCCTGGGCCCACTCTTGTTTGGCATCTACTTTTCCGAAGTACAAGCAAACACAGGAGGGTTATGGCTGACAAAGTTTGCAGATGACTGCAAACTGGGCCATAGTAGAAAACACATCTGACACAGATATCCTTCAGAAGGGTCTCACAGAAACGGATAACTGGTGCCAGAGCCACGGCCTAAAGTTAAATGCCAAAAAATGCATAGTCATACCCTTCGGGAAAAACAAGGTTACCCCTAGCTACCAAATAGGTGGCAATCCACTGAGCACAGAAGAAGTTATCAGGGACCTGGGGACCCAGGTTGATAGTAGTCTGTCATTCGACACCCATGTAGCTAAAGTAGTTAGGAAGACCTTCTACATTGCCCACCTTATCATGAAGGGATTCTCATATAGATCAAGGAGGTCATAGTCTCCCTTTACTCATCACTCATCAGACCAATGATTGAGTACAATGCCCCATTGAATGTATCTGACCCGACACTTGCAGCAGCTGGAGAGGCCACAAAAGTTCCTCACCAAAAGGATAAAGGGTCTCAAAAATCTGTCCTATGCTGCCCGACTGAAAGAACTCCAGCTCTATTCAGTCGCCACGCTTGCTCAGAGGTGACCTTTGCCTAACATACAAGGCCATGTCAAACCCAGATTTGATGAATATGCTTCACCTCAAAAAATCTAGATCCATCAGAGCCACAAGGGCGTGAGACTTAAACCTTGACACGGCTATTAATAGGACATGCTGGAGGGATAGATTCATCACCCAAAGACTCCCTATGCTGTGGAACAAAATCCCGGTACATGTGAGGCAGAGCACCTCGCTGGCCCTGTTCAAGAGAAATCTTGACCAATGGATGGGAGATCGCAGATATACCCCAGGGATTACCTCAGTGTCACTGCTCGACAGAGGCACAGAAAAATAATGGGTATAGTTCCCCATACTAAAGGGGTGGCCTAAGCCACAAAACGATGGGCTAGGCTTGTAAATGCCCTCGGGCAGATAGCCTAGTATGAACCTATGAACCTATGAACCTATATATATGGGAGCCCTTCATTTGTTCGAACTTTCAAATGTTCGAAACTCATATGGCCAACACCATATGAGCGAACGTTTGAAAGGCCAACAAATGATAGTGGAGATCCCGCTACAGTGCGGGACTGGGAGATTCCCCTTTCCTGAATTGTACTGTGATCCCGGAGTGAGAATATTTAAGTAGCAAGGGGTGTGGGGGGTGCAGGGGGCTTGCACCCCTGCATAACACAGTTCTACTGTGTTTACAGGAAGGTAAATGGTGCTATTTGAGGATGTTGGCCTTTCGGAATGTCGATCATATGATGTAGGCCATATGAAAGTCGGCATTCTGAACGGTCGACATTTTGAAGTAGACCCATATGTGTGTGTGTGTGTGTATATATCTATATATATATATATATATATATATATATATATATATATATGTGTGTGTGTATATACATACACATATATACACACACACACACATATATATATATATATATATATATATATATATATATATATATATATATGTATATGTATAAAATAAATGCATATGTGTAAGGATGTGTGTGTGTGTGTGTGTGTGTGTATATATATATATATATATATATATATATATATATATATATATATATAGATGTATATGTGTATGTATATATATATATGTAATATATATGTATATATATATATATATATGTATATATATATATATATATAGATGTATATATGTATACATACATTTATCTATATATATATATATATATATATATTTAAAAGTTTACAGTCGTATTTGTGATTGTAAAAGTTTTGAATCCATAAATAATAAGCCCAGAAGAGATCACAAGCCAAGAATGCTGATGCCCACAGGAGTGAATAGTCAAGACTTGATCCCCTTCTGGGACCCATGTTAGCACTTGTGTCCACGCAGGTCAGGACATTCGATGTGTGACATTGTTCACTTCTGTGATCATCAACATTCTCAGCTTGCAATCTCGTGGGCTCATTATTTCTGAATTCAAAATTGTTACAACCGCAAATGCAATGGTAAACCATATATGTTTATGCATATGTATGTATGGGTCTACTTTGGAAGCTCAAAGTTTCAAAACTTCGAACTTCATGTGGTGGAGAGCATAAGATCGAAGTTTTGGAAACTTCAAACGGTTTAAATGGGGACTGCCGTACAGCATGGAATGGGATATTTACCATTCTCTTCACTGTAGTGTGATCTCAGAGTTAGTATATTTAGTTAGCAGTGGGTGTGGGGGAGCAGGGGACTTGATGCCCTGCATAAATGTAAAAAAAAGTTTTATTTTTTTTAATTGAAGTTTTGAACTTTCAGAACTTCAGTGTTATGGTCTTGACCATATGAAACTTTGAGCTTCCAAAGTAGCTCCGTAGAGATATATATATATATATATATATATATATATATATATATATATATATATATATGTGTGTGTGTGTGTATGTATGTATGTATGTATGTACAGATATTTGTGCTTGTGTATTTCTCCCATTGCCCACGCATAATTATATCAGTGTGTTATACTTTCATCAACACCACTACATTTAGCTGGATCTTTGTGTCTCACAACACGCAAGGCACAGTTTTCTCTGTGCATTTAGAGAACATTACAGTTCATATGCACTGTGAATGTCATGTAAGGTTAACCTGCATGTACATAATTTTTACATTTTCCTAGTTTGTCTTCACTTACCACATGCACTTTCTAACCACAGTTTTGCCTATGGAATTACTCCTGTATTTCTTCAGCTCTGCAGTTCTTTCTGTTGTCTGCACATCACCACTTAAAGTAACTGTCTCTGACATCCACAATGTACAGTTGAAGATGTAAATGCCAGAAAGGTAGAACAGTATAAAACTAAACTGCAGCAAACAAGTTGGCTGAATCTGTGCAAAACTTCCATCGTTTCACAAACATGGGAGCAGCGAGTACAACTCAGAATTACAACAAACTGTATTTGGGCCTTCTTCTGAATCCACAGTTCACACAGCATCCTTCATCAGCAGCTGAAGTACATTGCAGTTGGCCTGTTGGCCTTTTGTCGTATAGGCATTTAGTTTTGTTTCCTTTTTTGTTTTGTTTGTGTATGAGTTGCTGTCTTTGTGCAGTACTAGATTTTGTGTTTGAGGGATGGTTTTCTGCTGTGTTTAGGGAAAACTGAACTTTCAGTTTGGTATTTTAGTTCACTAAGATGTACTTGCTGGACTTTTCCTGTTGCCAGCGCTCAATTTATTACAGGCAAGTTGATTGATTAGTCCAATAAAACATGCACATTTTAGAATACTAATTAGTTTTTTGTTGTACAATATGTATAAAAATAGTACAGCAGAAAGAGCATGCAGAGAACTTGTATATCTGCAGAAAACGTGTGCATCTGCCTTTATTATTTTTTTTTATTCATCATACTTGCTTCAGACATCCTTGTATAATGTTATGTTTTTTTTTTTTTTTTTTTTTACAGCATTATTTTCCTTTAGTGTCACTGCAGTGGATAAAGGACAGGAAGCAACAGGTATTCAAGTTTCCAATGCAGAGCAAAATAACCTTTTGGGTCAAGCAGCAATTACTTCAGCAACCCAAACTGTAACTTCAAACATGGCTGTTACACCTGCAGGTATTGCTACATCATCGAATGGAGCCATTGCTACATCTGCACAAGGGAATACTACCACTACTAATGCTGCAGCTGAGACTACCACTGCAACTACACACGCAGCCAATTCTACTACGAGTAGCATAACTACGCATGCAACAAATGTTACAACCTCTCCTTCAAATGAGACAACCGCTACAACTGCACATACTACCACTGCAACTACACACACAGCCAATTCTACTACGAGTAGCATAACTACGCATGCAACAAATGTTACAACCTCTCCTTCAAACGAGACAACAGCTACAACTGCAAATACTACCACTGCAACTACACACACAGCCAATTCTACTACGAGTAGCATAACTACGCATGCAACAAATGTTACAACCTCTCCTTCAAACAAGACAACAGCTACAACTGCAAATACTACCACTGCAACTACACACACAGCCAATTCTACTACGAGTAACATAACTACGTATGCACCAAATGTTACAACAACCTCTCCTTCAAACCAGACAACACCTTCACCAGAACCTACCATCTCACCACAGCCTTCACATCCTGAAGTTGGAAATTATAGTGTGAAGGAAAAGAATAACCCTTGCATCATGGCACAAATGGGAACTCAACTGATTATCAATCCCAATGACAAGGTACACTGTTTTTTTTCTATACAAGTATACATCACAAATCATTAAGTCATGTGAAAGTGTATAAACTCTTTTGACATGATTGATTAGTTTTCAGTGTTTCTTTCATCTATCATATGATAAAAAACAGTACACATTTGTCATCTTGCCTGTGTTTTCAGGTAGCACCATGAATATGTCAGGAATCTGAATATTTCCTACAAAGTGTAGTGTCGCTTGTCTCATGCATTCAAAAGAGATGATGAAGCAGTGTATGGGTTCAAGATAATTATAGCACATAAACACATCAGGAACTGTAACTGGAACATGTACTTAAGATAACTGATTCACTCGTTACTTCAAACACAGTCACATGTGCATCTCTAGTCATGCCTACAGTCAGTCTGACTGACTGTACAAAGTGGCACTGATCTTGCACATGCTCAGTAACTTATATGCACGTGCTATCTAGCTACAATGGCTGACCAGGTGCAGTATACTCCGTTATCTACAGCCTCCCTCTTTAATTTGTTCAACATGCAATAGGAGAACAAAATATTTTATATACTAGATAGCACATCAACATTTCAACAAATTAATTCAAGTCCAAGTCATTGTGTATTTTGGCTTGGGTCTGGAAATTCTATCCATTCTGGTCACTTAGAAGTTATCACTGGGTTTAGCAAAAGGGATAGTCTCTGGGGATTCTTTCTCGATTGGAACTTCGGGGGTTATATCAGGATTACTTGAAGAAAGTACAGGGTCCTTTGGAATTCAAACAAGTTTAGAGTCACTCTGAGAAATAGTGTCATTGATACAGGCAATCAGCTGGGTCACTGGTTCAGAGACTGGAAGTATAGGTCTTTGATTGCTTCTGAAATCCATTCCTTCAGATTTTACTATGTAAGATCTCAGTTCTTCACAAAGATTTTTGACGGTACTCACTCAGTCATATCCTTTAGATGTTTGCATTCTCATAATCTCTCCTTGTCTTAATGGTCTAAAAGGTTTGCTGGACTTATCATCGTACAACTTTTATGACTGACTTTTTTCAAGAGTAGAGCCTTGACCATGTTATTGTTGTTCACATTTGGTACTATCAATTGTTTACTGATCAGTAAATTTGTTCTCGTCTGTTTGGACATTAATCTCTGAGCAGGTGAACCAAGCAGATTATCTCGGAATGTTTCTGACACTGGGTAAGTTAAGACAGGGACCATCTCTCTTGGATTTCTCCAACAAATGTTTCACATTTTGAACTGCACACTCATTGGACTGTGGACACTCAGGACTATTAGTAACATGGACAAAGTCCCAAGACTCAGCAAATTTCTTAAATTGCTGACTTGTAAACTGTGCACCATTGTCAGAAATGACTTTGTGCAGACTACCATGGACAGAAAAATGTCTCAACTTAGTAATGATTGTGCTGGATGTTAAGTTAGGAAGGTCAATTTCAAGCCAGTTTGAATAAGAATCTACTAACACGAGGTAATGCTGACCATTCTATTCAAAAATATCAGTAGCAACTATTGACCATGGTAATTCAGGAGTTTTGTTTAACTGAAGTGGTTTGTTTTGTTGGTGCAGTTTAGTACTATTGCAAACTAAACATGCTAGAGTTTCCTTCTCTATATCTTTTGACACAGAAGGCCGAAATACTATGCCTCTTGCCCTTCTTTTGGTTGAATCAGTACCTGGGTAACCACCATGCAAAATATTGGTATATTCCTGTTGTAATGCTTTAGGAATTACCACTTTAGGACCTTTCGTGATGATTCCATCTTCCATCTTGAGCTCACCTCGGTAAGGAAAATAGTGCTGTATGTCAAATGGTAGACTGGTTTGTCTTGTTGAACATCCTTGAGTGATAACATGTTTCGGATTCTGCAGAATTGGCTCTGAAGCTGTATAATGTCTTGGTACATCAAGATGTGACAACAAAATATTTCTGACTTCCACTACTTCAAAGTCTGCTTTCTCATTTTCATGTTGCTCTGTTATTTGTCTGGGTGCTCATGACAAAGCATCATCCAGATACATATGTTTGCCTTTTGTATAGACAATATTGAAATTGTACTTTTACAATTTTAACATCATGCATTGCAGGCATGCTGGGGCTATATGTAATGGCATTTTCAAAATTGTTACTAGAGGTTGGTGAGTAGTCAATTTGGATAGGTGTTCCATAGATATAGTCTTTGAACATGCTCATACTATTGTCAAAATGTATTTTTCTTTTTGTGCATAATTCATCTCTGTTTGGGTTAAAGTTTTGGACATACAGGCTACTGGCACGCCTTATTGAAGACATGCTGCGCCAAGCCATACTTTGAAGCATCACACAAAAGAGTTACAGGTTTGTGAACATCATATATATCTCAATATGGGTGGACTAGCAGTTTTCTGTTTCAGAATATCAAATGCTCTTTGGTGTTTTTCCAACCAGTACCAATCTATATTTTTGCTTGTCATCTCATGTAACGGTGCTGAAAGCTCACTCCATTCTAAGATGAAGTTTCCTAAATAGTTGACCATACCAAGACAACATTGTAAAGATGTGACATTTTTTGGAAATGGCATCTCAAGAATTGCTGCTTACTTAGACTGATATGGTTGTAAACCAGAACTGGTAAAAAAATGTCCCACATAAGGAGTTTTATCGGCTTGAATTTGCATTTCTGAGGAGTCCGTTTAAGACTGACTTCACGTGCATGGTCTAGAACTTTCCTTACGTTTCTGTCATGTTCTTCTTCACCATTGTCCCCTACAGTAATGTTATCTATTATGACAGCACAATGATAGCCGGACACAATTTGTTCCATTGCACATTGAAATACTTCACTGGCAGAATTTATATCAAATAGCAGACTCAAAAATCTCTGTCTAAGTGGTTAACAATGAAGATTTGTGATCCATCGCAATTTGCCAAAATGAACTCTTTGCATCTAAGACAATTTGGCATGAGTGTCTACTTCTTCTACTGTTCATGTTGGACGATGAGAACGTTTAAGTGCTTTGTTTAAGTCTCCTGGATCAATACATATTCGAATATCATCACAGCTTTTCTTATGAGCTACAACCAAGGAGGATACCCATTCAGTCGGTTCTTCCACTGCAGTAATTACACCTAAATTCACCATTTTGTCAAGTTCTGCTTTTACTTTGCTCTGCATTGCTACCATCTTCCTTGCTGGTCTGACAACTGGGATTACTTAATGGTTTAACTTCATTGAATTTGTGACTGGGAGTTTACTAAACTCATTTTTGAAAATGTCAGCATATTCACAAAACATGATCTTTGTAAATCTGTAATTGTTGTTCATGCTTAGATGGTCGACTACTTTATTAAATGAAATCAGTCCCATTCTCAAACTGTCTTTGAGGCCTAACAGTGACTACATGTGTTTGACTACGTAAAACTGCAAGTCATAGCTTGTTCCCAGCAGAATGGCATGAAAGAACAACTGCGACATCGGTTTGAATCTCTTCACCACCATGAGCAACTAGTTTTGCACACTTTTTGCTGAATCAAGTGTCCCACCAGCTCATATTTGGCAAATATTTCTGCTGGTATAACACTACACTCATACCCGGTGTCTACTTTAAGCTCTACACATTTCCCATTAATTTGTACAGTACAAAATATTTCACTCCTTGCTGCCAACTGATAGTCTACTATGTTAACTGTTTCATCGATCACATAGACACCATCAACATAAGTTTTCCCACAGCTCTCTATCTGATCTACTTGCTTCTTCGGATGCTGTCTTTTAAAAAAAATAATGTCCCACTTTAGACTTACAAAGTCTTTTGAAATAATTCCACTTTTTACATTTGTAACATTGCTGCCCAAAAGCTAAGCACTTCTCTCATTTAGGTTCTTGGCTGCCTCAACAATTAACCATAAGGTTGGGTGTTGCGGCCACATTCAATTTATAATCAAGGTTGGGTACTGCCACACCCTTTGGTTTATATTTCTTTTTCATCTTAGCTTTCTGTTGTACACTATCAACATTCACATTGGCGGGTATAGCAAGCATGCTTTTCTCATTCATAAGCATATTCATGTGCTTTTCTGTAAGCTCATGTATTTGACAAATCCATATGGCTTTGCTTAACTTTAAATCACTGTCTTGAAGCAAAATCTTTCATACTGCATCATTATTAATGCCACACACAAGCCTGTCTTTTATCAACTCATCTTGTAAATCACCATATTTGCACATTTTAGCTTTTGTCTCGTCAGTAATATATGCTGCTATAGTTTCACCAGGCTTATGATTTCTTGTGTAAAATATGTGCCTTTCCATTGTAATACTCGTTCGAGGGTTACACATTTCTCTAAATTTATTTTAAGCACTCAGGGTCATCCTGTGTTTCAGCCTGTGTCACAATATGGCAGTTTCCCCCTCCCCTGCGTACACAGTAGGTGCATACACAAATGAACATTCCCTTTCAATGGCTTCCGAGCCAGCTAAATTAAGAAGTATAAATTATTTTGTATGTGCGTCTTTATCAGAAAATGCAGCCTGTATGAAAATGTCATATTGTTGCTCAAACACTCTCCAGTTCTAAGCAATATTACCAAACACCAACAGTCCAGGTCTGTGAAATCCCACTGCCATAACCACAAAATTCATTTAAATATAGGCATAGACCAGGTACTTGTAATTATGTTCAACCGCACAACAATTTTTTTAAAATGGCTTCATTTTAACATGCAATCACTGCAAATATTCTGGACACTTCAAATACTTCGAATAGCGTTAGTTAATGCGAAAAAGTAATACATTGCAAAGAAATGCAGTTGTTGTTATCTTTTTCATACATTTTAAAGACTTCAGAATTATTTTGAACATTTCTTTAATTACTTTGAATACTTTTTTATCAATGTAATGCTATTTCAAACATTTCATTATCTTGGTAATTATTTCAAATGTTTTGAATGCTCGCCACATGTTTGGCGACTGAAAAGTCATTTAAATGAGTTTAAGTACCTTAGAATGACCACTGATCTGTTTGCGAGTTCACTCCAGTATATTTCTCCACTTTTAACTTCGTGCCTCAAGGCTTACTAATTTGTTTCAACTTCAAATTCCATTCTGACACCATTATTTCTACATGTAGAAATAATGCTTTTCATAGAAAATGTGACTACTGTACTCTTCAAAGCATCTTAGACTGCCCATTTTCTCCATAACTAGTGATATCCTATAAATATAGTGTGTAAATAATTGTTATAAAATTAAATCTATTTTTTTCTTTTGTGCAATTAAAGAGCAGCTAGTGTGTGTGTGTGTGTGTGTGTGTGTGTGTGTGTGTGCGCGCGCGCATGTGTGTGTCTAATACATGTTTGATTAGGAAGAAAGGCCAAAGAATCTACTTGCCATTCCAGCTCACTTAGTAAAGTCTGCAGAGTTTGGCAGCTGTTCACAGGTTAACATTAGGTGTCATCTCTGACTGGTAAGTGTGGAGATGGGTGAATGCCTAAGCACACAAATTCCTTTCCCCAGACTGTAGTTTGTCTCAACAGAATGACATACCTACTGAGGATCATGAAGCTATTAAGGCTCAAAATTATTAGTTTTCTTACTGTATCCTTTCACTCACAGTTGAATTAATTTCCTCCCCTGGGGGTCATGGCCCTGTCGGAGTCTTTTGTGGTCTAAAGTTGAAGAATCCGATAACCACAGAGTAAACTCCACTAATTAGATGAACTTTGCAAACCAGGAAATAAGATGCTGTGATGATCTAGACAAAGGAAGTGGTCAGAAGATAGGACCTGACACAAAGTTACATTTTTTAAAAAAGTCTTTGTTTTCTCAGCTATTTCTTTAGATTTCTACAACCACTTTTAATAGATCGTGTAATACATATTTAGGAAATCGTCATGTAATGGTCACTGCAAACAAGTTACTTACACTTCTGCTGAGGATGCCCAAATTTAACAGTGTTTCTCAGTGCTTCCATTCTAACTGAATAGAAGTAACAAGAAACTAGGGTGAATTCATGCCATTAGCTGTACCCGAGTGTAAAAAGTAACTTTCCAAAAAAAGAAGATCATGGCAGTATATCTGCCCAGTGAGGGTAATCATGCTTGTAAGAAGTTAAAATTAATAAAAAAAATAATTATTCTGCTGCTGTCAGATTTGAATTGTACACAAGTTCATGATGACATGTATATGTGTGTGTGTGTGTGTATGTATGTATATATATATATATACACACACACACACACAAATGTATACGTGTGTGTGTGTGTGTGTGTATATATATATATATATATATATATATATATATATATATATATATATATATAAATTTTTCTTTTCACTTTCTGGCTTTATTGTTCCTTTAGGACATGTTTAATATATAATGCCATTCCATGGTGTCTTAAAGAACGGGAAATGTGACACTAGCCTCCAGAGGTAATACTGATCATTTCTCAACAAAACAGTCTCATGCAGCAGTATAGTAGTTTGAGCAAAGACTAAGTGGGTGCTTGTAAGATAGAAGCTTGAATGACTACAACTGGAAACCTTCCATTCACAAAGAAATATAAGGAAGGTGGGAAGGTCAGACAACATGCTTGAGAATAGGGCAGAGATATTTTGTCTGAGGATATAATTAAATCACATTATAAGTTCATAGGTGTTTACTAGGCTAATGACCAGAAGGGCGTTTTTAAGCCTAGCCTTGCATCCCAAATCTCTGACCAGTTCAGATACCTTTGATAAGTGTAAGCAGGGGCTTGGGAAGTGAAACATTTACAAGCAGAGGCCTGAGAGATGGACCATTTACAGGCTGCCTGTGTCCATTATAGACTCAAGTGTCAACCCAGAGATGGATTTTCTGTTGCCCATCCATTTGTCCAAGTCACACTTGAACTGGGCTATCAACCCAGGGATGGATTTCCTGTTGCCCATCCATTTGTCCAAGTCACACTTGAACTGGGTTATGGAAGAACTCTGATTCACATGGATGGATAGTCTGTTCCACAGAAGGTGAAGTCTCTGCAGCAGGTCTTGTTTATCTCAAAAGTAAGGTTTAAGTCTTTAGAATGAGTACTTCTGGTGCTGCTTGTTTTGCAGCTATGCAGTAGGTTCATCAGAGTGGGGTTTGAGAATGCCCTGTATGTCAGACATAGATCTCCTCTCAAAAGCCTGTAAGAGACAGAATACAGGGAAAAGGCCTTGATGTGGTCTGCATACGACATATTACTTATGCCTTGTATTCTTTTAGTGAGGAACCTCAATGGACATTCTGGTTGTTGGATATGCCTGGTTAGGTACATACCAAAGGGGGCATCATACTCGATGATAGGTCCGATGAATGCCGAATACAGTAGAACAATGACTTCCTTGGACCTAGATGTCATACCTTTGTTTATAAGTTGCACAACATAGAATAGTTTCGTCACTATTGTAGACAAGTGATGGTCAAAGGCTAGATTACTGTCTGTGTGTCCTCAGGTCCCTGATTACTGGGTCAGCTCTTAGGGGTGTGTTGTCAATATGGTAGTTACCAGGGGTGGATGACTTACAGAAGGATACTGTTATGTATGTTTTGGTATTTAGTTTTGTCCATGGCTCTGACACCAGTTGTTTGTCTGTGTCAGCCCTTCCTGGAGAACATGTGACTTGGTGGGTGATTCAATGATAACTCCTAATTTACAATTCTCTCCAAATTTAGTCAGCCAGAGGCCATTGACATTAGCCTTGACTTCAGAGAACTAAATTCCAAAAAGGAGCAGTCCCAGGATTGATCCTTGAGGGACTCTACTTGTGGCTGGCCTCTTTGTAAGGTGGACTTTTCAGTTCTAACTTCCTGAGTCCTGTCTGTGAGCTAGCTGGCTATCCACCGGGTGATGAATGGGTTTGTACCTAATCTCCTAGGTTTGTCAACAATGCCTGAATGGGTTAGTGTCAAATGCCTTGACCAGGTCAAGTTAGGCAGTATGAACCATTTTCCCTCATCCTTTGCATTGGTGACCTTCTCAAAGAAGTCCACCAGGTTGAGTAGGCATGGCCTGCCTTTGATGTAACCAAATTGGGTTGGGTCCGGTATCTGGAGGTTTCCTGTGTTATTACTGATCATTTGCATGATAATTCTTTCCATGGCTTTGCATATGGGACTGGTGAGACTTATGGGTTTATAGTTTCCAGGGTCTGTAGATGATGTAGATGGCCCACCTTTGTACAGAGGGATGACTGTTGTTGTTCTCCATTCATGAGGCATAAATAGCAATTCCAGGAGACCTGATAGATCATGTTTCTTTCTATTTAGAAGGCATCCTGGGATATTGTCTGGCACCACTGATGCAGTGATGTCCTTCAAGGATGCATCTGCAGTCCTAACATATGGGCTGTCCTGCCTCAGGCAGCCCCTCGGTCGGCCGGATTCCAAAGTCTGGGTCTGGCATCGGCTGATGTCGCACTTCACCCAACATCATAGCTGCTGTTTATTGGGTATAAAGGCATCAGCCGATGCCATTTTCCTCAGTCTTTCTTGCCGCGCGGTGCCCGAAGCAGAAGCTGTTCGCAAGTGCCGGTCGGTCAGAACCAGAGATTACTACTACCGAAGACTTCTAAAAAGCTAAGTACCCCGTTGGGGACTCTTTCTTGCCTCAGCCGATGTCAGAAAAAGTAAATAACTGTTTAACTTGTGGGAAACAAATACCTCATAAAGATTTCCACTCTTACTGCCTTCCTTGTTTAGGCCCAGACCACGACGTAGCAGCTTGTCTAGCCTGTGCTTCCTTCAACCGACGGACACTTAGACGTCGGTCAGAGTTTGCAGAGGAGTTTTTCGGCCCCGCTTTTGCTTACAACATGCCGTCGGAGACTCCGACTTCTCAATTAGCTAAAAAGCGTAAGGAAAAGGACCGGCACTCGCGGTCCGCGGTTTCGGCCGAAACCGTGGTTAAGCCAACCGCGAGTGTCTCTGTTTCGGCTGAAACCGAGTCCTCGGTTCTTCCTTCGGCCGAAAACATGCCTCCTACAACCGAGGCCTCATCCAGCATGGCTGAATCTGCTACTGAAATTCCACCTGCTGTTGTTGCAGGTTCTCAGGATTTATCAGATACTATTCCTTTAGACATTTCTACTCCTGCACGTGGAGCTGCTAGGCCCCCTGCATCTATGTCTATCAAGGCCTTTTCTAGGGCTAAAGCAGCTAAATCTTCTAAGGCCTTGCCTGCTAAAACCCCCTCACACAGGCCTACCTCTAGTTCCCAAATGCTCAGCCTGGCAGAGGATCTCATTTCCTTGATCAGGGGATCCCAACCTCACCCTGACAGGGCCTCTCATCCCCCTCCAGAGAAGAGGCCTAGAGCAGAGCCCCCTGAGCCAGTTTCAACAGATTATTCCTCGGATGATTCAGAAACCTCAAATCCTCCAGAAGGCCCTTATTCTCCATATGAGGACTCTGATGCAGAAGACTCCATTCCTTCTGCCTCTCCTCCTGAGGAATTTTCTTTTGGGGAAACCTTGCATGCTATGAGAGAGCATTTTCAATGGCAGGGCCAGGATTTTTCAGATTCAAGGAAAAGGCTAAGGACCTTTTTACATTTACCACAACATAGGCCTTTAGCCATTCCTCCAGTACTAACAGTTGTGGATGATGCATTTAATGATGCTTGTACTGCCCCTGACTCTCTTCCCCCGGCCCCTGCTAAGCCCGACAGATATTACAGGGTCTCGGACACACACTTTCACTTGTATAAGGCTCCTATTGCAGATCCTGAAAATATTTCACAGGGCCCCAAAGCTGTAGCAGCTGCCTCTGCCAAAAACCCCCTCCCCTCTGAAAGAGAATCTAGAGCATTAGAGAGATGGGGTAAAAAAGTTTATACTTCTGCTACTCTTTCGGCTAGGGCCTTAAACTGTCAATTCCACATGATTCAGTATCAGGAATTTTTGTTAGATCAGCTAAATAAAAAACTGTCCTCTCCTGAACCTATAGACCGTAAGTCCCTTCAGGATTTGGTACATAGCACTCAGCAGGTCAGTAATCATTCCTTAAAATGCGGCTATGATGCACTGGAGGCTTCCTTTAGATCAGCTATGACTGGTACAGTGATCAGAAGGCATGCATGGTTAAAAGAACAATCATTACCAGACCATGTAAAGTCAAAGCTCCTAGATGCTCCCATGGAGAAACACAGTTTGTTTGGCTCCCCTGCACAGCAAGTGTTAAAAAAGGTGGAAGAAAAAGCAAAATCTGTCCAAACAGTCAAGGATTTCTTACAGGTCCAGCCTCCGAGGTTTAGTAGAAATTGGCCTTCGAATAATTGGTCCTTTCCAGACACCTCCAGAGCACAGAGAATCAGAAATAGGCGCCCAAGAGGCAGAGGTCAATCCAGAGGTGCCTACAGGGGACGTCAGTGGCAGCCTAACAACCAGAGAAGTACTGCCACAGATCCAGCTACTACCACTTCCACAGAACAGTCACAGTGACTTGGCTCTGATACCGCCTACCAGGGAACAACTGGAAGCACCCTTAGGCAGAAAACTAGCCTTATTTTCAGTAAACTGGCATTACATTACAGGAGACAAATGGATTTTACAGACAATAGACAAAGGCTACAGGTTTCACTTCCATACTCTACCAAGAAAGAGAGGAATGCCAAACCTACCACCAAACCAAAAAACAAACGCTCTAGGACAAATCAACCACTTACTAAGGATGAGAGCTATAGAAAAGGTACCGTCTATGGAACAGGGACAAGGATTTTACTCCAGACTTTTCCTGGTACCAAGAAAAGAAAACCAATGGAGACCTATTCTCGACCTGTCCGCTTTGAACACATACCTTATTGTTCCAAAATTCAAAATGCTGACCCTACAGCAACTTCTTCCCATGCTGGGCAAGGAGTCTTGGCTGGTGACTCTAGATCTCAAGGAGGCATACCTGCACGTCCCTATACGACCAGATTGCAGAAGATACCTCAGATTTCTTGCAGGATCAGAGCATTATCAATTCTCAGCATTGCCCTTTGGCTTATCTACTGCGCCCAGAGTATTCACGAAATGCCTGGCATCAGTAATTGCTCATTGCAGGCTTCAGGGAATTCAAATTTATCCATACCTGGACGACTGCCTGATACAAGCGGACAACAAGATCAAATTAAGAAAAGATTTGGAAAAGGTTATTCACCTACTGCAAGCCCTGGGATACACAGTCAACATAAAAAAGTCAAGACTGGTACCATCCCAAAGGATAACATTCTTGGGTGCAGAACTGGACACATCAAATCAAATGACATTTCTCACAGCAGAAAAGCAAAAGCAACTACCACTCTATTTCATGGCATTAACAACACAGAACCAGCTTACAGCAAGGAAAGTCCTGCAAGCCCTGGGTTACATGGCATCCTGCATAATATTGATTCCACATGCCAGACTACATATGAGAAAGTTGCAATGGTACCTAAGGAATTTATGGTCTCAGCACAAGCACAGCCTAGAAACCCAAATTCCAATAATTCCATGCCTGAAGCAAGAATTCCTGTGGTGGGCTCAGGCCTGTCAGTTGAACAGAGGTCTGCCTTTCCACAGCCCTCACCCAAGCCAGACTATCACCACGGACGCCTCAGACCTCGGTTGGGGGGCACACTTGGTGGACAAGTGTATACAAGGCCTATGGACACAAGACCAGCTGAACCTACATATCGATCAAAAAGAGATGCTGGCAGTAAAACAGGCAATTCAGACATTCAGACCGTTTCTTCAACAGGGTCATTTGCTGATAAGGATGGACAACACCACAGTCATGTGGTACATCAACAAACAGGTAGGCACACATTCATATCCTCTATGCCAGATGGCAATGGACCTGTGGAATGTGGCCCTGAACCTCAACATTCAGCTCCAGATAACTCACTTCAGATAGATGCACAGTGAACACCGCTCGTACAAGGATAAAAATTTAATAACTCCACACAGAATATAAATGCAGGTACAATTCCAGTGAAAAACTTCACACAAAATAAAAATGCAAGTGTAATTCCAGGTTAAGCGCTTTCAACTGTAATACACAGTCTTCCTCAGAACAATGCATATCACATCTTGCTAACACTTTATACCCATCTTAATTGAAAAATCTTATACTAATTAGAAGAGAAAGCCCGCCAAAAAAACTTAAAGGCATATCCTCTAGTATATTGCCAAAAACTGTGTGCTAAATAATCCTAACGCGAACATTTGTAAATGTCAACTCTCGACAATAAACCTACTTAGTCATGCTATGTGTATAAAAAGTCATACAATAAAACGATGTCATACAATAATAACAGACATAGAAGAATGTCATTCAATAATATATAATACATATAAAATATAAAATATGTATATAAGCCATGTAAAAAGGGCTGTACATACAGTGCTAGTATGATAGCAGTATGTAAATGCATTCAATAATAATAAATAAATAAACATAAAAACATCAACCATCTTGCAATTGAATATGAACTTCTAATAAAAACTGAAAGTGTGCAGACATTGTTCATTGAAGCACCAAAAAAGGTTTGATGCTAATGAAATCATTCAGGCCCGGTTTTCGGGTCGAATCAGTTAATATCTGCCATCTACTTTCTCTAAGTGCTAATTCCATTTTCCAATTACCACCATAAGGGGAAACTTGGACCTGATCAATTATACTGAAATGAAAGCTATGATCACTGCCTTTCTCCAAAACGTGTCTATATAAGGCATTTTTTGTGTCACATTTTGAAATCTTGTAATAATGTTCATACATCCGCTTCTTCAACTGTCTTTCAGTCTTGCCTATGTAGTAGGCATTGCAACGTTTGCACAAGGCCACATATACAACACCTTTGGTGTCACAATTGCCCGCAAGACTATTAATATATGTACCATTTATATCTTCTAATCTAAAAGCTTTATCCGGATTAATGTACTTGCATTGATTGCACTTCCCACATTTAGTGGTACCTCTGTGGTTTAACCTGTTGACTCTTTCTCTGCTGCCACCTACCCTCTCCAATAAATTTTTCACATTCGGTGCTGTTTTATAGACGTGTTTGGGGGCTTTACCTAAAATCTCTAAACATCCCAATGCTACCACCAACTCCCAATGTCTGGCAAGTATGTCAGTGATCATATGTGTAAATGGTGTGTATGTTAGTACACAAATTCTTTCACTAAAGGTATTCGACATAACCTTCTCCTTCTCCATACAATAATTTCCCAAGATAGGGGTATATTTATCCCCCCACTGACACTCAACTTGGTGGGTAACCTCCGTGACCAACTTCTCGGGATACCCCCGGTTCAAAAAAAGATTTTTAATAGTCTCAAGTTCAGTCCTCATAAGATCCCTGGTAGAGGACATCCTGGCTACCCTGATGCTTTGTCCTTTCAGTATATTTTTAAAAACATGGGGGGGATGGTTACTGGTGTAATGAATATAATCATTGGAGAAGGTGGGCTTCCTGTATACTTTAGAAATAAAACCTTCGTTGTTATGACTAATTAGTGTATCTAGATAGGAAATCTCCCTATGGCTATAGTTATGAGTAAATTTCAAAAAATCCGTAGAGGAATTCAAATACGCCATGAACTTTTCCAACCTGTCCTCTGAAGCATTCCATAGAATAAAAATATCATCCAAATAACGAACATAGTGGATGATGTCTGAATAAAATTGACTGGTGAACACATACCTAGACTCCCATTCAAGCATAACCAGGTTAGCATACATGGGAGCGCCTATGGACAAGGCCTATGGACACAAGACCAGCTGAACCTACATATCGATCAAAAAGAGATGCTGGCAGTAAAACGGGCAATTCACACATTCAGACCGTTTCTTCAACAGGGTCATTTGCTGATAAGGATGGACAACACCACAGTCATGTGGTATATCAACAAACAGGGAGGCACACATTCATATCCTCTATGCCAGATGGCAATGGACCTGTGGAATGTGGCCCTGAACCTCAACATTCAGCTCCAGGCCATATTTGTGCCAGGAAAAGAAAATATACTAGCAGAACTACCACGGATGCCCACGAATGGATGCTGCATCCAGACATCTTCAAATCCATCACAAAGAAATGGGGGCTACCAGAAATAGACCTGTTCGCATCCCCACACAACCACCAATTGAGGAAATTCTGCACAAGGACATACCACCCACTTGCTTGGAAGGTGGACTCCCTATCCTTCAGTTGGGAAAACCTGACAGCATATGCATTCCCACCTCTTCCTTTGATGCACAAAGTGCTACTGAAGATCAAAGAAGATCGCCCAAGGATCATCCTGATAGCTCCAGACTGGCCGAAGCAGCATTGGTACCCGCTACTGAGGAGTATGTCTCGGACACACGCATGGCCTCTACCTCTAGTTCCTTTACTGCTAACACAGAACAACTTCAAGCTCCTGCATCCAAACTTGAAAACACTGCAGCTAGCTGCTTGGAATATTACATAAAACAAAGTAACCCAGATTTATCTCAGAGGGTTAAAGACATTATCCTGGAGGCTCGCAGACCCTCCACAAGGAAAACTTATTCAGCCAAATGGAAAAGATACCTCATTTGGAGTGCAGCAGAAGGAGAAAATGTATCATTGGCAAACATAGCTAACATCCTGGAATATTTAGCAGAACTTTTCCACAATGGCCTGTCTTACTCCTCCATTAAGATTCATGCATCAGCAATTTCAGCAGAATACAACATGGATCCTCCAGTCTTCTCTCATCCTTTACTCAGGCAGTTTCTGAGAGGAATTAAAATGTAAAGCCTCCAAGGAAACCACCTTTGCCTACATGGGACCTGAACTTTGTGCTAGAAAAGTTAACACTTCCCCTTTTGAACCAGCAGCAACAGCAGAATTACAGTTCTTATCTTGGAAAACTGCTTTCCTGCTTGCAATCACTTCAGCAAGAAGGGTTTCTGAATTACAGGCGTTAATGGCAGTACAGCCCTTCCTTATCTTCCATCAGGATAGAGTGTCCTTGAGAACTAACCCTACTTTTATGCCAGAGGTGGTCTCCAGGGTATCATTGAACCAAGCAATCCACCTACCAACATTCTTCCCCAACCCACAGAACAGGGGGGGAAAGACTACTACATACCTTGGATGTGCACAGGCAATTGTGCTACTACCTGGACAGAACCAAGAACAATAGAAAAACTGACCAGCTACTGGTAGCATATGCAACAGGAATGGAAGGAAAAGCAATTTCGAAACAGACAATCTCAAAATGGATAGGAAATTGCATTAGATTTTGTTACACTTTTCATGGAAAGTCAACTCCAAAAAACATCAGACCTCACTCCACAATGGCTACAGCCACTACTACAGCTTTCTTACGAGGAGTGGCTACCAAAGACATTTTAGAGGCTGCTACTTGGAGCTCCGTGCATACATTTGCCAAGCATTATAATCTACCTTTATACTCCAGATCCCGAGCAGGTTTTGCCACTGCTGTTTTGCAAGGGATCTTAACTACACCATAATCTTCTTAGTGCCTCCTCCCCCAGTTTGGCTATGGTATTCTACCCATATGTTAGGACTGCAGATGCATCCTTGAAGGACATAGTACAGTTTTGTACCTACCATAAATGTAGATGTCCGAGAGGTATGCATCTGCAGTCAGGATTACCCACCCTCCTACCCCTCTGTGGTATTCCTAGGGTATTTACCCCTCTTTTAGCTAGCTGGGGGAATCTATTATGGTGTATTTGTTTGTATATATGTATATATATATGTATATATATATATATATATATATATATATATATATATATATATATATATATATTTCTATATTGTTTGCTCTCTTCTTTTTGGAATTTTTTGCATTTATCCAAATTTAGCCTTACTAGAGGGCACCTGGCATCTGGGGCAAGAAACACTGAGGAAAATGGCGTAGGCTGATGCCTTTATACCCAATAAACAGCAGCTATGACGTCGGGTGAAGTGCGACATCAGCCGATGCCAGACCCAGACTTTGGAATCCGGCCGACCGAGGGGCTGCCTGAGGCAGGACAACCCATATGTTAGGACTGCAGATGCATACCTCTCGGACATCTACATTTATGGTAGGTACAAAACTTTACTTTCTTGGCCTAGGTAGAGTATCATTGATACAGTTCTGATCAGTGAAAACAAAATGGCTCCCTCACTACAAAAATCTCTGCAAACTGTAGTTAAGGTTCATTTCTACAAACTGACTTTACATTACTGGGGAAGTGGCTTATAACATATAAATTAGAAATTAATAACAAAAAGTCCATCACGCTATTCAGTCCGCCAGTCCGCCAAAAAAATGACATAATGCCTCACCACCACTCAGTAAATATCCCAAAGGCTCACCTCCCCATAATGTAGAAGAACAAAGATATTTAGGCATGCTTCGTGACCAAGCTCTCACCTTTGATGTTCACATAGAAAAACTGTCACTGAAAGTTCTAAATCACCTAAAAGTAATTTACAAATTATCCAGCCTTCTGACTCAGAAGACCAAAAGAACTGTTGCACTGAATGTTCTCTTGCCATGTTGAGAATATTTTATCACTATTACTGCAATGAGATCCTTTAACACCTCCATGTTACATATAACTAAAAACAAAATTGTAGGATTCTTACATCTTGCACAAAATTGAGATAATCCGACATCTATTAAAAATACAACAGATTCCTTATTACTGAAAGAACATCCTTCTTACAAAGACTCTGTAATAAACTTTTTCATTAATCCTTTTTCCCCACACACACACACACTTCACAACAAAATGCTTAGCATTCCAGCAACCACTTCTATGGAAACTATAATGTCATACAACCTATCAGAACCCCCCCTTTCACCTGACTGAAAAGGGTCCTTAGACCTGTTCACTCACTAGGTTAATAAACTTAAATAAATAAAAATATTTTTAAAATTATTATTTTTGCAGAAAAACTGTAGAACTGGTCTTGTTCCTTACATACTGGACATTTGACTTAATGAGAGATTCTATTATTCTAAGGGAAGACAGTGATGAAACTCCGGTCACTCGATCGGAGTTCAATCAGGTACTAGCTTTACTGACTAGTATTAATAAGGCACTTACGGGGCAGTTGAACCCTGATGTTTCGGATTCCTTGTTTCCTCCAGGAAACCAGCAACAAACAATACCGCTTCAACAGAGACCGCGCAAGGCGCAGGAGCCGAATGGCAACGCTAGCACAAGCGTTTTTTTAAGAACTGGGACAGCTTATGAACATGAGGAGAATTCCAACAACAGGGCACCGAATGGTGAAGCATCGGACAATCTGTTTAATTTTAAAAAATGGACAGAACTCCAACCGGAGTTTAAAAAAGGTACTTTCCAGCATAATGTTCAGCAGTTGGATGTTGACTTTGACTCTTTCAGTAACAAGTTATATGCATACAAGAACTGCCAACTTGAAATTAGTTACCTAAAGGAATGTATTAATGTTAAAAGAGTGCCGAAAGGCCTTAGATGTTATAAATTCCCTAATAATGCTACTGTTGGTTCAACTTTGCATACGCAATTACTTGAACTATTCAATCAAACTGGCTTAGAAATGTTGGACATGATGGTTAAGGATTATCAGAACAAATGTAATGTATTTTTAGATGAACTCACTGTTTTGAATGACAACATTGTTCAACATAAGAATTTTCTTAGACATAAAAAGAAATACGATGAAGTATTCTTTGAAGTGGACCAACATTGTCAGAAAGTTATTGATAGAAAAATTAAAAAGTTAGACAGAGACCTTTTAGAATATAGAGAAGGGAGAGCTTATCCGTTGGGGTTTAAACAGAACCAAGTTGTAGGAACTAGTGAAGTTGAATACGAGAAAAGAAATGAAGGTCAGAATGTTAGAAATGTACAAAACTCTGAACCTTTGAGGAGGAGTGAAAGAATAGCACAAAAAGAGAATAATAACTCTCCACAGGGTTTTTACTTTCCCCAGGGCAGACCAATGGGGAGGAACATGAATGCCCCATATCAGCAAGCATGGGGGAGGGCACGCAATTAGGTATTGGTATGAATAGTGATGCTTTTCTAGATTCCACCCATAACACTAATTGCACCATAGTTTCATCAAACAATTTCAACATCTATAATTACACTGATTTGGAGATTACTTCGGTATATTTTGAATTATTCACTAAAGGATTGAATTATGTACCAGCTAGACCTGCTTACATTCCTAAATTACTGATTGAACTAAAACTGTTTATTAGGAATCTTAATCTTTCTCTATTTTTTAAAGGACAGCAAACTGCAAGTAATAGTATTACCAGGTCCAGTCTCTTTAACCCATCCCTACATCCGAGTTTAAAAATTTTCGAAGAACTGATTGAAAACACATTGAGACTTAATTTATCAAACAGGCAGGACCCCCCACCTAACTTCAACACAAACTTAGTAGAAGTTATGAACTTGTTAAAAGAACAAAAAATTAGGGTCATGAAACCGGACAAAGGGGGTGGGATGGTCCTTATGACGACCTTGGACTATGATATGGCAATGCATAACATCTTACAGGACTCTAACACTTATGAACAGGCCTCTGTCAATGAACTTAATGTCGCCCAAGCTAACATCAAATATATTCTGAAAGATCATTTGCTTCAGGGGGTATTTAATGAAGAACTGTTTAACTACTTGAATGTTCCTCATCCTAAAACTCCGATATTATTTGGTATACCTAAGGTCCATAAAGGAATTATTCCATTGAAATTTAGGCCAATTGTGGCTGGAGCTAACAGCATTACGGAACCCTTAGGCAAATTTGTTGAATACAAAATTAAATCAGTAATTTCTAAGCTCCCTTATGTGTGTAAAGACTCTTGGGAATTTCTGGCCAGTATCCCACCTAATATTTGTAACAAAGATGTCTTGATGATCACTATAGACGTAATAGAACTTTTTCCAAGCATACCTCATGACAAGGGATTAGATTGGTTCTCTGACATCTTAACAAATTTAAGTGGTTTAAGTAACAATCAGATTAATTTACTGACAGAATTTATGGAAATAATTCTCAATAACAACTATATATTCTACAACGGAGAATATTTCAGGCAAAGAAGGGGGGTAGCCATGGGCTCCCCTTGTGCCTCATCCTATGCTAATATTGTTTTACACAAATGGGAGCTAACTTACATACATTCATCTAAATGGAAGCAGTACATTCTTTTTTACAAGCGATACCTTGACGACATTTGTTTATTGTGGGAGGGACCTAAAGAATGCTTTCTGGAGTTTTTTGAATACATTAACACTACAACTAACTTTCTGTCATTCACTTATGAGCTCAGCACCAACTCACTCCATTATTTAGACATCTTACTTACTAAGGACAGTAAAGGAGAACATTTTGAGTCAACTATTTACAGGAAACCTTTATATTCCAACACATTTTTACACTTTGAGAGTTCTCACCCCATTTACACTAAAAAGGGAATTATAAGGAGTCAGTTGATTCGAGCATCGAGAATTTGTAGCACCTTGGAAGCCTTTCTGAAAGAGGCGGCAACTTTAACTACTATGCTTATAGAAAGAGGTTATCCTCCCCAGTTGATTAATACTATTACAGAAGAGATAATAGAAAAAAGAGATTCTAAGTTCCCACCCTTGCTCAGTAAAGGTCCTTTGTCCTTCAGTAACAACAGTGTAGCTAATAATGACATACACAAAAGTTTTAGTTACACTTATACTCAAGATGCAACATTTATTGAAAACACTCTACAGGCCTTTTGGCCCATGCTTACATCACAAGAAGACATTAAAAATTACATACCAAGTACATTAACCTTCATTAGAAAACGTGACATTAATTTAAAAGGAATGCTGGAGCAACACTCCAGCACAAAGAACATTAACAGTACCATGGCTCCCCATAGGAAGAAAGGGACCTTTAAATGTGGTGCTTGCAGACAATGCAAGTATTTATTAAATGCTGAAAAAATTTTCATTCCAGCTAGGAATTGCACTTTGAGAGCACTGGGGCACCACAATTGTAATACAATGGGTATAGTCTATCTAGGTACATGTACATTTTGCCATGGTTTTTATGTCGGGAAAACCACCAGAACACTTAGAAAACGAATATACGAACACATATATGAAATTGAAAAAAAGAAGAACACAAATGCTTTCTTCAAACACTCTCTCACTTGTGATAACATGAGTTTAAAATTTTTTGTTTTAGAACAAGTTACCAGCGACCCCAGGGGAGGTGACTGGGAAACTTATTTGGAAACTAGAGAGTTAACCTGGCAAATTAAATTAGATGCTTCAAGGAAGCCAGGTATGAACGAGAGCATTAGCATCAACAGCATATTGAAAATGAGAAGAAATAAATTATGAATCATTTGCTAGCTTTCCATGTGATGTTTACACCTATAAACTTTTAGGAGCATTTGAGTATATTCTTATTCAATTTTTAAGTAAAATATACAATATCC
The DNA here is from genome assembly GCF_019279795.1 of Protopterus annectens. Classification (NCBI taxonomy): domain Eukaryota; kingdom Metazoa; phylum Chordata; order Ceratodontiformes; family Protopteridae; genus Protopterus; species Protopterus annectens. The sequence continues at coordinate 930,238,253 of NC_056734.1, forward strand.
ATCTGCTCATATTAAGATTCTTTATTTGCATCAGAAATATTTTTACATAAAATAACTTTGTAGGAAATAATCAGTGTAATATAAATTATTAATGCTTATGTTACTTATTTTCTTCTTTTTTAACAACTCCACGTACAAACTTTACAGTTAAAAAAACTTTTTTAGAAATGTCATGGTTATTATTATTGTTATTACTATTATTATTATTTTATTGATGTGTTTTTAATAGTTGGACATCTTGACACCATATAAATTTATTTATTTAAGAACAACTAACTTAACAGTTTAATTACAATAAAATTAGAAAAGACTAATTTTTATTAATGTTTATAACTTGATGTTGTTGAGACTTTACATTTACTGATAGCACATTTGTCCAAGTGAAGTAAAACGCTAACAGAAATTTGGCACTACTGCACTTTAAGAGTTGATTGTTTTTATCTAGCACATTTGTCCAAGTGAAGTAAAACGCTAACAGAAATTTGGCACTACTGCACTTTAAGAGTTGATTGTTTTTATCTTAATTGCCAAATTAATGGTTCAATTGGCCGATCAACTAATGTATAAATACAGAGTGGCCATAATTGTATTTCAACCTTGAAAAAGCCTGGAAGTGTCCAGGCGAAAGCGCTTGGTGTTCGTGTCTGTTAATTAAAGCTTTTGTGGTGGAATTACCTGGTCTACTATTCCTTATTTTTCGAAGGAAGGATTTTGTACTTTTCAACTGGCATTCCTTTGTATTGTACGGTTTGTGACTTCACTATCTTTGAAAACTGGTTTGCAGATATTCACTGCTGAACATTTTAAGATTCCTACCAGCTTCGTGTTGACTTGGGGCCAGGCTTGGTGAGTTGTTCCTGTTCCCGTTTTGCTTGCTTATATCCGCTCCGTTAGTTCCTTAATGAGAGAGATCCCTTATGCCCCCAAGTGCTTGATACTGCCAAGGCTTTCATATAGTTCCTTTGTCTGTTCTGTAATCCAAGAATGAAGTGTGGTTTGTGCACTGCAGATACCCTCTTCTTTCACAAATGGCTTTCACTCCTCTTCAACGAGAGCCCTTCATGGTCTAATCTTATTGGGGGGGGTTGTTGGGGTGGTGATTAGTTAGTTAACTTCTAGTGCAGCACTTTTCTTTCTTCATGCCTTATGACTTGCTGTGGTATCATGTGACCATATGCATTCCTGTTGGCGGCAGGGGGCTCTTGTAGTAGGAGATTATATAACTGCTGTAGCCCCTGTTTGGTAGAATTACATGGACATCTCTGCTGTGTCCACCAGAGAGAGAAGCAACAGCAAACATCTAACCCCATTAATATCTCTTCCATACAGAGAAGAGTTATTCCTTTGCATGAGAGCTACACCATCGCAGTGAGAAACAAATAGTTAGTGACCACGTAATGTGGAAATTCCCATTACGATTCATTATGATTCTTGTAATTTAGGTACCATTAAAAACCCAATGGAAAAAGTATTAAATTTTCACCCTGCTATATGTTTAAAGGAAAATGCAATCCATGGACATGAGGGCAGATGTATTTGTGCCACTTTGCATCACCATTTACCAGGTTTATACAACACGATAATACTGCCTGCTTCTTCTCTATTATCAGTCACTGATTTTGCTCAGGAAGAAATAGCCTGGTATACTACTGCCATCTCGTATAATATGCTGGTCACTGTCTGTTTGGGGAAGGGGAGTATGATGATTGGTTTTGAATTCTCCTCAGATTTTGTCAACTTATTAATGAAAATTTATAGTGGGGCACAAGCTTATGTGAAAATCGGATCATGTCTATCCTCACCACTAGAAATCCTCAAGGGAACTAGACAAGGTTGTCCTTTGTCACTATTATTGTTTGCTCTTTCACTGGAACCTTTTGCTACATATATCAGAAACAAGCAAAATATAAAAGGCTTTCACATTAATAAGGACTACTGTCCTAAGATACAAATATTTGCTGATGATATGTTAATGTTGGGTGATATTGATGGTTCTTTGCATGATGTTATAAATACCTTAAGCAAGTTTGAAAGAATTTCAGGGATTAAATTTATTCATAGTAAATCCAAAACATTACTAATTAACAAAAAGATGAACAAAAACTTGAGAGAATAACCTGTTTAATTGGGAGAATGACCTATTAGAATATTTGGGTGTCAGTATAAAGAGTACATGGAAGAGTCTGTAAAACTAAACTACAATAATTTAATAACCACCATTAGTGAACTAATCAAAAGATGGAATAAAATGTTCTTCACAATGGAGGATAGGCTCTCTTTACTTAAAATGATAATTTTACCTAAAATTTTCTTTTATATACAGTCATTGATCCTACTCCCTCCCAAAAACTTAGATTCCATGCTATGTAAATGTTTATGGTTCCCCTTCAAACCTAAATGCATATAAATGGCTCATTAGAGATTGGAACAGTAATGGGATAGCATTCCTTAGCTTAGATCTTTATTCCAAATCAGTTATAATTAATGTAAATTACATTGGATCTCACCTACCTATATATCTGGCTGGAAAACGATACATGAGATTCATATAACTGATGTCAGAACTGTAGAAAATCAAATTAAGGAACAATATGGAATAAGTAGAGTTCATTGGCTTTTATGTGAATTTTGTTTATTTAATAAGTTTGATCATTTTTTCTTAGGGCATTAATCAAATATTTAATAACTTTAGAAATATAACTGATTGTAATTACAACACTAAACAATTCCTATTTCTTTATATTCCCTGTAGCATACTCCCAATTGCCTAGATTCTTTCAAAATCAATGCGATGCAAAAATTAACGGAAAATAACTTGATATTCTGGCATCATTTTATTGAAAATAAGAGTATTAAACCACTAAACTATCTTATATGTAGTTTTGATAATAGGCAAGACAGATGGTTGTTTATACACTCATTCCGGAAGTTTATAGAAAACAAAATGAGAGATTCAATCAACCTACAGACTGAATCTATACCTAGTTTGATTCAGCTTTTTATTGGGTGTCTTGAAAAGACAGCTGATATTTCACCTATCTATAAGATACTAAGAGAAGATACTCTAAAGTTTGGCTCAGATGTTTGGAATTACTATGTAAAGATTAATGGAGAACAAATATCTGATGAATCCAAAAAGCTGTTATTGAAATTTGCGTATGGTACCTGTTTTTCATTATATTGGAGATTGTATACATGGAAATTTATGAATAGGAGTTTCTATACTCCATATAAAATAAATCTTATACTCAAAAATAATGAAAGTAAATATTGGAAATGTGATGAATTACTAGAGGCCAACTGGGTTCACATGTTTATTGAATGTAGAAATGTTGTTCAATACTGGACTTTATGGTCTGATAACTGTTATATTTCTAACTCACTAATCCTATTCAATGTTCCTATACCTAATACAATACCTAAATCTCAGATTCAGTTACTCTGGTCAATTTTTGCAATTGCCAGAAAAGTTAGTACTTTGAACTGGAAAAGTAAATGGATTTGATATTTAAAGAATTTATTAATTTAGCAAAAGTTGTTTGTAAAAAAGAACCATTTGTTAATAGAACTCATAACATTACTCATAAAAAAAAAATAGCATGGCAAAAACTGGAAAACCTTTTGAACAAATACTGATAACTTTTCATGGATAAAACGATTGTTTATCATGGATGAATGTAAATAGTTTTTTATTGTATTAGTTATATGTACATTTGCATGTGTTTATAATTAAAACAAAATAAAAATGTTTTTGGAAAAAAAAGAAATTATGTTGTGTTTAAAAAAAAAAATATGTATTTTTATTGTCCTCTGCTGGCTGATGCCATTCTTTATAATCTGTTCTTTGTAATAAACTTTCCTCCACTCCTCTTGCGCAGTGGTATCACAGTCACAACTTGAGATGATTCCTTATATACCAAGATATAGACAATGACAGCTTCATCAGTTGTTTATTATTTTGACTGAGTCAAAGCTGGTCAAAGCTGGTGTTAATTCTCTGGAATTTGCATCAGTCCTGCACGTCAGCAATCATGGCAGCCTGCAAACTTCTTTCCAGAATCTTGCTGTTAACTGCGCAGAGTAACACATTTTTTCATTTACAATGCAAGAAGCTTTGACTTTACAGCATTTGCTATGATTTCCAGGAATGGTTTAATTATGCTTGGATCACATATGTGCATTGATAAACAGGGTGTCAACATTCCATTTGGTCATAGACATGAAGGTGACAATAATTAGGAATATGCTGTTAGTAAATAATGAAACCACACAGATTTGGGGATGGAATATGCACTTTTCCTTGAGAATTTGTGATCTTGGAGTTGGTATATATTGGATAAGAAGGGTAATGCAAAGTCTCCATGTAAGGGGGTACAGGGGAAGATTGCCACCCCACCCCCAGAAAAAAACTACTTTTATTTTAGGTTTTAACAAGACATGGCTCCTAGTCACTAACCTTATGTTTGTGGCCATATAAAATATGCCTTCCCCGTTTTGAAGTTAAAACAGCTAAGTTGGAGTAAAAAGTAAGCTGGGGGGGGGGGTTCCATGCATTAGGGAGATGGAAAGAGAAGGAGAGTAGATTGTTGCACTTAGTCACATCTAGTTGTACTTTTTTCTACTCTGCATAAGGGGACTTTCCAATCTTTGCTTCCATGACAGTCTTAAATTCAGCAGTCATATGAACTGTAGTATCTTGGTTATATTAGTATAGTGTTTTTTATCCCCTTACGTCTGCACTGCTGAACCTGAGACAAGAGGCAGCTGATCCCCAGACCTGCACCCTGGCCCATTCAGGGAATGAGAGGTTCAGCAGTCCACTTCAAGCCTGAACTTACACAATAGCAGCAGTGTGCTGTTTCTGTTTATTTGTAATTGGTCAACAGGTCTTATTTGCAGGGACAATTTTGACACACACAAGTTATACTCCAAAGATGGTTAAATATGTTTTCCTTACGGTACTGATTATGTTTATTCTTCCTAGTGCCCTACTTGAATGTGCTACCAGATGTTCCACTCCAGTACAGAGTGTGTAATGTTCTCTTTCACATTTCTTTGCAGTATTTTCTATCTGGACTTCAGTTTTGTAAAGACATTATGGCATATTGATGCAAATGAAGTTGTCCCAGCATCATTTTTTTCTGTACTTATGTAAGATTCCTTACTTAACTTTATGTAAAATTAGTGGCTTCCCCTTAGATAGCTAAAGCTTGAGTTACCCCTCTTTCACATCTAACAGCTTAGTGCACATTGCAACTCTTAGGATATTAACCCAGTTTCCCATCTTACCTTCAAAAGCTACAACATGTGGTACAAGACCACCAATCATTGGAGAGCCCACATTCTGCCTCTCTGTAGTCATCTTGGGATTTCTGCTTCTGTTTTGCACTTGATTTGAGAAAGAGCAGAGGAACATTATTTTCTGAAGACTGCTAATCACCAGAAAGCCTAAGTACTGCTTCATGGGTGCCATCTTGGAATTTATGCTACTGTTGTGCGCCTTCTGAGAGAAGGAGCAGAGGGCATTAATTGCTAGCTGTCTCTTATTGGACAGTGGGAGTGAGTGTCTGTATGGGACCTTCCTGACTGGTGTGGTTTCTCTTCAAGGCATCTACCAGGATAAGGCTTCTACAAGCCTACACCCCCTGTCATCATCTGGGACAAGACTGCTGATCACCATAGAGCCTGTGGTCTGCTTCACTGTATCTCACCAGCATGAAACTGTGGTGAGACCAGCAGCTAGTAGTAGCCAATTAGGTGAATCTCCACTATTCATCATACTACTTTTTTAAGATTTCTTTTATTAATTTAACATATTTACAATATACATACAGGAAGAGTTTCAACATCACATACTGTTATACAATGTTAGGAATACATTGAATAGTCAAGGTAATCTTATACAACTAACACATTAAGAATATTGGTATTTCTATAACAACATTTCATGGCTATCCCTAACCACTGAAAGTCTTAGTATGATTTATAGATCTTGTACTGATCACTTCCTTTTCAGTTTTAAATAGTATTGTTAAATTTTGAATGAAGGTGTGATGTCCCTCCTCTGGTTCAGTAATCACGGAGCCTCAACTCTCGCCACTGACACTGGTGAGGGACATTCACTTGGAACAAATATAGCTGCATGCAATATTTCCACATGCAGCTCTCTGCACAAAGCACAATTTCCCTTAAGAGCACACAGGGAACTCGCTCCTGTCTTGGGGCTGGATTTTCCTCTCTCTCCAGGCCCAAAATAAGACTCCCCACTGACACAGCTATAGAGTTAAGTCCTTAGCTGAGTGTTCCAAGTCAGGTCCTCCACCACCCTCTCTGAAGTCAGTGCTTTCAGTGTCCCTGTTCAAAGTATCTGACATGCACACACACTCTCATTTGAGCTTTGGTTTTTACACATGCATGCGCGCACACACACACACACACACACACACACACACACACACACACACACACACACACACACACCTGAAAGGCTGGCACCACTATATTAACTCTACCACCTTTGCCAAGGCTATAAGGTAGATGCACTGCCACCAGAACAGCCACTAAGCCAGATACTCTAAGGCTTTTACCAGGGCATCCAATTATACTGCGCAAAATGTAATACTAATACCAATAGTATTGTTGACCAAACAGCAAAGCGTTCAGGAGTGGCCACGGTGTCACCAAATAAATATAAGTACTCTCGAAGGTTAAGATATTCTCTAAAAGACCAAGCACAATGAGAGGTTTAATATATTTAATAATAAATAGTAAAAGAACATGAAAAAACTGAATATCTATTTACAATAAGTACCAGAGTTTCAATCACAGGAAATATTAAAAATAACACAGATGGAAAGGTTCACACAGATATAGAAAAACAATACTTAACTAATTTCACTATATCTTCCTGACTAATTTAAAGAATTACTGTCCCTTAGTTCACTTACTAGAGCAAGGCAAGATGATATAGGTGAGTTGTTCTTCTTTGTCAGGTTTCACAAACAGATTGCAGAGAACTAAGTGACATCTCTCAATAATATCTAAATATGATTTCATTGCTTGGCTTTAAAATGACATATCTGGTCTTCTGAGTCTGGTTCCCATACTACCCCCTTTACTAGAAACTGAACCAGAATCTAGCACATATGTGTCATAATGCACATACGTAGAGCTTTGCTAAGATGTGTTACAGCATCTGAAAGCTGTAAAACAATTTTAACACTTCTGTTCTTCCTACAGAGCTACTCAGCCAAGCTCCACAGAGACATTTAGTCTCTGGCTACAGTCAGAACTGTGAGATACAATCTTTATGGCCTAAACCAGGTAATTTATTTTCAGACTATTTTTCAAAGTTAGCTGGACTGAGATTAATCTCCTTCTTCTCTTCCAGTATCCTGTTACAAAATATTAATTTCAACAGTTACAATACAATCTAACATACATATGTATTTTTTTTCTGTCCAGCAGGACCCACTGTTGGTACATTTTTTTTTTTAACACCAGCAACTTTACAAATACAATTTTCAACACAAGCATCTGTACAAACCAGCTTGATATACAAATTACATACAATTCTTTACAAAACACCAGCTAGCTCTGCTGGCATATGTTACACATTTACTGCCTTACTTCTCTTGGTATAGCTGGTAATACCTCACATCATCACAGCAGGAACTGAATTTGATTTCTAATATTTTGTAATAACTTTTCTACGGACTGCCAGGAGAATCCAGAACAGTTTTTGTTGTTTGGCTTTTAGAGATAAATGAGGACTAATTAGATCATAATACCTTTAAAACATACTTATCTCTTCCCAATATGCATTCAATTTTTTACAATCCATAAACATGTGTATCCAATCAGCTTTCACATCTTTACTACATCTGCAACAGACTGAAGAAGTCATTTTACTAAACTGAAGAGATTTTATACAGAAGAACAAACATTCTATGTATATATTTCCACATAAAAGCTTTCCAGTATAAACCTGAAGAAGTTTGACTAACTGATTTAAGTAACAAAGTTTTATTCTAACCATCTATTGAGTCACTTAATCCACTACTTCTAAAAAGTTCCAGAATTTGCAATTATTTAAAATTAGCATATATAACTTGCACAAGCTTCATTTGTAGGTACTATTCATCATTTCTCACAAAACTAATTTTTTCAGTAAGTACTGCTGATTAGTTACTTAGATAGTATCTCCCTAAGTACTTTATCCATAATTCATCAGGTTCTACTGTAGTACTTTCCCTTCCAAGTGTTTGGCAATGCCATGTATAGACACAGACACCTTGAGTTGACATTTTTCCTGTAAAAAAAACACTCTTGAAATTTCAGCAATACCTAATTAGACTCAAGGGAACTACTTTGTGTAGTAACCAATACTGCCCCATAGCCACAAACCAAGTTTGACCTGACTTTACTCTATATTCTCGCCACTACAATCTAATCAGTAAGAAAGTGCCTGTTGCCATGGATATCCATTTTTCCAATATCTCCTTTACTAGCTTGATGGAAATGGCCTCATGTTTACTGACAACCTGCTAATTCATAAAGAAACTGATGGGGTATGTGAGAGCTAGGTTTACAAAATGTCACTCCTAATGTCGATCAGGCTCCCAGTAGTACACACTCTGCACCCTTCATACACAGCATGAAACACTCATAGACCCACATATGCCATCACACTTAATTGTAACTTTCCTAAACCTCAGAACCTCCTACATGAAGCACACATAACAAATGCCCACAGCAGCCACAAATCTACTCTTTCAGTACAACACCCACATCAACACATACAGCCTCATTTCATGGGGCATCTGTTCTAAGCCCAAAAGACAAGCCACCACACAACCCAATATTCTTTTAATTGGAGACTCCATTATGAGACACACTGATGTCCCTTTCACAAATAAAAGTAAGTTGAAAGTTATGGTCAGTTGCTTTTCAGAGGCCAAGATCTGCCATATTATGTATACTCTCAGGTCATTAGACCACAAGTACCAGTATGACTGAGTCATAGTCCATGTGGTTATAAATGACCAGAGACATACCTCCTTAGACTATGTGTAGAGAGACATCATGAAGCTCTCGTAATGTGTCTCAGGTTGCCATGAAACTAGCATTAAGCAGCATTTTGCCTTCTCGAAGGATAATTCCACAATATGAAGAGAAGATGATTGAATTTAATAATTGGACGGAAAGAAATAAATGTTGAAAGGACTCCACTCGCAACTAAACCGCTTCAAGAATTTATTAAAATATAAAAATATAAAAAGCCAGTAAAATAATGTGAGCGCATTTTCTATTGTTAGATTTTATGTATCAGTGATGTAGGAACAAAAGTCGCATGCTCCGCAAGGTGGTGTTCCCCTTCTCACTTCCCCATTTTCCCCATTTTTTAGTCTATCGCCCTCAAGGAGTTCCTTAACTTTCTTTCCTATCTTGTAGGTGAACCTTGGCTTGTCACCCACTATTTCACTTAGATCTTTACTCATTTTAAAAATGCTGCAGTTAGCTTGTAGTATATCACTCAAAGGTTTGTAAAATGGTTAAACTCCATAATACATGCTTTATCAAACTCTTTCTGAATCCTGAGTGTTTTCTGTATCAAGCCCCACCCCTAAAAGGGGGGGTATATTTAGTACCCCATCCTTTAAGAACGTCCTCCAAAGTTTTGGTAACCAGTTCAATAGGGTAGCCCCTGTTAGTGAACATTTCTTTAAGCTTATTTAATTTTGTCCCTAGTTCATTTCGGTCAGATGTCATCCTAGCTATCGTAATAGCTTGACCCTTCACTAGGTTTCTTTTTTGAAATTGGGGGTGACAACTATCATAGTACAAATAGCTGTTACACCAGGTATCCTTCCTATGGATGTTAGATTTAAATCCTCCAATGATGTGTGACACAGTTACATCCAGGTAGTTAGTTATGTCCTTGTTCCACTCGTGTGTAAATTTAAAATATGTGGTGCAACCATTTAGGTACTCCAGGAATCTAGGTATTACCTCGGGGTCACCATCCTACAAAGTAAAGATGTCATCCAAATACCTCACATATAAGTGCAGGAATTTTGAAAAGGTACTATTAAGGACCTACTGCTTTTCCCATCCCAACATAAGATTTGCATAAGCGGGGGCACACGCTGCCTCCATCGCTACTCCAGTGGCTTGCTGAAAATATTCACCCTGGAAGTGAATGTAGTTGTTCTCCAGAATAAGTTCCATTAATTCAACTAATAAGTTAATCAGTTTGTCCAACAGTTTGGTTTGAAAAGTAAGGGATTCATGGAAAAATTTTAGTCAGTCATTCTTGGGAATGACTGAGAACAAATCTTTTATGTCGATGGTCAAAAAAAAATCAGACCTTCCTTCCAAATGGAAGATTGTAATCTACTCAAGGAATCACGTGAATCTTGTATCAGGTGTGGGGTATTAAAACTATTTTCTTCACATTATGGTCTATGTATACTGCTACTAGGTGGGTTTTAGAATCACTAGCTGAAACTATAGGCCTAAATGGTGGATTTTCAACTGATTTGTGAATTTTTGGTATTCCAAAGAAGTTGGGTATAATAGGGTTAACCTGTACCAAAAAATTGTAAGTAGCCATACTAATCCTACCATCTATTAAGTACTCTTCTATGTATGAGTCAATTCTGCGGTAAGCAATAGATATCTCATTCCTTGAAACCAGGGTACAAGTCTCGTTACTAGTCAAAAGGTTGGTCATGGCATTGTTGTAAGCCTCAGTCTCATAAAACACCACCACCCTCCTTTATCAGGCTTCATAATTCTTACCCCACTATCTTTCCATAAAAGTTGAAGTGTTTTATTTTCCTCTTTAATAATATTCTAAGAGGGGATGGGATCCTTTGAAACCGGTTTGTAAATGTCTTCAGTTACACATTTTTCAAATACCTGCAAAACTGGGTGGAAGGGTGGGTTGAAAGTGCCGTTTCTTTTAAGCTCACTAACCCTGCTTCTTAAATTATTCCTAACTTTGTTTTCCTTAAAGATTATGCTCAAATTAATTTTCCTTAAAAATAGTTTAAGGTCAAGAAGAGTTTGTGCTACATCAGCCTTAAAACTGGGCACAAATTTTAGCCCTTTCAAAAACAAAGTAAAATGTTCTTTCACTAACTCTGTCAGTGTAATTATAAATCTTACATCCCTAAATTGCCCAACTATACCATTCCTGTCATATTTTAGGCAGTCCTCTTCCTCCTTGCCCCTGCTTGTAGTTCCGTATACCCCTAGGCTTGGTACCCCTGTCCCGAGTTCTCATCTTGTTTGCTAACCTCTCAGAATGCCTCAGTGGAATAAAATCCGTATTAGGGGCAGAAAATCAGGTTCATGCAGCCTTCCCCTCTTGTTTTGTACGTAGTTGGATTAATATCTAGTGGGTGAAAGGGACATGTGGAAACCTACATCCCTCCTTCTCCCCCTCCCTTCTCCATGCTTAATGTGTCCTGATGGTTTGGGACCAGGGTATGCTCTTCCCTCATCATAATGCAGCCTGTCCTTTGCCATTTTCTTTTCCTTCATAAGAAATATATTCTGACATTTTTTTCTCTACATTAGTTGAAGTACGATGATACAACTGTTCATACTCGGGGAACAATAAATCTTTCGATATATCACTGTTAAGTATATCCACCTCTTCTTTCAGCTGGTTAGTCATATTTTCATTAAATTTAGAATCATTTTCATTAACTGAAATCCACATTTGCCAAAGAAATCCCCAAACTCCCTAATATTGTACACAATCCCAAAAAGTATACTTAAAAAATCTTAATCCCTATGGAAAGATTTTTATTTTCAAACATTCCTTGATAAAACTTTGATCAGTTTGCAAACTTTTGTATTTAAACAACAACTTTTCAAGTTTAAAAGTCATTGCTTTCAAAGTTAAACTTTCTTTAATTACAACAGCTTCACCATGTTCACTGTGCACATGAATGTCAATAAAATGAAAGGAATAGTCCATAATGTCTTTAAAACCTCTTCGGTCCCCTCCACTGCTACACCCACATTGCATTTCACTACTAGGTGCTGTTTTAGCAGTAAATGCTACAGTACCTTGTTTAGAGTCACCAGTTTGCATTTTTTTTTTTGCTGATTTTGTTAGTGGTGTTCGTTTGAACACCATTACATCCTTCTTTCACACCCCTGCTTACTCCTTCATTTACTGCAGGATTCACCAGTTGGATTTCCCTTGTTTCTTGGTCAAGCACAGTAGTAGCTCTGTTCCCAACTGCTGCAAGTGGAGAGGAAGTGTGGAAACCAGTTCCTGCCAAAACTAGAGATCCATTAGCACCATCTCCGGGGCTGGAAGCCACATTGCATTCCTTTGGGCTTAGTAAGTCTATTAAGCGAGTGAGCTTCCCTTTGAGTGAATTCACTTAATTTTTAATTTCCTTAAAATCCTGTAAGGAACAACATGTACCATTGGCCTCAAGGTCATTCTCAGAACCACGTACATGGGACATTGTTTCAGCCATGGCACAAAAGAAGCAGTAAAAGTCGCAGCCAGAGAGCCTTCCAAACAGCACCAAACCAAAAAAATGTATCCAAAGTGGAGTAACTTGACTGAATGTTGAAAGGACTCCAGACGTAACTAAACAGCTTCAAGAATTTAATAAAATATAAAACATATAAAAAGCCAGTAAAATAATGTGAGCACTTTTGTCTCACCACAAACACGTCATCAGACAAATACTGCCTTCCGCATCACTTCCTTAAAGGCCCTCCTTAATTAACCCCTTGCAGTACATGTCATATAAAATAGCCTTTCACATTATAAATATAATGTTGAATAAAAAGCTGTTTACCAAGCTTGAGTGTCAGAACCTTTTCCACAAATTTAAAAAGTTAAAATAATAAATGAATTTTTCATTTATGCATATATAGTACCAATAATTACAGAACCAAAACATATTATTTATGTCTCCATTCACCCTATAATAGCTGCCCTTTCCCTTAAAATGGGTTTAACAGATGCATATTCATTCAGACCAGGGAGAAGGTGGCTTTTAACCTAAGTTGCCGTATCAACTCCTTTTTTTATTAATGTTAATTTCTAATCGCCTCCTGTTTTGCTGCACTCTTTCCAGTTTACTCGTGTGTTTTCTTATAAGTCTTCCATACTGTTATTCCATACTTAAATTTGGGTCTAATGTAACTAACAAAACAGTGACTTCATTATTTCTGATTTCCTAGACTTTGCACATCTTTTTATACAACCTATAGTTCTATAACTGTCATTATCCAAGTGGTTGATATGATTAGAAAAACTCATAGCTGAATCTACCCATATACCCAGGTCCTTAAATGAGTCACAATTTCAATCACTGTATGTTGTATTAAATGTTCACCTTTAAATGTATGTCTCCCAAATCTCATATGCTTAGTTTTTGATGTATTTATTAGCATATTATTCTCCTGTACCTAAATGTTCAATTTAGTCATGTTCTTTTGCAGACATGCTCTGTCTGTAACACAAGTAATCAGTTTCCACAATTTCAAGTCAACTGCATACAGACTCTAGAACACCTCAGATGAAAAAGATAAATCTGAAAGATACAATCTAAACAAGTAAGGGCCTAGGACCATTGGCCTGTGGCACACCCTGACTGTAGCCTCTAATTTCACCTGTCCAATTACTGTATGATACTTGCCATGTACTTTTTGTAAGCCATGCAGTTATCCATCTTTTCAAGAGTACATCAATACCTGGTTCTTCTAATTTATTGATCAGTGTTTTGTGTATGACCCTGTCAAATGCTGTAGTTAACTCTATCTAAATTGCATCACAGCACACTTTTTCATTCATAGCTGTTATTATATTGTTATAGATCATCATTTTACATGTGGTAATAGATCTGTTTTCAACATATGCATGCTGATAATGTGATTTCAAGTACCAGCCTTTCCAATTCTGACAATAACTTATGCAATATTATCTTCTCCATTATTTTTCCACAACATGAAAGTTGTTGTGTCTTTTGGGTTTTCCCAGTTAGGGGTCGCCACAGCGGAACTACGGTCCGCTAATGATTGGCAGTAGATTTTTACATGCTGAGTTGCCAGCCCTGACGCACAACCTTCAACGAAGGTACGCCCATTCATGCATGTCTCCACACAGAAGACGCTTTAGCTGAGAATCTAACAGGACAACATCTTACTGTGAGGAGACAACGCTACCGCAGCACCACCACCAAGGGTCTGTATGACTCTGGGTTTGTCCTACTCCCCTTTTGCTTAGACAGGTTTAATGACATACTTTATAGAAAAAAAAATTGGAAAAAACAAATCAATTAGTATGTGACAGAAATGTATCACAGGACTGTACGTGGAGTCCCTAAAATGGTATATTGGTGCTGCTGCTAACCTGGTTGGCTCTGAACCGTGAAATTTCCAGGCTGTGAGCACGGATACCTTTGCAAATTAGTTGGAGGTATTGAATAGCAGAAAGGAGTAATCATGTCTGCATATCCCTTTTGTGTTTGCACAGCATGCCACCTGGCTGAGCCTGTTCCCAACAAGGGGTGCGGCCACTAACTTCTCAGCTTTGTTTACCTTCCCTGTACGTGTTTGCTTGGTGTGGCACCATGCTCAGTATGTTTTAAAAAAAAATAAATGTAGTTAATTAGTTTTGACCCTTGTTTAACCTAAAATAGGACCATGAAATTATGTTATTTATATTGTATGTAGGCGCAATGCATCATAGTTACCCAATCACACACACTGCACCTACAGCAGAGCTCTATAAAGTATGCATACACCCTACACATACACCCTACATTCTGATTTTCCCCCAATAATATGTGCCATTGGAGTACTGACTTGGGAATTTTAACTGACAAAATGCTAGGGGCTGCTGCTGCTCTGCTACATCTGTTTGTGCTAGAGGCTGAGGTCAGTGCTCATGCTGGTGCTGCTGACAATAGGCCTAGACAGAGAAGGAGAAGAGTGTTCAGGCCCAGAGTAACCTTCCAGGAGCTACATGAGCTGGAGATTGTAGAGCACTACAGGATGGACAGGGACATAGTACAAGAACTCACTGAGCTCTGCCACCCTCAACTCAGACCCAGAGCCAACAGAGGGGAAACCCATCCCAGTGGAAACAGATGTGTGACCCTTAAGATACTAGCTACAGATACTTTCCAAAGACAAACTGGGGACATGATGCAGGTGTCACAGGCATCAGCATCCAGGATACTCTATCTACCAGTTCCTAGATGCCATGCTACCACATGCCAGTGAGCATATTTCTTTTCTCCTCACCTCTGAGGCGAGGGCCAGCGATATGCAATACTTCTACCATGTAGCACACTACCCTGAAGTACTGGATGCCATAGATTGCACTCATGTACACATCAAGGCACCACCCGGTGAGGAGAGTAGAATCTATGTCAACCACAAGGGTACCACTCCATCAACTGCCAGGTCGTGTGCAGTGCCCAAGGGATTATCATGAATGTGTGTGCTAGCAGCCATGGCAGTTATCATGACTCCCATATTTAGCACACATCACAGCTGTACCAGATGTTTGCCATTAAACAGGGGATGCTGGCTACGCCCTGGAGCCATAGATGACAACACCTATCAGAAATGCACACACACCCACCAAGGAACGCCATAATGAGGCACATGCACAAACTAGGAACATCATACTGTGTATGTTTGGGCTTCTGAAGTCACAGTTCCAGTGCCTTGATATATCTGGTGGAGATTTGCTGTACTCTCCAGCCACATGTGCACATATGTTCACAGTATGTGCTATGCTACACAATATGATCTTGCAGAAACAGCTGCAGCAGGATCAGCAAGGGGAAGGGATATGCAGCCCTCCACCACTGACTTGGTCACCACAGCCACAGGAGGACTCTGAGGAGGAACCCCCGATTTATGTCCCTGTAGGCAGATGTAGGCATGCCCAGTATGTCCTGGCTTTGGCTAAGAGACCACGCATAGCACATTCACTAACAACCTAGGGCCCTAGGGACTGACACTTTACTCCTACTCACATACATGTAATAAAATTAATGCCAGGCAGCCCACACAACCTGTACCTATGCATGTATTGGTGTGTACTGCTTGCATCAGACAGAGTCAGCCCTGAATTATAGTTCTGTCAACCACTGCATTCGCAAGGTAAGTACCTAACCTACACACTACTTGTAAGGATTATTATAAAGCATGTATGGCTTTGCTGCATTTATGCAAGTCAATATAGTGGACTATTTGGACACAAGTAACATCAGCATTGGATTACAGTTACCCAGTCCACTAGTATGTGTTCCTTAATATCCTCTAGGACTCGTGGTTGGAATATGCACTACATCAGGCAAGGGAGATGTTATCCCCACACCCAACACAGCAGTTTCTCCATATAACCGCTGTAACAGTAGGTCATCAATGGTATATCAGCAGTCTAGGCAAACTCAGGGCACTAACACAGAAACTGAGCACACATTGTATGTCTCACTTAACACAGGAATAAACGTGCATATGTATGCTTTTGATTGTGTGATGAATGACTACTCTCTGGCTGGCAGCTTGTGTGGCTCAGTGGACTAGGGAATTTAGCATGTGTGATGCCATTAATGGTTCAAATCGGGAGGTATCCACATCTTTTGCATGTGAGGTATTATTATGTTGGTTGTCACAGACTGTCCATCTTTGTGTGGTGTACCGTTATGAACCTCTGTCGCATATTAATTACATCAGACAGCAGGAGAATGCCATGGACATTTTGAGTGAAGTGCTGTACTTCAGAAACAGGGACAGATGTCAGTGTCTGTAGCGCACAAGATCCCGGACTGGAGTGCAGGTAGGTGTGGCATTGAGTTACTTTACAAGTACTGACAGTCCCACTGGGCATGCCCATACACTTAAACTGAGCACAGTCCTGTTGCCCCTTGATCAGAATGACCTGTTATGTATAGATATGTCTATACATACATAAACATATGTATGCATATCCATCTTTTACTGTCTCTCTCTCTCTCTCTCTCTCACATACGTAGTGTATTTGTCTCTATGTAGTTTCAAATAGATATATACCTGTATATATAGCTATATACATATATAAAAACATACATCTCAGTTTCTCCCCATATTATCTACATAACACATATACATATCATGCACACACACATAACTACATTTATATATACATTCCTGTTCTGTACAGAAATATGTGTGTGGATGTCTGTATTGTCCTACATATCCCTAACACTGGTGCGTAAAGCTGCTGTGTCATACATCTGTAATGTCACTCAAGGGGCCCAAAGCAAGGGCCCAAATGTACTTAATGCACTTAACCTACAGACCTCTGTGCCTGCTGGGTGTCGCTTCATAGACAGCAACAGATGAGTAGGTGTTGTATTGTATAAGGTTGTCTATGCACACATGGACAGGGCAGATTGTCCTTACTCTCAGGCTTGTCCATTCAAGTGCAAACAGCCACATATGGCCATACTGGTAACTGTAGATACATAGCTAGGATAATAAGTTTTCTCACTGCTAGGATACTAGATACATGTAACAGTATGAAGCAATATCACTCTGCAGGCCACAGATGCTGTTCAACACAAGCCTAGTTTGTGTAATCCACAAGTGGTTTGCCTGCAATCACATATAATGCAGACATCAGCTGTGGTGCGTGCGATAAGTACTGGGATCTATAGTGTGTAAGTCGAGATGAGTAGGGGTTCTAATCTCACTGCAGGACACTTGGAGTGTTTGTGTGTGTGTGTCTGTGTATATATATCCCCCTGCCAAACAACGGAGAAGCCTTTATTGGCTAACAAACTGCAATGGTTATGCACCTTTTGGCTCTGGAAGTTGCTGCAGGCTTCCAAACTGCCCCCTTCTACAAGGCCTCATGATGTCACCTGCCTTAAGACTACCAGTTACTATTCTAGCATTTGACTTAAGCTGTGGTACGTACAAGTACTGTGATCTGTAATGTGTAAGATTCAATAGGTAGGGCTTCTAATCTCACTACAGGCCACTTGGTGGTGTGTATGTCCATATGGCATAGATATGATTACCTCAGTAACTTACAAAGAGGTAAGTTTTTGCAGAATTTCAGTTGTAGCTGGTGATGTGGCCCTACAAATGCCTTACCACAACTTGGCCTGCTGATGTCATTAAGCATACCATGTCTTAAACTGACAGTACTGTCAGACATGAGGTGTGTTGCATGTATCATGTACTGTGATCTGTAGTGTGTACCAGTCCAGGGATTTGTGTACTCTGATGTCCCCTCACCCAGGTCCTTGGTGACTGCCTCAGAAATGTCCACCACGTTTAACAGTCATGATCCCCCTATCAGACATAAAAACTGTGTACAGTCAACTGTGTGTAGTTCACATATATGTCTGCTGATCAGCTCCATGATGATTGCCCTTATGGCCATACAGATATGGATACTCAGGCAAAGAGCTGTATAGTTTTCATGGTTAGTGCATGCACCACCTCTACCAAAAGGTATAACATTTGGCATTGTTCAGCAAGCTGGGGTTCATCCAGTGGTTTCAGTATGATTGCAAGGTGTTCCCAATGGTGTTAGTAATCCATGACACAACCCATGTAGGATGCATCCTGGGATGTTAGCATGTCCAATAGATGCTGTGTATCCTCCATAGAGAGGCCATTTACGACCTGCTCTGTAGATATGGAAGTAATGGGACAGGTTGTAGAAATGTCATGCATCACATGTGGTGGGGACAGGAGAGTAAAGTTAATGCAGAACATGTGGGACTACAGGTTAGCTATAGGTACAGACCCATTCTATGCGGCATCATTAAGTATGAGTTCACCAACAGTCTGGGCCTGTGATTTGAGGTTACACATGTAGCCACACTGTGCATTGTGGTTCTGCTTTGTGTGGGTGGCTAATTTTGTCACTTACTGCATCTACAGAACATCACAACACTATGTGGTTGTTGTAGCTGAGGAGGCTGTATCACCATTTGGGGGGGCACCCTCACTCCAGCTGTCACACAGCAATGTCCACCTCCTGTTGTACAGCCTGTTAATGGCACTTGTCCAGCAGGCAGGTCTGCGTGTGTTCCTCGTCGGGTACTGCCGAGTTCATGCATTTGTAATGCTGCTGGCAGAATGTATAGATGTACAGCTCTGCCTGTATGCCATCCATCAGAGAGGGGAGGTGCAGTCAGTCTAAGTAAACCATCCCATAGAAGGTAATAAATGGCTTTGTTGAAATATATGTCTGTATTGTCTGCAAGTGGGGGTTAGTGCTGGTAGTTTTAATGACACTGATGTGTGGTCAAATCCCACCATGGAGGACCTCACATTGGGGGGCTGCAGTGGTTACCCATATTGGTAAACACATGTTGCAATACATTAGTTCCTCTTGGGGGGATGCCATGGCACTGCTCCAGGACATTGTGGTTAAGGACATAGACTAACCTTTGGGTAAGTGAGCTGCAGTGCAACTAAGCAACACAGCTGGTGGTCACTTAATGCCACCCCACAACATGGTGTACTGATATGTCTTGGTAGACACATGTACATACAAATGCGCACAATGGTTGTCTGGATTCATGGAACTGTTCCTGTAGATGACTTTTGCTTGACTATATGCCCTTACAGTACTGAATGGCACCTACAGTGTGTTAAGGAAATCAGTGTTTCACAAAATCTGAATGGGTATCTATGCTTAATGAATATGTATACACCACCTGCATTACCTTAAACACTGTCATTTTGAGGTGTGAAGATGTGAATGGACATTTGGTCTGGTATGGATGTGGTGCTGTCCACAGCTTTGAACCAAATGTCCTCGACTGCACACACACATGCATAATCCAGGGTGGTGACACATTCCACAGAGAGGGATTCATTGTTGCCATACCCACTGTGTAGTAGCAAAACCATGATGTTGTATAAAGATGGTGTTCTCATTGCCAATGTTTCCCTGAGCAGTGCATCTAAGTTGCATTGTGGGGGTGTCAGTAGCCATGGCTGTTGCCCCAAATCTCAGGGGCGAGAGATGAACACCATCACTGGTGAAGCATTGATATCTGTTGAGCAAGGCATCCCAGGCAGACATGTAGGAGATCCCCTGACAATGACAACACACACTAAAGCAATTATTGCCTTCCATCAGTTCCTTGTGTATAGTGCTATCATCCTAGGTGAGTGTCACCTGCAGCCACAAGTTATGTGTATACCCATGAGAGACACAGACTGGCTAAGTGCAGTTGTATGTCTGCATACAGGCCGGTGACATATGTCCCTAGTCATACACACCTGCAAGAGCTATGATGTCAATATTATGTTAACTGATATCCTTTGATTTGTGGAAATGTGTGGTAAGGTATATTGTGTCAACCCACAGACAGCTCTCTGTGATCTGTCCCATATGTAACCACTTGACACAGACAACAGTGCGTCTCACAATGTAATCACCTATGACTAAGAGTTATGATTTTGTGTTTTCCTCTGGTGAGTGACCGGTGAGAGACTGGTGCAGGCAGTATTATGTGTACTGTGCAGTCCAAAGGCAAGGTGTTCTGAGGTGTCTGACAATGTGTCTGGTAAGGAGCTCCACACATGCAGGTGTGTGTTATATCAGTGTAGGTGGTGCAGGATTTGAGCTGTGCATTTTGGCATAATGCTCATTGCCATATGTAATGACTGCTGTTGGGAGACACCATGACAGCAAGGTTTGAAATGCAGTCACATCTGTCGCATGTTCCATTTGTGTGTCATAGGAGTAGGGGGGTGGCGACACTCGTAACACCTCAGCAGAAGGTCCTGCAAAGGTAGGTCATGCTGCCACACCCTTGGGGTTAACAGCCTGATATACAGCATTTGTAGGCCCACCTTGCAGTGAAGATGTGGATTCCTGTGTATGCTTAATGGACTTGTATAACTTTGCTGACATTACATTGGCCTCACAAGGGTACGATGCCTGTTAAGCAACTAGACAGCACAATGGTTGTTGTGTGATATGATATGGAAACACAGACATGCGTGTCGAGTACATAACTGTACAGTATGATATGCCTAGCACATGTGGCAGGTGGTCACACATTTGCAAAAGGTTACCAGTCAACTGTAGTAGGTCTCACAGCCTTGTCATGCAGATATGCACCAGTAATGTGTTGATGGGCAGGATGCATAAATTGCTGTGAAAGTGTCACCTACAATGGCTCACCAGCAGTGTGCTGATTATTACAGCAAGACTGGACATCTATATCAATGGACATTGTGCATTATATCGTGGCACTACAGCAGTGCTACTAAGCACCTTCTTGTCAGTTCCCTAGTGACATACTGCCAACCCTGGAACAGAAGGCATAACACATGCAAAAGCCACCTGAGTGCCCATGTTTCTAATCAAGGCCTCTACTTGGAAAAGGGTATATGGAGCCTACAGAGCCTTTCATGCTGTGAGACAGCTATGTGGATGAATAAACAGGCTGTGCACTACTTGTCATCATGGGCTTTGTAGTACCATTTTGCATGTGATGACAGAAAACGTATCACAGCATAGTATCCTGTGTAACAGTGGTGTTGGTGACACCAGCATTAGTAGTTGCCAGGCACTGGCAAGTCTGTGGACTTCCCTGCTTTGCACAGTCTTCATAAGGTAATTGTGTCCTTCCAGTACACACTGCTTGGGTAGTGTCCAACTGCAGAATACCTATATAAAACCCCACCTTACATTCAAAGGGTATGCATACTACATTTCCCTATTGTGTTCTGTGCTGTGTACACACACCTTGGATGACTCTCTTCTTGGAACATGCTGGAAGCAACTGCAATACTTAATTGCACAAAGGACAACTAGCATGTAGTGCCAAGCAGTGTCTCCAGATCTCTGAGTCATGTGACATGAAATGTCATGAAAGGCGTTAGCATAGATACGTCTGGAGCATTTCTCCCCGGGCCTCTGCTGAAAATTGACTTCATTCCAAGTCAGACATTCCCTGTTAACAAATGTTAAATAAATAAAAAAAAAATGGATACGAGCAGTAACACTGTTGTACACCTACTGACACTGGATGACACACTGTTATGTGCAAGACCAAATCATGAATACCGACTCTAACTAGTGGACCCCATTGAGTGTTACACTGTACAATGGATGATGGGAATATTTCTCACTCTACCTACCATGACCTGACAAGGAGTTTGACAGTATTAGGCCAGCAGACCTTGCTGGAACTTGTGTAGGTTATCTACCGAGTGTTATGTCAGCTGGGTAGGCAAGTGCTGACGGTCCTAATCTCGGAAAATAACATTCTGCAATGATGCCAGTCACCAATGGATTTCTCCAGACATCATTAATGGCATACAACTTCTGGCCATTCCTTCTCTGCAGTCACAGCCACTGTCAGTGCTCTCTGACTGGCTACATTAGCAGGTGAATCCATATCGGGAGCTGTCACTGAATTCCACGCAGAGCCAGCAGTTAACCACGATGGCCTGTGACACACATTCAGTTGCAGTCTGAGCCTCTGACAAATACTAAATGCTAATGACTGCACAATATCCTTTGCAGAGTCATCCACCCATGGGAAAAATAGTAGTATCCGCACACCACACACAGTTGAGCCATTAATCATGGACGTATGGACACTGGGAGAAATGTAGCCTTTGACTTTTAATGGTTGGTGAGATATGGGGATGCATTCAGTGTTGTACATCATAAACAGGTCTGTGATGTAACTCCCAGGCTGCCACTGCCATACTGAATGTTGCACTCATCACACCTATCATTGTGTACAATGCCACCTTTGCTATGTCACTACACAGGCATATCTTACAACTGTAGCAGCCACACAGGTTCCATGGTACTTCAATACCCATTGCCGATAACATGTCCTATGGAGTCTGTGTCAGGACCGTACATATGTAATCTGTCTCATAAATGCTTTGTAGGGGATGTGTATGGCTGTTATACAGGGAGGTGTCAGATCCCACTGTGTACCTCCTGTGCATTCATAACAGGATTGACACGTCTTACCCAATCAACACACCTACACTGTCACTGTGGTATAAATACTACATATTGGAGAGACAGGTATGTCACAAAGACAGTACACCCTATATGTAACCGACCCCCATGCATGTGATGCACACATCTGCTGTAACACACATCATGTGCAGGTTACACCATGGGATGCAGAACACAACAATCATAGCTGTTGTCAGACAAATGTCTGTACTGGACAAAGGAAATTTGAAGATGTTTCATCCTCAGCACCACAGCTTGTAGATAGATGTGTTAGCTCCCAACACCCTGCTGACACTTATCAAAGGTATTCGACCTTTTCACAGATTAGGGATTCATGAATACGCTGAAAGAGGCCATTGTCCTTGTTAGCCTGTTACACACATATGGACATAGAGCCATACACCTGTAGTGCTTTACCTTGCTGAGGACGTATTTCTTCTGTGCTGATAGTCTATCCTGTGCTGTAATGTCTATGGCTGTCTTGCCATTGTATGTCCATTGGTGTGCCCAATGGAATCCTGGAAACAGAAACATAAACAGGTCCGTGACGCACCTTTTATTGTGTAAGTATACAGCCATTACAATATCAGACAATATAAGCTACACAAAATTATGTGGCTTACTTATTAAAAATGTCAGCATACAGTATCTGTCAATAACCACTACAAGTGTCATGGCTAAACAATGCATTACACAAATAAATGTTAATTTATATAGTCACTATGTGCATCAGACACACAGCTTCATTTCTCTGCATCGATGATGAGAATGACAGGGATGTGGCACAGGTATCATCACTTGCACAGGGTGTTGTGTGGGGGTGCAGGAGGCCTAGGCTGACTGAAAAGTTTGACAGCATGTATATGAGTCAGGAAGGGAAGCAAGCAAGATGAACCATGGAATTGTGTCGTCTTGTGTCTGTAGGTGACCTGCATTTGACAGTGGTGTGTGTGTGTGTGTGTGTGTGTGTGTGTGTGTGTGTGTGTGTGTGTGTGTGTGTGTGTGTACACAGTCAAGCTCAGTGCTAACCCTACTTGTATGTATGTTGGACAGCTTTGAACCATGGATGGCAGATGTGACAGTTCACCGTCTCCGGGCCCGAACCTAGGGAACTGGCTCTGCCAGGAGTTGTATTAGCACCTCTGTGCCCAAGGTCAGAAGCAGTGCTAGTACCTGACGGTGACTGCTGTCTGCTGGAACTGTGTCCTTCTTGGGAACGCTCAGGGCCACAAGCCAATGGCCTGCCACATCTTGGTGTGGACAACACACTCCCCTCTGTAGCGCTGGATGTACTTCCACTATGGGAGCATGATTGTGCACAGCCACATGGACTCTTAGCAGCTGGGGTTGCTGACTTACATCCATGAGGTTGATGCTCAACTCCAGCCACATGTTCCAGCATAGACGCTGTGCATTCCAAGACAGACACTGTCTCGGCCCACCTTCTGTTCACTGCATCAGTGAACTGATCCAGGGCATCACCAATGCGGTGTAGGCACTCATGGATGTCAGACTGTGCTTCATCCATAACCCTGAGCATACGTCTGGAGTTCCTTTCAGAACATGCCTGCGCCTCCATGACTGCCCAAAATATACACTGAGTGAACAGTCATGTGACACCTGTAATAGGTGGTGGAAGGACAGCAGTCCTCCTATGAGCACCCCTAGCAATCCACCTGTGTGGAACCTAGTCAGGTCTCTGGCTGTGGCCAGTATCTACACTCACTGGAGCCAGATTTGCCACACTTTTCTGTTCAATGTCCCCACCCTTTGACTGTCCAGTATCTGTGGCCTCTGGGGAGTGGGTATGCATAGGCATACTGACTGTGTGCAGTGACAATGAGGGCAGAAGAGTGATGTCAACCTCTAGGACATATTCAGCCCCTGAAACCACCACCTGTGCCTCATTGTGGCCACCATCATCATCAGAGTCTGAAGAGACTCTGACCGGTTGTGTAGTGGGCAGAGACCAACTCTGCTGGTCACATGTGATAATAGAGGAAAAAGCAGTACATTAATACCTACACTATTATACTCTACAGTACTCTGTTCCAATAAATGTACAGCTCTATACACTGTTGGCAATATTACAGACCTGTTGAAACCCAAACCTCATATAGTAAGACAAGAGGACATTACTATTCCCACAAAAAGCTGTAGTTACTTGTAAACAAAAGCTCTTTCCACAGCAATCTCATCAGCAACAATGAGGTACAAACACTGCTGACATCTGTGAAGACTCTGCACAGTTGACACATATGGCAGTCTGCAATGTCCAGACAATACTGTTACATCTATCAGTGTGGTGAAACCTACAAGGCATACAGTGGATATAAAAAGTGTACACACCCCTGTTAAAATGCCAGGTTGTTGTGATATAAAAAAATGAAACCACAATAAATCATTTCAAAACGTTTCCCACTTTTAATGTGACCTATAACCTGTACAGTTCAATTGAAAAACAAACAAATCTGTTACAGGAAAAAATATAAAAAACATACAATATGCTGGTAGCATAAACATGCACACCCTTAAACTAATACTTTGTTGTGTGTGCACACCCTTAAACTAATACTTTGTTGAAGCAACTTTTAATTTAATTTCATCATTCAGTATTCTTGGGTAGGAGTTTGTCAGCATGGCACATCTTGACTTGGCAATATTTGCGCACTCTTCCTTGCAAAAGCACTCCAAATCTTTCAGATTGCGAGGGCATCTCTTGTGCATGGCCCTCTTTACGTCATCCCACAGATTTTCTATGGATTTAGGTCTGGCCTCTGGCTGGGCCATTCCCTTTTCTGGTGAAGCCATTCTTTTGTTGATTTGGATGTATGCTTGGGGTCATTGTCGTGTTGAAGGGTGAAAGTCCTCTTCATCTTCTGCTTTCTAGAAGATTCCTGAAGGTTTTGGGCCAAAAGTGACTGGTGTTTGGAACTGTTCATAATTCTCTCCACCTTGACTAAAGCCCCAGTTCCAGCTGACGAAAAGCAACCACAACGCATGATACTGCCACCACCATGCTTCACTGTGGAGATGGTTTCTTTTGGCAATGCAAAGTGTTGTTTTTGCACCAAATGCACCTTTTGGAATTGTAGCCAAAAAATTCGGTCCTATCAGACCATAACACATTTTCCCACATGCTTTTGGGAGACTTGATGTATTCTTTTGCAAATTTTAGCTGGGTCTGGATGTTTTTCTGTGTAAAAAAAGGCTTCCATCTTGCAACCCTACCCTATAGTCCAGACATATGGAGAATATGAAGGATTGTTGTCACATGTAGCACACAGACAGTACTTGCCAGAAATTCCTGCAGCTCTTTTAGTGTTGCTGTAGGTTTCTTAGCAGCCTCCCTGACCAGTTTTTGTCTCGTCTTTTCTTCAGTTTTTGGAGGGACATCCAGTTCTTTGCAATGTCACTGTTGTCCCATATTTTCTCCACTTTTTGATGACTGTCTTCACTGTGTTCCATGGTATATCCAATGGTGTGGAAATTTTTTGTACCCTTCTCCTGACTGATACCTTTCAATAATGAGATCCCTTTGATGCTGTGAACCATGACTTTTGCTGTAGCAGGCAACTGAGTAAATGTCAGGAAAATCTTACTAAGACAGCTGAACTTTATTTGGGGTTAATCAGAGTTTCTTTAACTGATGGCAGATGTGTGCCCAAGAAGACTCAATGCTGTAATTAAATCAAAAGGTAATTCAACAAAGTATTAGCTTAAGGGTGTGCACACACAACAAAGTATTAGTTTAAGGGTGTGCACACTTTGCAACCAGCGTATTGTACATTTTTTATTTTTTATATTTTTTCCCATAACAGATGTGTTTGTTTTTCAGTTGGATTGTACATGTTATAGGTCACATTAAAGGTGGGAAAAGTTTTGAAATTATGCATTGTGGTCTCAAACCTGGCATTTTAACAGGGGTGTGTACACTTTTTATATCCATTGTATGTATGACTGTAATGTGTACAGTCATAAAATATCTATGCATTTGGCAATCATACCAACAGTGCAGCACTCCAGGCAGCAGGCCTGGGATGACACTTAAGGGATTACATTGCTGTAAACCTACATCTATTTGCTTACCAAGAGCCGGACTACGGCCTTATCCGATACCTGATGGACCTGTGAAAAGTAGAGGGAGCGGTAATGTCAGTACCATTGCATGTTACATCACAACAAGGTAATATGTCAACTTATCTCACATTTACATTAGTTACTATGTTATTATTATATCAACATCTTAGCAGGAGAGTCAGACTGCAGTAAAACACTTCCCCCACAAAGAACACAGACCCTACATCATATAAGAGTATGTACACCCTGACACACTGAATGCCACAGTATTGCAATGGTGATCAAACTAAGTTTACCTGAACGCTCCTGTGCCATGGAAACTGTGGCACCCACATCCATGGTGTACAGTGTGAAAGATACCTGGGAGCTGTCATGTCTGCCTAGGTTCATCAGGAATTCCTCAGGGGCTGAGCATGGTGTTCCACTGCAGGCCCTCTGCTGGTGATGCCACGATCCCTGGCTACATCTGCTGCTCTTCTGCATGCAGCATTGATCATGTCCGTTGCATGGTGTTGAACCTGCTTATATATATTGCTTTGATTACCTGTAGCAGTCATGTCACGGACAAGGTCAGCCCACAGTGCTGCCCACTGTTCCATGTTTTGCCTTCTCCTGGACACTAGGAGTCCATAGTGTTGCCAGAGGCCTTCAAGTATAATCTCATTCTCCACATCTGTGAAAGGTGCACGGCATCTTGGTTACATGTGTCCTGAAAGACAACCAAATGGGAACATATGTCAGGATGACATACGTGGAAGTACAGTATGTAGAGATGCAGCAAGAACAGAATGTCTGGCAGTATCCACTGCGTGATCACACATGTTATATTCCACAGTGTGAAAACATACTAAGCGCATGGATACAACTAAGATGCTAGCGATAGTCAGCTATTCCCATGTGTGCCATGACGGGTACTGCTGTATGATCATACACCGAACAGTGGAGTCTATTTTAGTGTGCTTTCCAAGGGAACACACTGCAATAGACTCCAGTGTTGGGTCTGCAATAGACTCCAGTGTTGGGTGTGTGATCATGCACCCAACACTGGAGTCTATTGTAGTGTGTTCCCTTGGGGGAAACCCCCCTGATAGTATGTCAAAACAGCAGTGCCAAATAAACTGTGTGCTATTGCAACCAATGTAAAGGGACAGTCCCAAGAGACCAGTGTGTTACATTGACAGAAAGCATTCTACCCTTGATGTATTGCACATCCTCTGTAGGTGTAACAAATCTAGATATTAATGACATGTCATTATCACAGTTCTAATAAAGGCTTAATGCTGTAACCCCTGTTCCCTGTAAGTATATTCACACATCTGCATCATGTTGTACACAAAAAGGTTATATACCTGCTGGAGTACAAACCTCCTCTATTGATATGTAGTGATATTTACGTTTTTGCAAATGCATGTTCTGTGTGCAGAAAATGTCAAACAGAATGGTTCCCCATAGCCAGCATGTTTGCCTTTTAACATGCTTCTGATTAGCAGGTGATTGCCTCTTAACCAGTCTGTGGATCTGAAATGCTAATTGCAGGCAATACAGCTGATTTGCACTATTATCAGCCAATGCATGCAACCACTGTACAAGATATAAGGCTTCCATGTAGATTACCAGCTCTTTCTGATATGTGCTGGCCATTACTGGGGTCAGAATTCATCGCAGAGGGTAGGTCTGGAGAAGATACTCTTACATGGAGATGTTGGTGGTACAGGCTGCAGCTGCTGCTGCTGTAAGTAATAGGCCTAGGCAGAGAGTGTGAACACTTTGGAGGGCAACAAGCTGAGGGAGTAACTGTGGCAGCCTTGTAGTAGAGGCTGAGCCAGTGTGAAGGCAGCCATTCCACTCCAATTAAGGCATGTAAGTATGTTAGGCAGAGTACTGGGGGTTGTGTCTTTGAGCAACATAGGGGACAAATATAACCGTATGTCCACCATTTGAGCAACTGTCAGACCATCTGTTACAGTCTGTTACTCATTTGTAACCTGTATGCTGGCAATCCTTGTTACAAGCAAGGGCTGTATATGTGTATGTTAGTTGTGCTAATCTGTACTGTGAGTTTGAAAAGATTGTGTACTGCACTGTGACAGTAGTGGGCCTCATTTGCATTACCAGAGTTAAAATCCCCTGTGAATGCATATTAATGCATGATGTGACACTTTATGCAGTTATAGTTTTGCTATAGGAATATGTGAAGAGTGTTATCATCTGCAGGCCTGTGACTTACATCAGTGACAAGCAGATATTTCATTTGTAATGCATTGTGTGGATAAAGAGTGCATGACTCTGTGATTAATTGATGGATTAACAGTAATGTTATTTAAATGCTACACGCCACTGGATTTGAATCTAGGACTGCGTGTAGCAAAGTGTACTGCTTGCAAGACATTTAACAGACTGAGCTACTGAGTTACTGTTATGGGAGGTGTATTTGCAAGGCATAAGTACACACATACAGGCTGTGACATTATTTTTACAGCCATCATTATGTGCTTGGCTTTATATTTGTGTATTTCTGCACCAAGGTCCCTGTTGTACATGGATTTTGCCAGTAATACCTAGCAGGTGTAATTGTAAATGTTGCTGAGGAAAGGGGACATTTACCTGCTATTAGAGACCTCACTTGCATCCATTCTTGTGTGTTTGGATTTCTAGTAGTGTACTGTTGCACCAGACTTCAAGGTGCAATCCCAATTTTTGCATTACTCTTTAAGCAGCTTTGCAAGACATGATGCGATATGCAGCTCTGCTGAAACACGCTTAATGACTGTAACCTGCAATTACTATGTTTTGCTTAAACCACCTGTTTTAATTAACAGCTATGTGGCATGGCAGGTTAAATTAGCACCCTACAGGTGCGATGGTCAAGGGTTTGAAGTGGAGGACAGGGATTTATTTTGTATATGTTTATTATTTAAAATACATATATCAATATATAACTCCATTTAGCTGAGCTTAGCGAAGCTGCGTGAAATGGCACTTTACACAACATCACTCTAAAAATGTATAAAGAAAAGAAAAATGGGGAGATAGGAAAGTGGTGCAATGGGGTACAAGCAGGGGAAAAACATAGCGAAAAGCAGGTAGGGATATGCAGGAAGGGTTTAGGGAAGAACCATAGCTATCCATTTCTTTTACAGCAACAAATGTGCACTTTGACAGAATTTGTGGATGACTTTGGACTCTAACATAATTGCATTGTTAAGCCAATTGGACCAAATTATGTGTCCAGTGGACATGTGTGTGAAATGGGGAGCTGTTTATGGGACGTAATTTTTGGGGAGGACAGGTGCCCATTTTTTTCTTTAAGGTGAGGGTGGAATGTTGGGGGAGGGACATAGGTAAGTGTGGGTGAGGTAAGTTGCGTAGGTGAGGAAGCTTTTGCAGACAGACTAGACAGACAGGGGTAGCGTGTGCCACCAGAGGGGGGTAAACACCTTGGATGGGGGAGGGTGTTTTGGAATCTCAGTCCAGTATGCCTCCACAAGGTGGCAGCATGATTCACATTCCCACCCATGGGATTGTCGACACTGCTCTGTCACTGCCCCAAGGGTGGCAGTTGTGGAGGCTGAGCTCCAGGGTGAGCCTGCCCCACCAGGGTGGCCATCATGCTCTCCATCCGATTAAGGCACTATCCAAACCCATGGTAGATGATCCTGCACACCAAACCTGGCAGTTCGTCAAAGGTGACAACTCCCCCTCCACCACCACTCTGAGGGGAGCCTAGCCCCATCCCATGGGGCAGTACTACCCGATGCCACAGGTAGTGCAAGGGCAGCGGGGGGGGGGCACCACCAGGCTGGGTTCCAAATGTGCTGGGACCTGGTGCCATGGCCGGAGTAAGCAAGGTAGTCAGATCATGAGGAACTGGCTGACCTTGACACACTGTAGTAAAGTAGTTATAACAATAATTTAAAGTTAGTATTAACCAAACCAATGTTAGTATTAACAGAATGGAATATAATATTTATTAATCCAACTACATATTAAGGTATATTATGTGTAACACAATATTAAACCATAAGGCCAGTAAAACAGTTAGTGTAACAAAATATGTTAATATTACATCATAATAATAAATGACAATAAATTATAGAAGATAAGGGGTGGGGAGAGAGAGAAAAACATACCATTAGTTACCTTGCAGGTAATATTACTATACAGAGTGCAACTACAAACCTCTACAGGTGTGCAGTGTCCCTTGTGAGTACAGTGACACCAATTCTTCTATAGCTGATATTGCATGTACATACCTCTCAAGCTGTTAGCATGGGACAGTATGGGCCAAGCGGTAATAAATACAGGTACATATCTACACAGAACAGTTTCACATAATGTGGACTTACATAACTACCAAGTTGTTATTTTAAATGGATTTGAAAATGTATAGCATTCCAGGTAATCATTTAAGTGGTAATCATGGAATAGACAGATTAGGCAGTTGTAGTTACATTACAAAAAAATTGTAACAGTTGAGAGGCATGTTTGTGTGCATTAAGTAAACTAGACCAGCATCATGCCTTAGTTGGCAGGCATGGGAGTAGAACCTAATAGTTGTGACTGTAGGGAACATCTGCAAATAATGTAACAATTGACTGCAGCAACTTAGAACAGACATGCAATGACTGCAGCCCTATTGCAATTATTAAGACAGATTTATTTAGGAGCCCACAATGCTGCTTAACAGTTGATTGGTATTGCTGCTAATTCTCTGTAAAATCTACACACATTATCTGCTCATAAAGTGGGCCACCTCAGCCATGTACTGTTTGTTCCTGGAGTGGAAGAAAATGAGAGCATTAGAGTCATGCTGCTCAATGCTAGAAGTCTAAATCTCAAAATGCACTCACTCAAGGCACTCTTTAAAATGGAGAACATCAACATTTGTGCTGTAAAAGAGACCTGGTTCAAGGTAGCAGAAAACACCCCTACACTACCAGGCTATAACTCTTTCCACACCTTTCGGCCCCATAACTTGGACCGAAGCTCCAAAGGCGGTGGTGTTTCCATATTCATAAAGGATGTGCACACCTCCAGACTGGTAGCCCAACATAACGCATTAGAGATACTTTAGGTGCAGCTAACATTGGGTAGGACAGCGATTCAGGTTGTAACTTGCTTATAATTCACCAACCATGTCCCAAGACTCATACTCCACATTCCTAAGCACCTTGGTGAATATTAGGGTCCAACCTAACATT
This sequence comes from Protopterus annectens, assembly GCF_019279795.1. Classification (NCBI taxonomy): domain Eukaryota; kingdom Metazoa; phylum Chordata; order Ceratodontiformes; family Protopteridae; genus Protopterus; species Protopterus annectens. The sequence continues at coordinate 930,270,542 of NC_056734.1, forward strand.
TTAATACTAGGCTATTTCAACTACCCCTCCATTAAATGGGAAAAATACTCATGTACCAATGCACTTGCCAAATGTTTCCTGGAGTTCATTAATTCCAGTGCCCTGGACCAGCTCGTTCTTACCCCCACTAGAGGTACCAACATCCTTGACCTGGGTGACCATTGCTCTACACCAATAGTCAGCTCCTCCCTGGTAAGATCAGACCACAAACTAATCATCTTGGAAATCCACATCCCACCCCACCCCTCGCAAAGGTAACCACCATGAAAAACTTCTTCAAAGCTAACTTTGGGGTCCTAAAAAGAGAGGTGGCTAACTTCATGGCACCCATACAAATGGAGAATAGTTGCATGACTGCCGAATCCTATACCAGTGCACTGTATGAACATGTACACAAATACATGGATCTAGCCATACCCAATATAACCAAGACACTCTCCTCCAAAAAAATGAAGCCAATCTGGTTATCCCCTGCCATAAACAAACTCTACAGCAGAAGGAAGAAACTGATGCGGAATAAGGTGAAGTCCCAAGACTGGAAAAACTCCCTTATCAGTCTCAACAAAAAGTTGAGATCCCCCATCAAATACTCTAAAGTTAGCAATGAAAACAGAATTGCTGCAAATAGCAAAGACAACCACAAGGCCTTCTGTAGTTATGTAAAGAATCCCCACGGCAATACCCAGATTTACTCTGAGCTACTGCACAATGGTACCTCCTATACCAAGTCAACAGATATTGCCAATATACTGGCCGATAGATTCAATGTCAACTTTACCCCCCCCTCCCCAAAGGACCAATCACAATACCAGTAGATTACCAGGCACCCAGTATTATTGCTGCACAGGTTGAAACGGCACTGTCCAAGGCCAAGAATACAGCTTTAATGCGACCTGACAGTATCTCTGGCTGTGTTGTACATGAACTACAGATTGAACTGGCACCTCAACTGTGTGCCTTGTTCAGTCACAGCCTCACCTCAGGCTTTGTCCCTACCGAATGGTGCACTGCTACAGTCATCCATGTCCATAAAGGAGGAGCGACTACAGACTGTGGGAACTATTGCCCCATTAGCCTGACGAGTCTGATATGCAAAGTTATGGAGCGCATCATCATGGACCTAATAAACAAGGATGTAGGGAATCTCCAAACTCTGGATCCCACACAGTTTGGTTTTGTGAAGGGTAGATCATGCCTGCTCAACTTGGTCGACTTTGAGTCAGTCACCAGTGCTGTGGATGAAGGCAAGGTAGTTCATACAGCCTACCTTGATCTGGCCAAGGCCTTTGATATCATTCCCCACTCAGGAATCATAGAAAAACTCACTAAGCTAGGCATCAACCCCTATATCACTAGGTGGGTAGCAAACTGGCTCACAGATAGAACCCACAGTGTGAAAGTAGCTGACTCCAAGTCAGTCTGCCGACTAGACACGAGTGGAGTCCCACAGGGTTTGGTCCTGGGTCCTCTCCTGTTTGGTATCCACTTCTCTGAAGTTCAGACCAACACAGAGGGACTCTGGCTGACAAAGTTCACAGACGATTGCAAGTTGGGAGCTATTATTAACTCCCCAAGTGATGTTGACATCCTACAGAATGGTCTCACTTAAACCAATGACTGGGGTCAAAACCACGGCCTTAAGCTCAGTGCCAAAAAATGTGTCGTCATCCCCTTTGCGAAAAACCCAGCTCCCATGAATTACCACATTGATGGTAGTCCATTGAACACAGAAGGTGTTGTAAGAAATCTGAGAACACAGGTTGACGGTAACCTCTCTTTTGATCACCACATTGCTACTGTGGTCAGAAAGTCCTTCTTTGTGGCACATCTCTTTACTAAGGGTTTTGCATCCAGGAAGAAGGAGGTCATTGTTTCCCTCTACTCTTCCCTCATTAAGCCAGTCATGGAGTACAATGCCCCATTTGACATGTACCTCACTAGACACCTCCGACAACTGGCGAGGCCGCAGAAGTACCTCACAAAGAGGATCCTATGCTTTAAACACTTGTCCTATATGGACAGACTCAAAAAACTCTGTCTCATATCGCCTACTTAGAGGCAATCTCTGCTTGACTTTTACAACGCCATGTCTGACCCAGCTCTTTTAGAACTGCTACATCTAAAGAAATCTCAATCCCTCCACACCACACGCTCCAGAAACTGTAACCTCATTACCACAATCAACAGAATGTACTGGGGGGATAGGTTCATAACCCAGAGACTGCCCATGCTATGGAATAGATGTCCCATACATGTCAAGCAGAGCACCTCGCTGACCCTCTTCAAGACAAATCTTGATGAGTGGATGGGAAATAGAAAATTCACCCTGGGATAATTCCAGTGGCTCTACTCGACAAAGGCACTGAGAGCTAAGGTGGGGTGGCACGATGCCAGGGTAATCCTGTGGCTAGGCTTGTAAAGGCCTCAGGGCCATTAGCCTAGTACACACCTATGAACCTGTTATGTGACTGAAAGTGACCTGGAGACAACATTTAACCATACTATTAGTTAAGAAAAACATTTTACAGGACATTCCTTTTGCATTGTAGAGCTATTACAGTTTTACACTTGACTGCAGTGACTATAGAACACGCATGCAATGAATACAGCCATGCTGCAAATATTAAGACAGATTTATTTAGGAAACCACAATGCTGCTTAACACTTTATTGGTATTGCTGGTTATTCACTTGTTTATTGCAATACAATTGTTAATTTATTGCACTACAGTTCTAATTCCCCATTTATTGCACTACGTTTTTTTTTATTGTTTTTTCTTGGTGGTGCAGCGATAGCGTTGTTACCTCAAGCAAGAGGTTCTCCCATTCGATTCTCAGCTGGAGTGAGGGGAGTGCCTTCTGTATGGAGTCTGCATGTCCTCCCCGCGGTTGGGTGGATGTTCGAAAGACATGCGTAAATGGGCGTGCCTTCATTGAAGGTTGAACGTCCAGCTGGCACCTCGGCGTTTGTGAAAATCTACTGCCAATCATTAGCGGACCAGAGTTCCGCTGTGGCGACCCCTAACCGGGAAAAGCCGAAAGACGAGCATTCTTTATTGCCGTACATTTTTTTTATTCTTTATTGCACCACAGGTAGCATAATATATCCGTACTTACCACACACTGCACAGCCTGGCCAGACCCCTGGTATGGGACTGAATATTGCAAGTCCTCTCAGCTGCAGCTGTTGGGAGAGAAGCACATCATTATGCATACCAGTTTTACACACATTCAGCTTGCATTTTGGTAAAACAGTGGAAAACATATTTGTGGGGCATGCCCAGCCCTAGCCTCTTAGACCCAGGTGTCCAGTGTTCCCCTCTTTCTCTGCTTCAGGTCATCATAGTGGTGATGACACTGCAGCAGTGCGGAGGATACCAGTAGCACTGGTAAGATCCCTGGCCAACCAATCCCAGGCCTCAGCCTTGCACTCTGAGTCCTGATGTTCTTCGTGTTTCACTGTTGCAGTCATAACATTTGGGTTATCTGCTTGCAGGTAGCCCTCAGTCGGCCTGATTATCAAAGTCTTTGGTCCTGTGCCAGTTGCTGTCTCATCTTCCATGATGTCAGGTAGTCATGGGTATAAAGCATGCAGCCGATGCCATTACATCAGTCTTTCTTGCCGTGCAGTGCCCGAAGCAGAAGCAGTTCGCAAGTGCCAGTCGGCCAACTCCTGAAATTTTCGTTTTCGAGTTTCAGATCCGAAGTCTTCAACTAAGCTAAGTACCCCTTTGGGGATCCTTTTTCTTGCTCTAAACCGATGTCAGTAAAAGTTAACAATTGTATTTCTTGTGGAAAGCAAATACCTCATAAAACTTTTCATTCATACTGTATTCCTTGCTTAGGCCCAGACCACGACCTACCTTGCTGTCAGTTTTGTCCCTTATTCAAACTTTGAGCTATTCATTGTCTGTTCATTTTCGCATCTAAATATTTTGGTACTCCGTTTCAGTAAGCCACCCGACTACCGACATTCTGAAAAAATGCAAAGACAAAGACAGAGACAGACCACATAGGTCCAAAGCTGCCGACGACGCTTCTCCTGTTAGTTGCCATTTCACCGGTACTCAGTGAGGCACTTTCGCAGTCCCTGATACCCACTACTTCAAATTCGCAGGCCTGTACTGAGACCCATTCAGAGTCCAGCATGCCGCGAGATGCTTCTTCGACTGTGGAACCTGCGGATGTCTCTGCCTTGGATGGGTGCGGAGCCGGTGTGCACACACCAGCTTCTGAGGGTGTATTCAGGTCTACTGACTTGCATATTAAACTGACGCCATCTTCAAGGCCTAAAACTCTATCCATGCCTAGAAAACCGATGCCCAGACCAATTTCTCAGGCCCCTATACCTAAAAAACAAATGATAAGAATGGCTGAAAGACCTTATTACTCTAATCAGGGGAAGCCACCCTTCTCCCTCTAAGAGACCTAGGACTGATTTTCCTTCTGATTCTCCTGATCAGGATTCTGACATTTCTGTTTTCTCTGATGACCAGGAGTTGCCCTTATCTACCTATGAGGATTCTGCTGCAGAGGACTCCATTCCCTCTGCTTCCCATCAAGAGGATTTTTATTTTGGTGAAACCTTGCATAATCTTAGGGAGCTTTTCCGCTGTGAAAGCCAGGATTACTCTGACTCCAAAAAGATGCTTGGGGAATTCTTACTCCTACCTCAGCACAGGCCTTTAGCTATCCCTCCTGTACTGGACATTGTAGATGATGCCTTATCGGAATCTAGCCTGGCCCCTGACACTTTACCTCCAGCTCCCAGAAAACCTGACCGGTATTACAGGGTACCTGACTCTCACAAGTTCCTCTTTAAGAATCCTACTGCAGATCCTGAGACCATTTCACAGGGACCCAAAGGCATTAAGGCTACTACTGCCAAAAACCCTGCCCCTTCTGATGGGGATTCCAGGGCCCTGGATAGATGGGGTGAGAAGGTATACACTTCTGCAACTTTGACCATTAGGGCCTTAAACTGCCAGTTTCATATGTTAAAGTATCAGCAGCATATTATTGGATTGCTTAAGCAGAAAATTATGTTGATTCCTGATTGTGCTGAAAGTAAAGAATTACAGGATTTAATGCATTCTGTTGAGCAGGTAGGAAAACATATTTTGCAATGTGGTTTTGATTCATTAGAGACATCTTGCATGGCTGCTGTCACTGGGTCTGTACTTAGAAGGCATGCTTGGCTTAAGGAGCAATCTTTGCCAGGTCATGATAAAGCTAAATTACTGGAAGCTCCCTTAAACCAAGACCACCTGTTTGGCAACAAAGCAGAAGTAGTACTTAAAAAGATGGAGGAAAAAGCTAAATCTATGCAAACTGTTAAAGATTTCCTGCAAGTACACCCTCCCAGATTTAGTAGGCATTGGCCTTCTAAGAATTGGTTCTTTCCTACCTCTTCCAGGCCTTCTCAGTCCAAACCCAGAACCAGCAGAACACCCAGGCTTCAGTCCCAAGGTACTCACAGGCCTAAGCAGTGGGGGGCTCCCACTAAAGTGTCACAATGGCTTAACTTTAAACCTTCCAAGCCCTGCTCAACTGACTGTTCCTTTAGGGGGAAAGATCGCCCTGCATGCAAAAAACTGGGAGCTCATTACCCAAGACAAATGGGTTTTAAAAATAGTTTCCCAAGGATACAGATTCCACTTCCACTCCTTACCAACCCCAAACAGTTGGCAAGATCTACCCCCAAATCAGTGGGCAGAGGCTCAAAAGCAAGTTCTCTCTCTCTTCTAAGCATCAGGGCTATTTAACCTGTCCCAGAAGACGAATGGGGGCAAGGTTTCTACTCAAGACTTTTCCTGGTACCCAGAAAAAATCCTGGTGTCCTATCTTGAACCTGTCTATCCTGAACACCTTTTTGGAAATCCCAAAATTCAAAATGCTAACTCTACATCAGCTGATTCCCATGCTAGGCAAAAATGCCTGGTTGGCAATACTGGATTTAAAGGAAGCCTACTTGCACAACCAATAAGGGAATCTTGCAGACGATACCTACGCTTCAGAGCAGGCTACATGCACTATCAGTTCTCTGCTCTGCCCTTTGGCTTATCTAGTGTGCCCAGGGTATTCACAAAGTGCCTAACTCCAGTCATGGCATTTTTTAGGCAAAGAAATATTCAAATATACCCATACCTGGACGATTGTCTAATTCTGGCAGAAAGCCAGGACATGCTATTAAATCATCTGGCATTTGTCAAAAAAATACTAACTTTTCTGGGGTGCACTATAAAAGAAAATAAATCGCATCTAGTACCCTACCAACAAATTGTATTCCTGGGAGCAAGCTTGAATACAACTTCCCAGATGTACTACCTCACGCTCGAGAAACAAGCTCATGTGACAGCCTATTTCAAACTACTGGTCACAAAGACCCAGCTATCTGCAAGGAAAATACTGCAAGCCCTGGGGTTCATGGCCTCTTTGATTCTACTAATTCCATATGCAAGACTGCATATGAGGAAACTACAATGATATCTAAAAAGTCTATGGTGTCAACATTCTCAGGATCTAGAATCAATGATTCCTGTCATACCTTGTATAAAGATAGAGTTCCATTGGTGGGCAGAGGCCTGCCACCAAAACAAGAGACTGCCATTCATTATACCCCTTGCAGCCCAAACCCTAACAGACACATCAGACTATGCATGGGGGGCTAACTTGGCAGTCTAGTGCATTCAGGGCAAATGGAACCAGAGTCAAATGCATATCAATGAAAAAGTAATGTTAGCTGTACAGAATGCTCTGACAGCCTTCAAGTACCACATTATTCCAGGACAATTATTGGTAAAGACGGACATCACCACGGTTATGTGGTACATAAACAAGCAGGGAGCAACCCACTCATGCCATGGCTGTGTGGAACACAGCCTTGAGCTACCAAGTGCAACTACAAGCTCACTTCCTGCAAGGCAAGCTAAATACACTGGCAGACGACCCAAGCAGAAATCTTATGGACCCACATGAGTGGAAACTGGAACCAAAGATATTCAGCATGTTGAGAAACAAATGGGGAAGCCCAGAGATAGACCTGTTTGCCTCCCCTCAGAACTACCAATTGAACAAATTCTGCACAAGGACTCCCCACAGACAAGCTTGGAAAGTGGATGTCCTGTCCTTCACCTGGAAAAACCTATCAGCTTATGCCTTTCCCCCTCTGCCTCTCCTCTCCAAAGTGCTACTAAAGATCAAACAGGACAAACCACAGACAATACTGATTGCACCAGACTGGCCACACCAACACTGGCACCCCCTCTTGCGCAGTGTGTCACTGCTGGAACCATTGCACCCACAGCTTCAAACCCTGAACTTTGCAGCCTGGCTAATTACCTGAGCTCTCCGTTACCACCCCTTAGTAAGCAAGTGATTGATGTCATTCTGGAGGCAAGGAGGCCTAGTACTAGAAAATCCTATGCTGAAAAATGGAAAAGATTCTGTTCCTGAAGCCAAACTCAGGGGTTGGGCACAACAGTGCCCAATTTACCTCATATTCTTCAATACTTAACTGAGATGCTTCACAAGGGCCTTTCCTTTTCTTCCATCAAAATTCATGCCTCTGCCATTTCATCACATTATAATACAGAGCCACCCCTCTTCTCTCAGCCACTGCTGAAGCAATTCCTCAGAGGGGCCAAAAACCTAAGACCACCCAGGTGAGCCCCTACTCCAGCCTGGGACCTTAACTTTGTGTTGGAAAAGCTCACTCTACCTACTTTTGAGCCAGCTGCAAATGCAGAGTTGAAATTCCTTTCTTGGAAAACAGCCTTCTTTCTAGCCATCACTTCAGCAAGAAGGGTGTCTGAATTACAGGCCTTCATAGCAGTGGAGCCTTTCATCATCTTTCATGTGGACAGGGTGTCCCTCAGGACCAATCCTTCCTTTATGCCCAAGGTGGTATCCAGTGTAGCCCTTAATCAGTCCATTCATTTGCCAACCTTCTTTTCTAATCCCCAGAACAAAGGGGAATGAATACTGCACTCCTTGGACGTGCACAGACAACTTAGATTTTACTTGGACAGGACTAAGCCTCTCAGGAAATCTGAACAGCTGCTGGTTGCATTTGCTCATGGGCAGAGGGGAAGGCCATTTCAAAGCAAACCATTTCTAAGTGGATAGGCCATTGCATTCATTTCTGCTATAAGCACCATGGAAAACCTACCCCACAGGGGATAAGACCTCATTCCACCAGGGCTGTATCTACCTCTACAGCCTTTCTCAGAGGTGTCCCTACCAGGGACATCCTAGAAGATGTACCTGGAGTTCTGTACATACCTTCACCAAGCATTACCACTTGCCAATTTTTTCTAAATCCAGAGCTGGCGTTGCCACTGCAGTCTTGCAGGGCCTTATAGCTCATCCTAATGCTATCTAATTGCCTCCTCCCATCCATAGCTTTGGGAATCTACCCAAATGTGATGACTGCAACAGTGAAACATGAAGAATATAATACAGTTGTGTACACTTAATAAATGTAGATGTTAGAGTGTATTCACTGTTGCAGTCCTGGTTACCCCCCCCCTCCAGCCCCCTGACTTCTATTGATTATACCTCTATTCTTGTTTTCTGTGGTTAAAGCTTTCTGGTGCATTTGCTTCTTGTTGGAGGTGTAACCTTGTATGTAATTGTTTCCCATTATGGGGGCACCTCACATCTGGGGCAAGAAAAACTGATTTAATGGCGTTGGATGCATGCTTTATACCCCTGACTACCTGACGTCATGGAAGATGAGACAGCAACCGACACAGGACCCAAGACTTTGATAGTCAGGCCGACTGAGGGCTACCTGCAAGCAGATAAGCCACATGTGATGACTGCAACAGTGAATACACTCGAACATCTACATTTATGGTAAGTGTACACAACTGTACTATAACTATCTGATAGGCAGGGGACTTTTCCTTGCAGAAATTGTACAGCATGTGACTATTTATATAATAAATCTACATATAAACATTCTACACTAGGATTTATAATTGATATAGATTTTTATGCTGACTGCAGAACACAAAATTTGGTTTATTTCAGCTTCTGCACTGTCTGTCATGCCTTTTATATAGGCAAAACCAATAGGTGTCTAAAGGAACGTATCCTTGAACACCTTAGATATGTAAGAAATAAAAAAGACACAAGTGCTTTAGCAAAACATGTGGAAGAAGAAGATGGGAAACATATTTTTAATTTCATGGTTTTAGAAATAATAAATAAAAGTAAGAGGGGAGGTGATATAAGGAATAAAGTAGAGGAAGCCGAACAAAGATGGATTTTACTACTTCAGGCAGATAGGTCTCCTGGATTGAACAATTCTGTTTCCTTGAAACCTTTTTTAAAATCCAGACCACTAAAACATTAAGTAATATGGATTATTACATAAAATGTGTCTGTTATATGTATATTTTATTTCATCTTATGCAAAATATAAGGCAAATTAATGTACTGATGTATGCAGTTTTAATTAGTCTATGTCATAGTTCTATATGTGTTTTCATTGGTTGAACCATATTTTAAATACCAATGTTTTAACTGTTTTTATGAGTCTGAAGAAGCGATCAGCTGACTTAGATCGCGAAAGCGCTTACTCTTGTTCAATAAAGTGGTGTGAAACTGCAAGTGAACCGTTTCCTACCTTGACTACTACATCTCAGTTACAACTTTTGGTTTTATAAAGGGCACTACTGTGAAGCTGCAAGTGATTTACTTCCTGACGTGGATTATACCATTTTTATCTTCAGCTGTGGTCTAACCATTGGTCTTTTCATTTTTTTTTTTTTGTACTATAACTGCCCTGCAGCAGCCTAGGTTCATAATTTGGCATGAGGAGCCCAACAAAAACTCTATTCCTGCATAGCATGCACCCTCTCCAACATCGCCTGACATATCAGCAGATAAGCAGACTGCAACACATGGTGCAGAATTTCTGTATATTGGCCTTAATATAGGCTGTTTTCCCACCTTTACATATCATTCAGCAACATTCAAAAAAGCACTCCGGTGCTTAGCGTCACGCAAACCAGCTAAGCACAGCTGAGTAGCATGAAAACTTGCACAACCATGGTTTTAGTGAAGCTTAGCAATATGCAAACAGTATTAGCCGTTAACCACATTTAAGCAGTGCTTAGCACCATGCAGCTCTCTCAAATTTAAAAATATTGATTTTAATTTAAAAAGACATTTTACGTTGCATTCAACAAATGATATGTGTGCTAGGGACCCGGACCCAGGACCTACGAATCTTTAGATAATCACTCCACCCATTTAGCTACTTGGATAGTACTTAAAGCAGTATACCTTCACATACACTACTAAGCAATCATAGAGTGCCATGCAAATGGGCTTAAACGAGCATAAACAAAAACATAAATAATTGATTACATCCAGTTTCTATTTTTAGATGTCTGACAGATGTCTGCTGTGTATGTGTAAGTGTGGCTTGGCATTGCTGTGCGTCGAGCCATGCAAATGGCCATTAAAAATAAAGTAAAAACACAACAGTTTCCATAATTAATTACATCTGGTTTCTATTTTTAGATGTCTGGCAGGTGTCAGCTGTCTATTTATAAGTGCGGCTTGGCATTGCTGTGCATTGCGCAAATGGCCTTATAAAAAAATAAATAAAAAAACTTGACACTTTATACATTTAATAAACAAACTATTAATACACAGCACATTTCACCAGTAGCACAGAAAATTTACAGGGAGCCTCACCACCTACATAACATCTGACCAGCCTCTACACTTTTGCCCACAGGGATTCAATGTCCCTGTTACTATGCCCTTCCTCAGCAGCGTGCCATCATTAATATGCATAGCTTGCTGCCGAGGGGCATCCATGGCCATGTACACAAGTACATTATGTATAGGCTCTACAAGGAGTCTATACTGGGATTATTAAATTCTGGGGAATGTATACTATGTTCTTTTCCCAGGTAGGCTTTTCTACAGTGTAAAGCAATTGTTGTTACTGAACGTATGTCGTTAATAATTTAATTACTACTTTTGTTAAATCGATATTATTCCAGTCTGTTTCTGGTTAATTTAAGTCCCCAGACACTATTATTCTTCCCTCCTGAGTTTCATGCAGGAAATATTTACATTCCTCTAGGTCATCAGCACTTGACTTTGGTGGTCTACACGCTCCAACACCTGTTATATGTTCCAGGGTTGTCTTTATTGTCACAGTTACACAGTCTGTGGTATCAGTGTTATTACTGAACATATAATAGTCACAGGTCGCCTAACTATCTTTAATCCCTATCATAAAACCTCTATCTGATTTTTTGTTAGAATGTCTGTTATAATAAAACATTAATACCCTGACAGAACTGGTTTCCAGTCATTGTTCTTTAACCATGTTTCACAAACAATAACAGCATCAATTTTGTAGCAAATATTTCAACATAAAGCTTTATTTTTAATGCTCTTAGCAATAACAACCATCAGAGATACATCAAATTTTGTCATCTGTGAAATTTTTGAACTGACAAAAATCCTGCCTTATATTTGTTAAATATTGCAAAATGTCTGCTGCAAAAATTATGTTCCCTGATCTTGACAAGTGCATGCCATCCTATCTGAAAACATGTGCCCAAAATTAGGCTCAGATGTTTTACACATTTACATTTTTTTATTGAGTTTTATAATTTAAACAAAGATAAATAAAAAAAAAAAAAAAGTAAGGTTGATGCAGAGATACATAATGAAACCATTGCAATTCTGTTGTACAACCAGAATGAATCAAAACACCAGAAGTTTTAAACAACAGTTGGGTATTTACATAAAGAGAAGTGATAAACGTGTAAAGACTGCAAGGTGTAACAATTGTGATATTCGTAGATGAGAGAAATACATACCTGTGTATCTGTGCTATTGCTGCCGTGCAAAAGGTAGTCTATACAACAAGATCCAAATAAAAAAGAAGATAGCCAGCACCATGGAGAATCTGAATATAATCATTTATTGTAAACTGTAAATCTGGGCGGCTTCTCAAGGCTGAAGCCAGTTTAGAGGAAGAGTCTAGACTACAGTTTATTACAAAATTATTATTTAACCATTTCTCCATTTGCTTCTCTTTCTCTTTTTATTTACTTCTACCATACTTAGCCTAACCTGCTAAGCACAGTCTATACAACAAGTTAACTGAACTGACTTAAAGTATAAGGGGAGGGAAAAAAGGGGAAAATAAAAACTATACTAACCTATTTTCACTATTTACATATGGATTTCATTCAGTAGTAGTGGGGATTTCTTGGGAGACAGAAACAATTGGAGGAAAGGGATTAGCATGAGTAATTAATATAACAGGACATTTTTTCTTGTAGGCATATACCCAAAAAAATCTTTTTATGCATGGTGACTTGACACTGCCTTCTATATGTGATTTGTGAAAAATAGGTCTTAACACCTGTACAAGCTCTGCTATCCAAGAGGGTTGTGAGTTCTCTGCTAACAGTCAAACAGTTCTTGCAGATGAGATCAGTTGTACTGACACACATAGAAACTGATATATGCTTCCTTACGTTAAGTCATTGATGCGGACTCGCTCGTTTTACATTACAGGGAATTAACAGCAGCTCTATGTGGACTTGCTCGTTTTGAATTACAAATGCATATCATGAACAGCAGCAGCCAGGGAATTATTGAACTGCCGCCAGTCAGCAGGTTTGGATTAAGAGAAGCAGAGGTGTGTGTGTGTGTGTGTGTGTGTGTGTGTGTGTGTGTGTGTGTGTGTGTGTGTGTGTGTGTGTGTGTGTGTGTGTGTGACAGCGGGTTATTCAAATGAGCAGTTATTCACTTCGGACAATCTGCAGGGAAATAAAGGAGCAGTTATTCACTTTGGAATTGAGCTCCAATGCACGCGAGTGCTTTATTTGAAATGGATTCTTGGCTCTTGCAAGCGCTTTTTTAGGGATTAGGCAGCACTGAAATGGATTATTTTCTTGGCAGCATTCTAGTAGGAAACATTGTGTGTGTGTGTGTGTGTGTGTGTGTGTGTGTGTGTGTGTGTGTGTGTGTGTGATTAGTGGTACATTGCAAGGTGAACATCAGGACATAGATTCCTCAATTGGGAGAATGCTCATGGAGTAGAGCAGAGACTCAGACCTGTGGTTTCTTGCAACTGGATGGTCCAATTCAGGGTCTTTCACTTATGTAGCATGAAGGAATAGATTAGACAAAGCCTTTTTCTAAAGGTTGGATTAAAACTTAGTCAAGGCCTACAGCCATGAACTTTGTTTTACAGTTTGTTTTCTGGAAGAACTATGTGGGTCTTTATGAAGTAAATTATGTGGCGTTACCGCTGTAAATAGAGTAAATATTTTTGGAACTAATTGTGAAAAGCTAACTGAGTTATATGGAAGTTTGCATACAGGCAGTTTGGCCAAGGATTAATCAAAATGACCTTGCTATTCCTCTATTGCCAAGTGCATGGACTGTTTGCGCTGAATTTCTGTGGCATGAGCATGCCAAAGATGTTTTGCTGCTGTGTTTTCATTGCTATGATAATAATTTGGTTTCCTGTTGTGTTTTCCAACCCACCACAGCCATGGAGGAATTATTAAAAACCTTAACAGTTTCTAAGGTAAAGACTGATTAAAAGCTTATGCAACTGCTACAACTAGTCAGACAGATTAATGTGATTGTTATCCTAGAACCATACCTGCCTTAAAGAAATTAGGCAAAGCTGATGACAAGTTATATTTAGTAACCTTTGAAAGGCAGTCAGTATACGAGAACTGTGAAGATCAAAATGGGCCAGAATTATTTATTTTCAGCTGGTAGGAGAAGCATTAAAATATGTATGGTGTGGAGTAGACTGATTTATACAGAGTATGAAAAACTTAAGAAATTAATAACTAGAGCTGTGGTTACTTCCAAAATGCTCACTGTAAAATTCCACAACTGGACTTTTTGATGCTGACAATTCAATTAGAACTCCGGTGTCAATGTAAGCATACTATAAGGCTGTTGTTAGATCCCTCAAATAACAGTATAATGAAAATGTTAAAAGAGCTTTACCTAGTAATATGATGAAATATATGGTACAAAGTAATCCCACAGATTCTGACAAGTTAATACCTTTTGTAGAATGCTAATTAGTCAATGAGCCATTGCCCCCCCCCCAAAAAAAATGAGACTGAAAATAAATGCGAGCAGCTGTGCAATATGCATATGGTTTACACTACTGTCATTCTATTTATATGTGTGTATGTATTTGTATAATATATATATATATATATATATATATATCTATAGTGTGGGTGTGGAAGTAGACTTTTATGATGACATGTTCTGAACTGGGTAGTTTTGTTATTATTGGTTCAGTTCATGGCATTTTGCTTCACTGCCTACTGGAAAAATGCTCAAACAATAATTTTAAACTGCGCTCTGTCTAACAAGTATGCTGTATTATACAAGGAATATAATTTAATAAAGTCAGGAAGATGTATCAAAGAACACATGTATGTTTCTTGTTTTGTGTGCAAGGGGCCAATGATTTGAAAACAGCCCAAATGTAATCTTTAGCCACCACTGGTCAAATGCATTTTCTTTGGATGGTGTGTGGGTTTCAATGCTGTTTCAATGAAATGTGAGTTTCAGTGGCAGAGAAGTTTTAATGCCAAGTCTGTTTCCATTGTGAGACAGTATTGCTTTGTTTAGCAGATGTCTTAGTGTTTGTGCATTGTGCTATAAAATATAAAAAATCCAAATAAACATTGTAGAAGTAAAGCAGATGCACACATTAGTGGTTTTGGTAAATGGGGCGAAATAAGACAGGTAATGGGACGTTGGAATGGCTGCAGGGGGACTCTGGTGTCATATTTTCACTGTCTGTTCTTTAGTTTGAGTTTGAAAGTTGGCATCCCACAATTCCATTGGAGTGGGTGGGGTCACATAATTATGTATTCAAATTTGATGTTAATCAGCCTACAGATTTGTACCTATTTTTCATGGGCTGTGTCCAGATTTTTGATGTTTCCAGGTTGAGAGGTGTGCCTTTGAAGTAAAAATAAAACCTTGAACCCCAGCTAATCCTGGAATATTCAGGAACTACTCTAAGGATAACTTCCTACTATTAAGTGATGACCTTGCAAATTTTCAAGTCCACCCCCAAACCCTGAGAACACTGTTGCCTATGTGGGTCTGCTAATAGACAGAAATAATTACAGAATTAACTCAGTAAACAACTTCAGTAAGGGTAGAAGAAATTCATGGCAAAAATTAGGAGGTGTATCACCATGCAAGAAAAAGCACTCTCAACAAACAAAACAAACAACTTAGAGGACAAATAAACTCCACTAAAGCTACATTTGAAGTAAATTTGGGCTGCAGGCCAATGACACCCACAAGGCATTCTTCAGCTATGTCTACAACGTCAGATGCAACACAAAATTGTGTGCACAGCTGATTGCTAATGGAATCATCTATACTGAGCCAGAAGATATAGCAAACCAACTGGCAGACAAATTAATCTCTAACTTTGTCCCTCTCTCCACCCAAACCTCCCCTCATGAAATACCATGAAATATAACCCCCCTACTATCACTAGGGAACAGGTCCTCAATGCTTTATCTAAGGCCAAGAACACTACATCAATGGGCCCTGACAATATCCCAGGCTGCTTTTGAAATAGCATGAAACATAACCTGTCTGTGATTCTGGAATCACTATTTAACTGTAGCCTCCAAACAGGCTTTGTGCCTCATGAATAAAAAACATTAGCCATCATCCCTCTCCACAAAGGTGAGCCATCTACCAGTCCTGGAAAGTACAGACCTTAAGTCTCACTAGTCTCATATACAAAGCTATGGAAAGAATTGTCATGGAAATGATCAGTATTGACATAGGAAACCTCCAGACACTGGACCTGACACAGTTTGGTTTTGTCATGGACAGGTCATGCCTGCTCAGCTGTGTGGAATTCTTTGAGAGAGTCACCAAAGCAATAGATAAGGGCAAAATGATTCTCACTGCCTATATTGACCTGGCCCAAGGTATTATATGCAATAACTACTTGGGCAATGTTGACAAACTCAACATGTAAGTTGTAAACCCTTATGTCACCTGATGGATAGCTAGCCGTCTCATAGATAGGAATCAAAAAGTTAAAATTGGGAAGTCCACCTCTACAAAAAGACCAGTTACTCACATTTTTGACTCCTATTTTTGGTCATTTTTTATAAAATTGTGGTTTTCTGGCAAATTAGTGGCAAATCTTTAAATAGTAATGTTAGAAAATAATAACAGACATTTGAGTTTTGGACTTCATATCCTTCAGAAAATTCATGCTAATGCAAAACCTGTTATTCTATCAACTTTCTAAGTTTTTAAGAGCAACATTTAAAAATTATTTTTTAGCCTTTGTCCCACCTTTACTTATGGCTTTGCTTTAAGAGGTTGAGAGGTATGGCACATGTTTGTGTGCATGCATGGGTGAATGGGTGTGTGTGTCCTTGAATGTCGTCAAATGAGGGTATGTCATGTTGAGTGGTTTTTGAAGATGTCTGAGACTGTGTGTGTGTGGGCGCACACGTGTGCATGTATGTGTGTGTGTGTGTATGTGAAGGTTTGCATGTGTGTGAAAAAGTGGCTGTGGTAGAGTTACTGTATCAATGGGCCTCCAGTGGTAATTATTGCCAAAAGTGCTGTTTAGCACTGGCGGTAATAGAGAGCAACTCAGGGACATCCAAATTAGCTGATAATGAGGTCTGCCTCATTGTGGTTAAAGTGTCTCTGAATCACAATCACATTTTATGCCACCTAATAAACTGCATCTACCCGCCATTGCTGTTGTTATTATAACACATAGTCTTGATAAGTGTTCTTTGTTTTAGGGCACTTTTGTCATGCTGTGCTGTTTTTTAAAATGGATGAGGTAATGTGAAAATGATTCCTTAATATGTGGAGTTAGCTGTTAATTACTGAAAGCAGTTAATTTGTATTAGCTAAAGAAATGATATGCATGAAATTATTTCTGTATATTTCAAATATTATATTGTTTTGAAATATGTTTTTTCTTCTTTTGGAATTTTATAGAAGGTGTAATAGCTGTTTACTGAAATCAGCAAATGTATGTTTAGTATTTATGGAATGACATGGTTAGAAATTATTTTTTGCATTTGAGTGGTTATACTATTTGTAAAAGTAAAATATACTTGGCTTAACTTTGCAATTTTAAAGTTATTAGTTAGATGGTTAGATAATGAAGTGGCAAGTTATGATTTTTAATGATTTTAGTATAGCTTTTATTCAAAGAATTATAGTACTTGATTTTATCAGCTATCGTGAGTGGTTTCTTTATATCTCTTTATATACTGGCAGTCTTTACTAGAAAAAGGTAGGACTTTGGCTATAAATGTAAATTTGGGCAGGGGAGCTGGAGAAGAGGGGTGGGGAAGAGAAGCATGTCAGTCTTTTAATTGATCCGGAAATGCATGCTGAAGCAGTATAACTCAAGTATATGTTTGGATGATACTCCAGGTAGTGAGATCAGTTATGGAAAACAGCTTTTCATTTAAAGTTACATTGAAAGCTGGCCTACTTACGAATATGCCATTGTGATTTTGTAAGGAATAAGATTGTTTGGATGGTGGTAATTTGTATACATCAGCTTATAAAGTAAAGAATCAAGTAGGAATGTAGCTTTGGCAATTAATTGTAGCCTGTTTGCGTTTGACAATGCACACCAGTGATACTCACAATTATCTACTAAGCGACTGAATCTTCATAGTTTATTTTCTAGGATTTTAAGTAGCACCTTGTCTTGTGCAAAGCTTAAGGTAATAATTGCAGTATTATACTCAATCTTATGAATAAGGACTGTAAGCCTCTGATAGTTACTGCTTTGCTTGATTCCATACTTAGAGGGTTAGAAATTATATAACCATATTTTAGATGGGGAATTACATTAACTGGTTTCCTCAGAATGGTGCTAAAAGTTTAAATATTATTCTAGCCATACTTTCTGATATTTTTATGCCCCATTGAGTGGTGAGTAGAGGGTCTTTAATTATGTCATCTGTAGTATCTGAATTTTTTTGTGTGTGGTATTAGATTCACTACCACTGCTGTAGATGCACTGATGATTTGTTTTTAGAATGTACCCAGTTCTAAATATGACGGGAGTCACACTGAAGATTTTTTTCGGTGTTTCTTAGAGAATTATGAGCCTTGGTGGTAACAGTGTCATCCATGTAAGCTAAGCAAGACAGATTATTAACAAATAACAATAAAGTAAATGTTATTCTCTCAGTCCCGAACTTTCTGAGGCTGCACAAAGGTTCCATTGTTAGACTGTGCTGTGTTTGGGATAACCTAAAATGGTCTGTCACTTTTTCTTTTGGTAGGTGTTGTTCTGTGTCATGCCTGCTGGTCACTGAGCTGGGGCCCATCATATAGACAGTTATGGCAGTCAATATTTGTACACTTGATGGCATCATATCAATACAAACATATATGTATGTAATAAACTTTGCCCCCTGCTGGCTGAAATGTACATCTGAATCACTACATGAACATCCTATGCCCTTTCTTGATAGGTGTGTGTTCCAAAACACATACCTGTGAAGTCTACCATCACCGACTTGGAATCGACAATCCCATGCCCTCTGGTCCTGCGATAGGTGGTATCACACACATATATGACTGCATGTAGGGATAGATACCCAGGCACCCACACATATTGCATTCAGAGCCACTACACATTCACATGACCCATTTATATATGCCTGTAGGTAAAGATGCATTGGCCATGGGATGTTGCATGGTGTGCCATGGCATATAAGGCGGAGAACTGCCTTGGCCTTAAAAACTTGCAGGGTTGTAGTACCATATATGGGGGAGGAGCAAAATTGTAATTACAGGCAATAGACTGGTAGATACAGTGGAAGGATTACAACTATATGGCATGATTTGCCTGATCCTTGTGGCACCCCACTGGTGACAGGTCTGCTGGTTGATGTGGAGTCACCCACTTTGATAGTGTGTGACTGGTTTATGAGCTAGTTGGCAACCCATCTTACAGCAAAGGGGTGTACATGCAGTTTAAGTTTATTGGTAATGTCTGAGTGTGGGATTGTGTTGAAGGCCTTGGCCAAGTCGAGGCATGTTGTGTGCACAGATTTGCCTCATCAATGGCCCTGGTCACGTTTTCGAAGAAATACACCAGGTTTAACAGGCAGGATCTGCCCTTGACGAAGCCAAATTTTGTCAGATCCTAGGTTTGTAGGTTGCTTATGTCTTTATTTATGAGGTCCATAATAATACATTCCATGGCTTACAGATGAGGCTGGTCAGGCTAATGGGTCTATAATTCCCCAGGTCTGTTGCTAGGCCACCTTTGTAGAGGGGAATAACTGTTGCTGTCCTCCATTCTGCAGGAACATAGCCTGTGGTTAAGCCGTGATTGAATTAGAGTACTTAATGGTGATGCTAGTTCATGTTTTAGTTTGTTTAGAAGACTGTTGAGGCTGTTGAGGTTGCTTTTCCATTGTTGGGGCCTTACCTTAGTTTACTTAGACAGCAACATTTTGCATTTGTTGTAAAGTTTGTTGATGCTGGATGTCCACCACTGTGGCTTGTATTTACTTGGGGATCTAGCTTTGATTCTGTTTGGAATAGGAAGTATATACACTTATACAAGTGATTTTACAAGGCTTTAGTGTAAGCTTTGCTGTAGTTACCACTTTCAGCTGGAGGTGGAGCTTGGAATGCTTTTATGCCTTAGGGTATAGTTTGCCTTGGTGAAGTTTTTTAGTCTGACTTTGCCCTTTGTAAGTTCTGGTGTTAGTGTGAGTTCAAAGGCAACTGATTTGTGGTCAGACTTAACTAATGAGGGTCTGACAGTTGCAGTGGTGCATCTGTTTATCATGCTAGTGAGGACCAGATCTAGCTAGTGAGGACCAGATCTAGTATGTTTGTTCCTCTTGTTGGATTTTGAACAATTTGTTCCAGGGCATTTGAGTTAACAAAGTCAAGGAACTTTTGTGCTAATGAGTTAGAGCTAGAGTAGGTTTCCCAGTTGATGGTGGGATAATTGAAATCCCTCATGACCAGAGTGTTTGGCAATATTTGGATTGACTTCAGTTTAGCCAAGTAGGCCTCATGCGCATCATGATTCATGGAGGGGATCTATAACTAGCTATGACTTGAATGGGGGGGTCTTACCCACAGTAATTTGTAATTGGAGTAACTCCATGGAGTTGTCCTGTCTAACTAGTCAGGAGATGAATTTATCTCTAATATAGATAGATTCCATCCTGGCATGGGAGGGATACAGCCTCAACTTGGCTAGTTGGCGCAGTGTACACTGGCAACTGTCACATAGTGGTAGTCCTACACCACCACTGGAGCATGTTCATAGATTCATAGGTGTGTACAAGGCTAATGGCCCTGGAGCCTTTGCAAACCTGGCCCATAGGATTACACTGACATTGTGCCACCCGACCTTAGTTCCCAGTGCATTTGTCGAGTAGAGCCACTGGAGTGATCCCTGGGGTGAATTTTCTATTTCCCATCCACTCTTCAAGGTTGGTCTTGAAGAGTGCCAGTGAGGTGCTCTGTCTGACATGTATGGGAAGTCTATTCCATAGCAAGAGTAGTATAAGTTATGAACCTGTCCCTCCAACCTCATTACCACAATCAAAAGAATGTGCTGAAGTCCCTGGAGCATGTGGTACGGAGGGATTGGGATTTCTTTAGATGTAGCATTTCTAACAGAGCTGGATCAGACATGGCTTTATATGTCAAGCAGAGATCACCTCTAAGTAGGCGATATGAGACAGAGTAATTGGAGATTTTTGAGTCTGTCCATATAGGACAAGTGTTTAAGGGCTAGGATCCTCTTTGTGAGGTACTTTTGTGGCCTCTCCAGTTGTTACAGGTGTCTAGTGAGGTACATGCCAAATGGGGCATTGTACTCAATGATTGGCTGAATGAGGGAAGAGTAGAGGGAGACAATGACCTCTTTCTTCCTGGATGCAAAGCCCTTAGTAATGAGATGTGCCACATAGAAGGACTTTCTGACCACAGTGGCAATGTGCTGGTCAAAAGAGAGGCTGCTGTCAACCTGTGTTCCCAGATCTCTTATAATGTCTTCTGTGTTCAGTGGACTACCATCGATGTGGCAATTCATGGGAACCTGTTTTTTCCCAAAGGGGATGTTGACACATTTTTTGGCATTGAGCTTAAGGCCATGGTTCTGACACCAGTCGTTGGTGTCAGTGAGACCTTTCTGTAGGATGTCAACATCACTTAGGGAGTTAATAATAGCTCATAACTTGCCATCGTCTGCAAACTTTGTCAGCCAGAGACCCTTTGTGTTGGCCTGGACTTCAGAGAAGTAGATACTAAACAGAAGAGGACCCAGGACCGAACCCTGTGGGACTCCACTTGTGACCGGTCAGCAGTCTGACTTGGAGTCCGCTACTTTCGCACTGTGGGTTCTATCTGTGAGCTAGTTTGCAACCCACCTAGTGATATAGGTGTTGATACCTAGCTTAGTGAGTTTTTCTATGATTCCTGAATGGGGAATGGTATCTAACGTCTTGGCCAGGTAGGCTGTATGAAGCACCTTGCCTTCATCCACACCAATGATGACTGACTCAAAGAAGTTGACCAAGTTGAGCAGGCATGACCTACCCTTCACAAACCAAACTGTGTGGGATCTAGAGTTTTGAGATTCCCTATATCTTTGTTTATTAGGCCCATGATGATGCATTCCATAGCTTTGCATATCAGACTCGTCAGGCTAATGGGGCAATAGTTCCCAGGGTCTGTAGTTGCTCCTCCTTTGTGGAGATGGATGACTATAGCAGTCCGCCATTAGGTAGGGACAAAGCCTGAGGTGAGGCTGTGATTGAACAGGGCACACAGGTGATGTGCCAGTTCACTCTGTAGTTCATGTAGAACACAGCCAGGGATATTGTCCAGTCCCATGGAAGCTGTATTCTTGGCCTTGGACAATGCTGTTTTAACTTGTGCAGCAGTAATACTGGGTGCCTGGCAAATGACTGGAATTGTGATTGGTCCTTTGGGGGGGAGGGGTAAAGTTGGCACAGAATCTATTGGCCAGCATATTGGCAATATCTGTTGGCTCGGTATAGGAGGTACCATTGTGCAGTAGCTCAGAGCAAATCTGGGTATTGCTATGGAGATTCTTTACATAACTATAGAAGGCCTTGTGGTTGTCTTTACTATCTGCTGCAATTCTGTTTTCATAGCTAGCTTTAGAGGATATGATGAGGGATCTCAACTTTTTGTTGAGGCTGATAAGGGAGTTTTTCCAGTCTTGGGACTTCACCTTATTCTGTATCAGTTTCCTCCTTCTTTTGTAGAGTTTGTTTATGGCAGGGGACCGCCAAATTGGCTTTCTGTTTTTGGAGGAGAGCGTCTTGGTTCTATTGAGTATGGCAAGATCCATGCATTTGTGTATGTGTTTGTACAGTGCATTGATGTATGATTTGGTGGTCATGCAACTATTCTCCATTTGCATGGGTGCCATGAAGTTAGCCACCTCTGTTTTTAGGAGCCCAAAGTTAGGTTTGGAGAAGTTTTTCATGGTGGTTACCTTTGCGGGGGGAGGGGGGTGGATTTCCAGGGTGATTAGTTTGTGGTCGGATCTAACCAGGGAGGAGTCAGCTGTTGGTGTAGCGCAGTGGTCACCCATGTTAGTAATGACCAGTTCAAGGATGTTGCTAACTCTATTGTGGGTAAGAATGAGCTGACCCAGGGCATTTGAATTAATGAATTCCAGGAAACTTTGGGCAAGTGTATTGGTACATGAGTAGTTTTCCCAGTTAATGGAGGAGTAGTTGAAGTTGCCCAGTATGAGAGTGTTAGGTTAGATCCTAATATTCTCCAATGTGCTTAGAAATGTGGAGTGGGAGTCTTAGGACATTGTTGGGACCTATAGCAGGCTACAACCTGAATCGCTGTCTTACCGAATGTTAGCTGCATCTTAAGTATCTCCGATGCGTTATGTTGGGATACCAGTCTGGAGGTGTGTGCATCCTTTATAAATGTGAAAACACCACCGGCTTTCGAGCTTCGGTCCAAGTTCTGGTGCCAAAAGGTGTGGAATGAGTTATAGCCTGGTAGTGCAGGGGTGCTTTCTGCTGCCTAGAACCAGGTCTGTGTTACGGCACAAATGTCAATGTTCTCCATTTTAAGGAGTGCTTCCAGCAAGTGCATTTTCAGATTTAAACTTCTAGCGTTGAGCAGTATGACCCTCTGATTGCATTTGTTTGTAGCTGTTATGGTGGTAATTTGGTCTCTGGAACATTCCTAAAGAAGGCACTATAGGGGTGGCAAGAGCCTTGGCCAGTATCTGGAAGCCCAGGAGTGACAGATGCAGGCCATCTCTGGCAAAGCATCAAGGTCTGCTAATCATGTTATCCTAGGTGGAAGCTGGATCATGACACCAGAAACTTAACCAGTAGTTGAAATCGATCATTTTCTGCATGTACTGTGGTATTATTCTGGGTGATGGTAGGATGCTGCTCAGGGCTAGGGTCACACTCGCCTGAGCTACATAATCCGAGAGCTCCTCCATGTCTCTTTTTATATAGTCCAAGGAGGTACATCTCTAGTCATTCACACCCACATGTACAATGACAGAGTCATATTTGTACCTGTTGTTGAGGGACCTGAGTGTGCGTTATGTGGCGGATGCTGGCACCTGACAGGCAGCTGACTTTTACTTTCTCCTTATTCCACTTAGTGAGTGGGACATCATTGTGCCTCACTATCGAGTCACCTATGACTAGTGTGTTGGGCATGCTGTTCTGCCTTAGGGGCTTTGGTTGAGTGGCACACTGTTTAGGAGAGTTGTGTCTCGTGATTAGTGTTGTGTTGTGGTGGTCAAGTGCGTTTCTGCCTTGGTGGTCTCTGCTGTTTGGATAAATTTTTGCTGAGAGCCTCCGCAAAGGTGGGTGTGTGGTTTGTGTTTTTATGTGAAGGCAGTGTTGGTGTGTGTTCTGGAGGGCTGTGTGTACCATGTAGTGTGGTGCAAGTGTTGACCTTTTCCTCTTGACCAGCTATTCCGGTCTTGGCTGAAGAGTGTGTGGCTTCCAATTTGGATGTAGAAGTACATCTCTCACAAGTCTGAGTGTTGGGAGGTAAGAGGATAGGGTTGTCAGTGTACATGAGGCAGTTGCTGCATTGCCTCACGATGCCCAAGTTCACCAGGTTAATAGGAGAAAGCACAGAGAACTGGCCTTTAGACATGCCCTGATGGGTGGGTATTAATAAGTACTGGAACTGTTTCCTTGTAGAATGTTTAGTGCTGGTTGCACTTTTGTGTGCTACAATAATTGCTACAAGAAATCTGGTAAAGTGCTAGACTGATAAGCCAGTAAAAGTGCAGGAAAGTAGAGAACTAGCAGGTCTAAGGGAAAAATTGAAGAGCAGATTTTGGCACTGCTCAGAAGCTACAAACAGTCCTGGATACGGCAAATCTGTATCTGGACATGACTAGTTACAGGAAAGGCGGGAAACAAGTGTAAATGTGGGCTTTTAAGCCAGGAAGTTGAAAGAGATGGAAAAACTGCCCAAAAGGACAATAAACTACAATTTATGGGCCAGAAACCACTCCTCTTGTGGTAGATAGGCTACTTAGTGCTTACCAGTCCAGCTGATAAGCTAGAAGGCTTCCCTCCAACACAGACAGGCTTGGGGGGCTCAGAAGCTTACATACAGTAAATCTGTATCTGGACTAGACTAGTTACAGGAAAGGTGGGAAACGAGCACAAATGTGGGTTTTTAAACCAGAAGTTGAACGAGATGGAGAAAACTTCCCAAACTGCCAATAAACTTCACCTTCTGGGACAGTAACCACTCTTGTGGCAGACAGGCTACCTTGTGCCTCAGAGGATGCAGCTTCTGCAATCATCTCATGTGTCCCCATCCCACCGTGCAGTATTGCAGTAAACTGTCTTAGTGTCCTGCACACCTGTCCAAGTGATTCATTAGTTCATAGGTTCTTCTTAAGCTTATGGTCAAAAGAGAATATCAGGGTGCTCAGTCATATCATCAGTACTGGTGAGAAGCTAGCAGTGTACCCCAAATAAGTAGACATTCGACACATATTCCTGGTAACATTTTGTGAGCACCCATTCAGTTATCCATATTAGTTTTAAAGATTGCTAGGGAATTACTCTGCGTAGTAAGTAAGGCCAGCCTATTCCAGAAACAGTGTATATGCTGGGTTTGGTATCTGTCACTCTATCTGGTATGGTCTGATGATGACTTCGCCCTACCCACACCCTGTCTTGTGTGGATTTGTTGAACTCTGTTGTACAGTGTTGCAGTATCATTTACTGCCCTGCAGAGTATAATGTTAGAGCGCAGAATAGTATGAGGTGTGCTGTCCATGCCATGGCTTATAGTTGTGGACCACAAACAGTTGCTTTGCCAGTTATGCAAAATACTGCACCTGTTGCTGCCTTAATTGTGGATTTCCTGTTGCATTTTCTTTCCTCTATCACTTTCTTGCTGTTATGCTGCTGCTGCTGCTGCATCCGTTATGGCCTGCCCTGACATGGCATATTGCTGTCATCCTGAAAGGATCCCTATCAGTTTATTGAGACCATATCAACGAGTTTTTGAAAACTCAGAACTTTTGAATGGAGAGCGAGGTACAGTGAGGATCAAGAAATTTACCCTTTTCTTCACTGTAGTGTGATCTCGGAGATGGTATATATAATTTGTGGGGGGGGGTGCAGGAGACTTGCCCCCCTGCATAAAAGTAAAATAAACTTAGATTTTTGTGGGTGGGTTGTTTGCTGTTTGAGTTTTTTGGAAATTTGATCATATGGTCTCATCCGTATAAATTTCGAGTTTCTGAAAACTCAATCATCTGACCTAGATCTGCCTGTACCACCTGCTTACACAAAACCATGCTATGTAGCATGGCACTCACAACAAATGTTTTCCTGTATATCTCTGGACTGTATAGTAGTTCCCCACCAAAGATACCTAAACAGTGGAATCTGCCCTTCAGAAGTCCAAAAAGACTTTTCCACAATATTCTTTGTTTTTGCATGTGCTGTGTAGTATGATTTTTATGCCATTGTCTGTGAGCTGCATATGGGAGTCATTTATTTATTTATTTTATTTTATTTACTTATCCTTAGTTGACTGAGTGAGCCCCACTAGGCTAGTCACCCCTTTTCAATAGGTGCTATGGTATGTTTTACAGTCAGCTGAGCTGCCACCAACTCAAGCAGATGGGACCTCAGTTTAATGTCTCATCTGAAGGTTGACACACTTAGCACCTGACAAATGCTGCACTGCAGTGTTAGCAATGCAATCAACTAATGTGGGAATAGAACGCACAGCCTTCTGATCCAAAAGCATGTGTACTACCTACTGCACCACTGACACTTTGAATCATTCATCCCTCAAGGGCATATTAACTGTGGCCTGCAACAAGCAAGGCACAACATACTATATGGCACGTTCCCAGTATGCATACTACCTGTAAGTAAAATCAGTCTGTCTGCTGTGTGTATGCACCTACCAACCAGGTGACTCTGTGGGAAGTTTATTTCAGGGGCCATTACTGCAAAGTAGTCATGTGCCAAATGTGAGAATCTCATGAACTTCATGGATGGAACGCAGACACACTGTAGATAATATCTTTGATATTATGGAGTTCTTGCAGCTCAGGGAGTGGTAGTCCTTTCTATTAGTGTATGTCTGTCCCTCTAGACCATGTGAGTCCTTAATAAGAACATGGGTGCAATCTCTGGCACACACGGCCTCAGGAAAGTATGCAGTGCCACAGAATGCATGCATGGTGTTGGTTTTCTCCTCTAGTTTTCTTGGTAACCAGATGTGCATCTCTACATATTGTAGCATATTGATGAGGAATTGGAAAGTTGTTCTTGAAGTATTGGCCTGTGATGCACCTAATGTTCCCCTCGTAGCTTTTTGTAAGTTTCCTGTAGCTAGGATGGTCAGTAGTACAAATACCTT
The DNA here is from genome assembly GCF_019279795.1 of Protopterus annectens. NCBI lineage: Eukaryota > Metazoa > Chordata > Ceratodontiformes > Protopteridae > Protopterus > Protopterus annectens. Next base: position 930,297,520 of record NC_056734.1, read on the forward strand.
TGTGTCTACAGGAATGGGCATTCTACACATATCCCTTGGTTCTATTCGCGGGCGACACAGTTTGACAAGGTGATGCAGCATATGTTCTGCATATCATGTAATTTCAACAGCTCCAGGTTCATCTAACTGATGTATTTGGATCACCCACAACTTGGGCATATCCTTTACACTTGTTGTTCTGTGCAACTTCTCTGTAAAGTTCCTTACTTGTTGCCACCTTGGGACCTGCCAGCAATTGCTCCAGGATAAGATAGTATTTGTAGGGAACTAGGTAGGTGTGGGACTGACATGAATATTTCCTGCTCTGAGTGAAGTCAGATAGAATAACAAAGCAGCAATCATTTTTCTGTAGTAAGGTCTTGAGCTATAACATGTAGTTAGCAGCAGTCAAGTGTTTGATATCTAGAACATGTAAAAGTCCCAGGAAAAATCTCCTAAATCAGTCATATTTTGAGTAGATCAACTTCTGTATAATGACACTTTTGTCTGCCTGAGCCCTGTTTGTCAGGAAGAGTTGACAGCAAGCTAAACTGCATAGCAACAGCTGCACCTGGGAGATTTTTTCAGTGAATACGCAAAACTTTCAGAGTAAGATAAATGCTGTAAAAGTATATAGAAGTATATCCTCATAGTAAACGAAGGCTACGTAGATAGAGGAAAGGGGTAAAATTAGCTAAGTTGTTAAATACGGGGAAACATGTTAGGAGTAGTTAGTGATAGGTTGGGCTGAAGAGGTAAAGAAAGAGGATGTTAATTTTAGAGAGAAAGTGATGTGAGGAGAATTAAATATGTAATAATGGAAAACCATGGGTGGTCGGATGTAGAAGTGAGTAGTTTGATAATCACCAGAGAGCCAGCAGCCTCCCATGTATAAAATCATCAGTTCTTTTCCACTGCAGTCCATTGGGCAGTCGTAATGGACAGGACAGCAGCACTGTTATCCTGTAGTTATCCCCCGTGTTCTCTGTCTGCACCAGAGCTGTGCACCTGTCAGAGATGAGGGCGTTTAAACTCACCCCATGCATGCTGCCTGCCGAGGTTTGACAGGCAAGCAGACATAATGAACATTAGTGAACTTGTCTGAGGGGATATTATCCTGTGAGGGGACATTAAGTATTAGTAGTAAGGGAGAGATGACAAGGGTACAGCAAAGACAGCTACCAAGTAGAAAAGTTGATTTGAGTAATCAGAATGTCTTTATGGCAGAGGGTGACCTACTGCAGCTGTACTGTATGTGCAGGAACACAAGGAAACAATGACATAAATATAACACTAGTAAGTAAGTCTGGTAGCACTGCGGGCCTGGCCTGTGTGTTCATTGTAGGCCTGGTAATAGTTCAACTTTCCTGTAGAAAGAGTGCTTAAAATTCTTCATTCCATTTCCCAAAAACGGCGCAATGCTGACTACCATGCTAGGTGGCCAGTCTATAACAATAATCGTATAGTACTCAGTGCCTCCTTTACTGAATACTTCAGTGAGTGTAGAATTGTGTGTTATCTTGGAGTATATAGCATAATCACTGTAATGGATACACAATTTATTGATTATCAGGTAGCACAGTTTGTTTCTGTAGGTTTTAATTCTTCTAGAAGATCCTTTGCACCTTAAAGTCTTCTATTGCCGTCTAAAATAATTGTGTTGAAAGGTTACTTAGGTATTAATCATTTTATATGATCTCTGTAATGGGTGTACAGCACATTTAAGGCATAATAATTTTTTGTCCAAAATACAACCTGTTAACTTATTACCCATGTTGCTCGATATTACAGAATTGTATATGTTCCCTTGGCTGGTGGAGGTTAAAAAAAATGTGCAGTTTACAATTATTAAGAAATATTAGCTATGTACGGTTATCAATTATATAATGATCCACCAAGTGCAGCAATAATCAACACAGCCTTCATTGCCCAAAATGTGCCGCATGTACCACACATCACAAAATAGTAAGGCTAGTTTTTCACCACAATGTGAAAGTAACCTCATTTCATTTTGCAACAGACCTTCCCAACCCAACATCCTTCTTCCACCTTAGCACACCAGTCATCCATTGACCCCCAACCTTACTGAAACTCACCATCAGAGTCATCCTGGGCTAGGTTACCTAGACTCGCTCAGAATTCCTCTATTCTTTCACCAACTTTCTGTTTTAGACAAAACATAAATGGTTGTGAGAAAATGCTAGTAAAAATGGATACAAAATATAATCCTAACCCAGATAACATCCTTCCAACTTTTCTGAAACTTTGCACAAAACTGCTAACCAAACCTTTAGTCCGCATAATCAATGTTTCTACCCCAACAAGGCATAATTCCCAATTAATTCATGCATTTGTTTTTCATTCCATTTTCCAAAAAATGTAGGCTATGCAGCAATACTGACTACCATCCTATTTCTTTACCGTGGTCAGTCATAAACTCCCACAAAACTACTTTATAACCAAATTTGAGACCATCACAATAAGTATGGCCTAATTATTGGCTCTCAACATGTGTTCAGGGATGGACACAACACACTGAGTACTATCCACACTGCTACAGACAATATCATTTCTGCACTAGAAAAGGAACATATTTTTGGTGCTATCCTTATGGATCTGTCCAGAATATCTGAAAACATAAACCACCAAATCCTCTCACATAAGATGCAGATGGTTAACTTTAGTAGCAATGTAATTCACTGGTCTTCCAACTCCTTAGAAAATTCTGCATTCAGAGTCAATTCAGGTAACCTTAGCAGGTGCCTAGGCCCTAGTCTATTTTCAATCTGTTAATGACAGTCATATCCCCTCTACTGCATCACCCTGTATGTTGTCAATAACATCCTGTATAAGTCTAGTAGCACAATAAGGAATTATACAGTTGTTCCTTGGTTAGGAAAAAAAGTACTAACAATAAATGACAGCTAAACCTCCACAATGACATTTGGAACTCCAAATACACTTGCAACTCTGCTGCCATAAAAATTGTCATATCAGGAAACATTACTATAAAGTCAGTCCAGCAGTAGAGATGTCTGGTACTAACTCTCGACCCTACACAGTCCCTAAAAAGCACAGATACTAAATATCCAAGCTATATATCTCCCTACATCCTAAACTCAAATTTCCTCTTGCTAGAACTCTGATCCCTTTATGTTTCTCTGAATTCATAGCCCATGGCAATCATGTTCTACCACGTCTGTGCTCACTCACAGTAAAAGCATTATATTTTGAAGATACACCAGATTACATCTTATCTTAACTCTGGAGATTTTTGTGTACAAATGTACTCCTGAAGAACCTGTGTAAACTCTTAGAAATGAAGTAGGTAACCTGAAAATAATTTTATGCATTCTTTGTTAAGGCTTCAACAGTATCACTTGTATGCAAATGGTAAACTCTTTGCCATGAAATGAAAATGTGACTTGAGTTGTGCACCCGGAATCTGTCTGAAAAGGATCCAAGAACAAATTCAGAAACCAGTTAATAAATGCAAATAAATTAAATAAATCCTTTCCTTTTTTCATACTGCATTATACACAGAATGTAAACAAATGCAGTAATTACACAAACTACCCACATATAAAAAAAAATACCTCATGCACATAGCACCAAAAACAGAAACAGACTGCTTTTACTTGGGAGGCTCTGCCCCTCGCCTCTCCCAACATAGGGGCTTCGCTCACACACCATCTTATTTATTTACACTAAATCCATGGTCATACAGTTGTGACCACTGCAAATCTTCTACTATACCGTTACATTTGACAAATCCAAGTCAGTTTGTAATGAAATTCACTTACCTGAACATTGAACAACTCTGGACAGCCATCCCGGTTGTAATAAGCTATATAGTTGTCAAACTGTATGGCAAACTATTATAGGTAGTACAATCTGCTGTAAACTATTTATATATTTAACTTAATATTATAAAAACTTAAAGTGGAAATATACCAGGGCTGATGTTATATAGAAACTGAGTGGGCTGTCTTCTCCAAGGGACCAGCCACAGATTGTGGCTAAAGGTGAATAGCAGGAGAGGTATGTGTTACCAAAATACCAGGCAAGGAAGGGAATGAATGGTGGTGACAGTATTGCTAAAAGGAACAGCTGCATCATGTGATGGCCACTAGTACTAAGGGGAACAGCCACCAAATAGAAAATCAGCAAAGCGCTACCACCAAAACTGGGCTTTTTAGATCAGCTTCTGTAGTCCCTTAGGCTGGATCTTTTGTTATCATGTTAACTGTGTGTACATAGCTCCCTGGTGTACCTCTGTAGTTTAATTAATGATTGGTTGGTTTAGGTTGCATGTAACCATGTCACATTTCACTTTCAGCTTCCATTTTGCTTAAATCAGTGTCACGTTCGGCTTCCATTTTGGTTAAATCCCTATAGGCCTTAGATTTTCTTTTGTTAATTTTTGTCTGACGACTCAGATTTCTACATGATTTTGTCAGTAGTCCATTTGCTGTTTCATAGTGGTGATTAGATGCAGCCGCTAACCTTTTACTGGTTGATGACACATGAAGCTCATGGCAGTTTGAGGCTGTTTTTTTTTTTTTACACAAACTCTGGAGAACTATTGATGTTCTTCGTGTTTCACTGTTGCAGTCATTACATTTGGGTAATCTGTTGACAGGTTGCCCTCAGTTGTCCTGCGTTGGTTGCTGTCCCTTCTTCCATGGCGTTAGGTCATCAGGGGTATAAAACATGCAGCTGACACCATTACATCAGTCTTTCTTGTCACACGGTGCCCGAAGCAGAAACAGTTCACAAGTGCCAGTCGGCAGACTCCTGAAATTTTCATTTTCGAATTTCAAAACCGAAGTCTTCAACTAAAAAGCTAAGTACCCCATTGGGGAAACTTTTTCTTGCTCCTTACCGATGTCAGTAAAAGTTAATTGCATTACTTGTGGGAAGCAAATACCTCATAACGATTTTCATTTGTACTGTATTCCTTGCCTAGGCCCTTACCACAACGTACCTTGCTGTCGGTTTTGTGCTAAATTTAATCAACGCACTATTAAACATTGGTATATTTTTGCTTCTAAATATTTTGGCTCACAGTTTAATTATCCAGAAATGTCATTGGTTAGCAATCCGACTACTGGAATACCTAAAAAACGCAAAGAAAAAGACAGAGACAGGCCGTCGAGGCCAAAACTGACGATGACGCTTCTCCTAAGCCAGTTCGCCGGTACTCAGTGAGGCGCTTTCGCAGCGCCTGATACCCGCTACTTCTGATTCGCAGGCCTCTACTGAGACCCATTCAGAGTCCAGTATGTCGCGAGATGCTTCAATTATGGAACCCGTGGATGTCTCTACCTTAGATGGGTCTGGAGCCACTGTGCAGGCACCGGCTTCTGAGGGTGTTTTCAGGCCTACAGATTTGTATATTAGACTGACGCCATCTTCAAAACTAAGGCCAAAATCTAAATCTATGTCCAAAAAAATGACGCCTGGGCCACGTGTGCAGGCCCCTATGCCTAAAAAACAAATGATCAAAATGGCTATAGATTTAATTACTTTGATCAGGGGTAGCCAACCCCCTTCAAAGAGGCCTAGGCAAGACATTGATTATGAATCTTCTGAATGGGATTCTGTTTCTTCTGACTCTTCTAATTAACAGGATTTGTCTATACCTACTTATGACGACTCAGATGCAGAAGATTCCATTCCTCCTTCTTCTCCCCCTGAGGATTTTTCTTTTGGGGAAACTTTACATACCTTAAGGGAACATTTCCACTGGGAAAGTCAGGATTTCTCTGAATCTAAAAAGAGACTTAGGGATTTTCTTCTTCTTCCTCAGCATAGGCCTTTGGCTATACCTCCTGTTTTAGACATTGTTGATGATGTTTTCTCAGAATCTAGTATGGCTCCTGATTACCTGCCTCTGGCTCCTTGTAAGCCAGACAGATACTACAGGGTTCCTGACTCTCACAAATTCATTTTCAAAAATCCTACTGCAGTTCCTGAAACCATTTCTCAAGGTCCCAAGGGCATTAAGGCCTCTACTGCTAAAAATTCTACCCCTTCTGATAGAGATTCCAGGGCGCTGGATAGATGGGGTAAGAAGGTTTACACTTCTGCAACCTTGGCAATCAGGGCTTTAAACTGTCAATTTCATATGCTTAAATAGAAACAGCATATCACGGGACTGCTCAAACAGAAATATGATGTTCATTTCTGACTGTGTGGAAAATAAAGATTTGCAGGATTTATTGCATTCGGCTGAACAAGTTGGAAAACATACTTTGAAATGTGGTTTTGATTCTTTGGAGGCTTCTTGCAGGGCTGCTGTAACTGGGTCTGTGCTAAGAAGGCATTCTTGGCTCAAAGAACAAACTCTGCCTGATCATGTTAAAGCAAAATTGTTGGATGCTCCTTTACAACAGGACCGTCTCTTTGGTAATAAGGCTGAAGAAGTTTTTAAAAAAGATGGAAGATAAAGCTAAATCTATGCAAACTGTGAAAGATTTCTTACAAGTGCAACCTCCAAGATTTAGTAGGCACTGGCCTACTAAGAAATGGTCCTTTCCAGTTCCTTTGAGAGCCACTCAAGTCAAACCCAGACATTCCAAAGGCTCCAGGTTTCAGTCACAAAGGACTTTTAGAACAAAACAATGGGGTGCCTCCTCCAAATCTGGAAACAACAAGGCACCTCCTTAAGGTAAGCAGTCTTAATGACTTCCCTTTACACTTACCAAACACTTACCTTTTAGCCACCCCTTTGGAGGGAAAACTGGCACTTCATGCAAAAAACTGGCAACTTATAACCCAGGACTAATGGGTTTTAAATATAGTATCCCAGGGATACAGATTTCATTTCCACACTTTGCCAATCCCAAACGGATGGCCAGACCTGCCCCCAAATCAGTGGACAGAGGCCCAGGAACAAGTACTGTCCCTCATGAACATGGGGGCTATTCAACCAGTACCAAAAGAGGAAAAGGGACAAGGTTTCTATTCAAGACTTTTCCTGGTACCCAGAAAAGACAAATCATGGCATCCAATTCTGGACTTATCTACTCTAAACACCTTTCTGGACATTCCAAAATTCAAGATGCTGACTCTTCGACATTTACTTCCTATGCTAGGCAAAGATGCCTGGTTGGTAACTCTAGACTTAAAAGAGGCTTACCTGCATATCCCAAACAGGGAATCTTGCAGAAAATACCTCCGCTTCAAAGCAGGCTACTTGCATTACCAGTTCTCTACACTGCCCTTTGGCTTATCTACTGCACCCAGGGTCTTCACAAAGTGCCTGGCTCCAGTAATTGCATTTTGCAGACAAAGAAATATTCAAATACATCCATACCTGGATGATTGTCTAATTCAGGCAGGAAACAAGGACAGTCTTCTAAAACATCTGGCATTTGTAAAAAGGGTTATAACCTGTCTAGGGTACACCATAAACAAAAAGAAATAAAGAAATTACAACTGGTACCCTCTCAAAAAATTACATTCCTGGGTGCAAGCTTGAATACAACTGCCCAGATGGCTTACCTTACTCCAGAAAAGCAAATTCATTTGGTAACTTACTTCAAACAGGTGGCCACAAAAACCCTGCTTATCTGCAAGACAAATTCTGCAAGCCTTGGGGTTCATGGCCTCCTGCATTCTTGTAATTCCATATGCAAGACTGCATATGAGGAAACTTCAGTGGTACTTAAAAAGTTTATGGAGTCAACATTGTCACAGCCTGGAAATGATGATTCCTGTCATACCTTGCCTGCAACTAGAGTTCCTATGGTGGGCAGAGGCCTGCCACCAAAACAAGGGACTGCCATTCTCTCCACCCCCTGCCACCCAAACCCTAACTACAGATGTATCAGACTATACTTGGAGGGGGGGGGGGCTCATCTGGCAGGGAAGTGCATTCAGGGCAAATGGAGCCCAAATCAAATGCACCTTCATATCAATCAAAAAGAGATGCTGGCTGTACAGAATTCACTGACAGCCTTCAAGGACTACCTTCATCCAGGACAATTAATGATAAAGACAGACAACACCACAGTTATGTGGTACATAAACAAGCAGTGGGTACACACTCCTACCCCTTTGCAGACTAGCTATGGCATTGTGGAATACCTATCAAATACAACTACAAGCTCAATTCCTGCCAAGAAAGCTGAATACTCTGGCAGACGAACTAAGCAGAAATCTCATGGACCCACACGAATGGAAACTGGAACCACGGATTTTCAACATGTTCACATGCAAATGGGGGAGTCCAGACATAGATCTTTTTGCCTCACCCCAGAACTATCAGTTGAACAAATTCTGCACAAGAACTCATCACAAAAAAGCCTGGAAAGTGGATGCTCTGTCATTCAGCTGGAAAAACTTATCAGTCTCTGCTTTTCCCCCTCTGCCTCTGCTCTCCAAAGTTCTACTAAAAGTCAAACAGGACAAACCAAAAATGATTTTGATTGCTCCAGACTGGCCTCGCCAACACTGGTACCAACTCCTGCGCAATGTGTCACACCTTCCACCGTGGCACCTGCCTCAGACACCTTGCTTACTGTCTCAGCAGAACAACCAAATTCTGCACACCTGGCTCCAAACTTTGAATCTTGCAATGTGGTTAATCACCTAAATTCACCCTTAGCATCCTTCAGCAAACCTGTGATGGATGTAATTTTAGAGGCAAGAAGGCCTAGTACTAGAAAATCTTTTGCTGACAAATGGAAAAGTTGTGTGTCTGGAATCAGTCACAAGGGATAAGCACAGCAGTGCCCAACATTCCTCAGATTTTACAGTACTTAACTGAGATGCTTCAAAAATCCATGCCTCAGCCATTTCATCTCATTACAACACAGAACCTCCCCTCTACTCTCATCCTCTGCTAAAGCAGTATATCAGAAGGGCCAAAACCTTAAGACCACCCAGGAGAGCTCCAACCCCTGCCTGGGACCTCAATTTTGTATTGGAAAAACTCACTCTCCCTCCTTTCGAGCCAGCTGCTACTGCAGACTTAAAATTTCTCTCCTGGAAAACAGCTTTCCTTTTAGCAGTCACTTCAGGTAGAAGGATTTCTGAATTACAGGCTCTTATGGCAGTGGAGCCTTTCATTATTTTTCATGCGGACAGGGTGTCTCTCAGGATCAATCCATCCTTCATGCCTAAGGTGGTATCCAGTGTGGCTCTTAATCAGATCATTCATTTGCCAACTTTCTTGCCCAATTCACAGAACGAGGGGGAACGGATTCTGCATTCATTGGATGTACACAGACAACTTAGATTTTACTTAAGCAGGGCAAAATCTCTAAGAAAATCTGAACTGCTGGTGGCATTTGCTGCAGGGCCAGAGGGAAAGGCTATTTCAAAGCAGACTATTTCCAAATGGATAAGCCATTGTATTCGTTTCTGCTGTATGCACCATGGTAAAACTATCCTCCAGTGGATCAGATCTCATTCCAACAGGGCTGCATCTACTTCTACAGCCTTTCTGAGAGGTGTTCCTACCAGAGACATTCTAGAAGCTGCTACCTGGAGCTCAGTTCATACGTTCACAAACATTACCATTTACCCTTCTCTAAATCCAGAGCTGGCTTTGCCACTGCTGTCATGCAGGGCCTTATAGCCAGTCCTAATGCTGTATAAATCCATCCTCCCAACCATAGCTTTGGGAATCTACCAAAATGTAATGACTGCAACAGTGAAACACGAAGAACATAGTACAGTTGTGTACACTTACCATAAATGTAGATGTTCGAGTGTATTCACTGTGGCAGTCCTGGTTACCCTCCCTCCAACCCCCTGTTTTTCTCTTACTATACCTCTACTTTACTTTATTATGCTTAAATGCCTTTTTGGTGTATTTGCTTTTGTTTGGAGGTATATTTTTGTGTTTTTAAATTACTTAATTATTTGGCTTCCCATTCGGCACCTGACATTTGGGGCAAGAAAAACTGATGTAATGGCGTTGGCTGCATGTTTTATTCCTCTGACAACCTGACGTCATGGAAGAAGTGACAGCAACCGACGCAGGACCCAAGACTTTGTTAATCAGGCAGACTGAGGGCTACCTGCAGGCAGATTACCCAAATGTAATGACTGCAGCAGTGAATACACTCGAACATCTATATTTATGGTAACTGTACACAACTGTACTGTCTGTCTGAGTTTGTCTCATACTTACTTTGTTTTGTTACTGGAAAAATGGCTCAAGATCAGGCCTTTGGACATATGTTGTCAAGTGGTCTGATAAAATCTGCATTGCAAACCAAAGTGTTTACCAGTCAGCACAATTTCATTACATCAGTCAAGTTTATGCATTTAGTAGTTTTTTTGTGCACCCAAATTGTTTTTTGTTTGATATGATCCAGATGATTTTGCTAACTTACTTTAAAGAAATAGCACATGCCCCACTAGCTGTATCCCTGCTTCCATATCATCGTGAATTCAGGTACTACCTAATGACTGTGTTTGGAAACCTTTTAAAAAATTGATTTTTTCGGGCCTACTTGAATCATATTGGCATGCCATCATTTTTGTACAAAACTACAAAACATGCCTGGGGCATCAATACTTTGACGTAAAAGTGAACAAAATGTTAAAAACACGCTCTTCTCCCTTGCCACCACCAATTGTTTACATTCTGCTTGTTCAGAAAAGTTGCATGGCAGAACTCCAATGCCATAATGCAGGGAATGTCATACCATGATGCTAGGCAGTTGGCCTAACACATTGATCAAGGAAACACCCAAGTGTTTCTACATGTGAGCCTCATTGCAGAATGTCTTAGTGCCTGAGTTAGTGTCATGCACTGCTAGGTTTCCCCAAGGATTTCTTTGAGTTCCTGGAGTTCCTGGATGTGAATTGACCATTGACACCCACATTGCAGAAAGTGAGCTCTACTACAATCCTTATTCCTTTCCTTCCCTGAATCTGAGTCTCGCCAGCAGTGCATTTTGGTGCCTGACCATTAAAAACAGGTTTGGTATTAGTGCATCAGCTCAACAGCGCATGCAGCAGTGCTGTACTGTGTTGATAATACGACTGTGGAAAGAACAGTTTCCAACTTTCCTCGTAGAGTAGACAAGAAAAAAAGCAAGTGCTGCTACTGATTACTGAAGCTTTACTAGGGCTAGAGACCTACAGTATATCTCGTAATGAACCATTTACATATTTAACTTCTTTAGCAGATGCATGCTGGGAGTACAGGAAAAAAAATGGTTTCTAATTGCCACCAGGTGGGATGTTAGCGTAGAACATGTGAAGGAAGCAGTTCAAGTTCAAAAAGACAAATCAATACACTTGCTTTTCAAAGATGTCCTTCAAGGATGCATCTGCAGTCATAACAAATGGGGTTGTCGTCAGCGTCAGGCAGCGTCTCGGTCGTCCCATTTTCGGGTCCGTCAGCTGATGTCGTGATTTCACCCGACGCTATCTCTGCTGGTCTTCTTGGCAGCAAGGCCCGATCTTTCTTTTCCTCAGTCTTTCTGTCACAGTTCTGCTGCAAGCAAGCTGTGCGCCAGAAAGGCTTTCGTCAGATCCAGATTATCACCCAGAAGATATACTACTTAAAGACTTCGCTATAATAAAGGGCCTCAGCCGATGTCAGAAAAAGTCAATAACTGTTTATAACTGTTTAATAAAGGAAACAAATACCTCATAAAAGCTTTCCTAAATACACCTCGGCCTACACAGCGTAGCCTTTAGGCCCGAGCTTCAGGCGTCGGTGCCTGCCTGAGAAGCCTGCCGACGAATGCCGAAGTTGTTGGGTCAGCTGAACAGTTTGCTGAACAGTTTTAAGGGTGACATTATGTTAAATTGTTAAACTCGGGACTACCCAAATACGTAAAACGCGAAGAAAAGACGGATACCGTGTCCAGGGTTTCGTGGTTTTGGCGGTTTTGAGAGAACCTGAAACATCTCAGTCTTTTCAAACCGAGCGAGAAAACCCTGTCAATCTTATCCATACCTAACTGACTAGGGCCTGCTACCTACTACCTTTCTACCTATCGGCCTAGTGTTTTTTCTGTGGTTGTGGTCCTTTTATCAGCCACCATCTTTGGATGTCTCCTGCCTCTACGTCTTGCTGCAGCCTGCTGGCCAGCCTGCCTGCAGCCGGCCTTTAAAAGGGCTGCTGTGGCCAAAACTGTTAAAAACTTGCTGTTAAGCCCCTCACACAGGCCCACTCTAGTTCGAGTCCGTTTACCAAATTCCTGATTTAGCCTTATCCCAATATCCCAGACCCTAATCTCCCCCAGACAGAAGAGAGAAGCCCCAGAAAAGAGACCTAGAGCAGAGCCCCCGAGCCAGTGTCCGGATGATTCGGATGACCTGGACCATCTGCCACCAGCCAGAGGCATTCCATTCTACTATCTACTCCCGATGCTCTTCCATCCATTCCATCCACCTGCCTCATTCCAATTTTCTTTGGGAACAAGAGACATGCCATGAGAGAAAAATTCCAGGACAAGAATGGACAAGATTCAAGAAAGAGGCTTAGGACATTTCCTCAGCACTTACCACATACCACCTTACTTAGCCCTTGACTATGCACTGCTGATTGTTTACCTGTGCTTGATGCATTTTTGCACTGCCCCTGCTATCCTACCTCTCGCCCTGCCAAACCAGAACCAAGAGACAGGGCAGCTGGGGAGACACTCACCACCTACAAGGGCCAAGGCCACATATCCTGAAGACTATACTATATCCCAGGGGCAGGTCCCCCGACCAGGCCTAACAAAAAAACCTAGGAATCCAGGTCCTTAGAGAGAGCTTTAAAAAAAAAAATTTCTGCTCTCTCTACTCTCTCAAACTGTCAGTTTCATATGATCCAATACCAAGAGTTTATGTTAGAGTTTATAACAACATATCCAAGAATGACTCCTTAGATAGAAAATATGTTTAGAAATATGGTTTTAAAATGGTGAAGGGTTAGTAACCATTCTTTTAGAAATGTGCATGATGGCACAAAAGCTTATTTAGATCAGAATAATGACTGGATCAGTGATAAGATGCATGCAAGGATAGAAGTTAGATTCTGGGATGGATCATGTTAAAGCAAAGCTGTTAGATGCTCCATGGGATAGGGCTCCCTATGGTCCTGTACAGTCTGCCATGACAAGTAATGAAGAAAGGGAAGAAGAGGCAAAAATCTGCAAAGAGGAGTTATCTATTTCAACTCCCAAGTTTTTCCCCAAGGTTTAGCAGGAAAATAGTTTGCCAAAAATTCCTCCCAATCAGACTCCTTTCCTACAGAAAGAGGTAGGAATAGACGAATAGGACCGAGAATCAACTAGAATCACAGCCTACAGAGGACCTACAGGGCAAGGCAATAACCGACACACAGACACAACATGGCTGCCACCACAACAGGACAATCATCACAGTTTATTCCTGACACCGCCTACCACACCAAACAAAACAACAGCACCTTTAGAAGGAAGCCTTTATTTTCGAAAAAAAGTGGCATTTCACAAAAAAAGAGTGGGGATTTTTGCAAACTAGACTGCGCCACAGGTTCCAGAACCCAACCTTTTAAAGTAAAAAGAGGAACCAAAAAACTACCTCCAAAAAAAAAAAGGCAAAACTCTAAGATAAGAGTCGAATTAACAAAGATAAGAGCCAGAAAGAGGGAAACAATACCAGACTCTTCCTCTACTCCAGAAAGGGAAAGTACCAGACCAAGAAAAGACCAAGAGACCTATTCTCACCTGTCCGGCCTTAAACACATACATCATTAACCCAAACATCAAAAATGGCCTACAGCAAGCAACTTCACATTCTGGGCTGGGCAAGGAGGCAGATAGTGTGGGATGATCAATAGAGTATACCCGTATCGAGCCATACGACTAAAGCAGGATCAGGCAGTTAGATTTTGCAGATCGCAGATTGGCTTCAATTCTCAGCATTGCCAATTGGCTTATCTACATTATGTGTATTCACAAAACAAATGCCTGGCATCAGTAATCGCAACTGGGACACCACTGCTGTTAAATTGGACCAACCCTAGGCGACTGCCTGTTACAAGCGGACAATTTAAGGCAACAAAGCAACAGATTTACATATCATCATTTTACACCAAAGCCCCCTGGGATACACAGTCACAAACAAAAGTCAAGACTGAGATACCACAAAACAACAGAATTCATGTGGGACTGCAGAAAGAAAAAGCAAACAAAAATGGCATTCCTAACTGCAGAAAACAAAACAACTCCTGCACTTAGCAGCATCTTCTAAGCAAGCAGAACAAACTAACAAAGAAGTGCTGCAGGGGCTTTGGCCACCATGGCATCAATCTTATCCCATATGCCAAGCTGCATATGAGAAAGCTACAGCCTACCTAAATACTATATGGTCTAAACACATGCACAGCTTAGGAAACCAACAAACTCACAGCCCCCATCAAGCAAAAACCCAGGCCTATGGTTACATGCCAGTCAAGGAGCAAACCCCATCTTGCTCCCAGGCTCACTTTCAAGCAAAAGCACATGTTGGCCACAACGCATCAGACCAAGGCTGGAGCAGACCAGCTGCACACAAATGCATACAAGGATTGTGGACTCCTGGCTGGCTGCAAAATCAAGAACAAATGCTCCAAGAAATGCTGGTAAAACCAGCAATCAGACAATTCAGACCACACCTCGCTAAAGAAGGTCATTTAATGACACCACAGTCATTCATACCAGTCAAACAGAGGTACTCTAACAAACATGTTGGCACCTTGGTCTTATACCCCAATGCAGAGTGAGCAGGACCTTGGAATATCTCCTTACAGGCACACTCCAGTTACAGGCAATACACGTGCTAGGAAAGAAAACAATCAAGCAGACATGTTAAGCAGAACCACCACTATGCTCACGAATCTTGCCTACACCCACCACCATTCTTGGCTATCACAGCCTCTCCAGGAATGCCACAAATAGACCTATTCGCATAAATTGCTCAATCACCAGCTCAAAAATTGCATGGAAGGACATACTCAAGACTTGCATGGAAGGCCTGACAGCGTACTCAGTTGGAAAGGGCTGACAGAATATGCATTGAACCCTTTCTGTTGACAGCATAGGCACCAAGAAAATTCCTGAGGAACGCCCAAGGGCCAAGAGAACAGTCAGACAACACAAAGAGGGGCATGGTATCCTAAGTTGAGGAGCACAATACCCCTGGAATGTGGTCAATAACCCTGAAACCTTTGAACATCATGCAGAACACCTAAATATCATGCACCCAAACCTGGAACAACATCACAGACTGAACTATAACTCACAATGCAAAAACTAAGGGAAACCTATCCTTGAGGGTTGAAGACATTATCCACTGAGGAGCGCAAGGACCTTCGGGAAAATGGGGAACTATGGTGAAATAAGATCCTGGAAAGGGAAAAGATAAAGAGGAAAGATGTATTTCTAATCCTTCTATTAGAGACATCCTTTACAACATACAGAGCTGTCTCATACAACATACAGGTCTCCATCAAGATAAGCCAGCAGGCTTCCCACCATTCCACAGTCTGGATCCTCCTGTCTTTTCAGCTCCTCTAAAGAGGCAGTTCCTCAGAGGATCAAAAATGTAAGGAAACTAGGAAAACCACCATTACCAGCTTGGGACTTGAACTTCTAAAATTGGCCTCCTCCCACTCCCTCCATTTGAACCAGCAGCAACAACAGATCTTTCAGAACCTATATTTCCTACAGCAGGGCTACTGGCAGACTTAAGACTACAGGTTTCGGAACTACAGGGCCTTTTCCTAATCTTTAAACCTTTCCTAATCTCCATCAAGACTAATTCCTCCCTTAGAACTAATCCTACATTTAACCCCTTGGTATCCAGAGTGTGTTAAACCAGGCAATCCAATACGCCTACAAAACGAGGGAATATCCACAAAATAAAAACGGAAAGATCCCTAGTACCTTGGAAATACAGGAACAACGAAAGTGACCGAAGACAGAACCAATGTTTAGACAGAAAATCTGACCAGCTTTAGTAGCCTATAACAGGAAGGACAGACAAAGCACAAATCATTAGACAACTCAAAATGGATAGGAACTTGCACATACACTGCCATCCTCCACATTGAAACCAATTCCACAGAAAGAGAGACTCTACTCTACCCAAGCTGGCCACACTTGGCAAGCTTTCTTACGTGAGTGGCAACCACTCGTGCAGCAGAGGCGGCTACTTTATACTCCGTATACATTTGCAGCTTTCTATAAGGGTTTGGCTGCAACTTACTACCGAGCTACAGGGTTTGCCACATATGTACTCTTCAATCATAATATGAGTACTACCCTCTTTAGATTTGTTATGAAGGCAGATGTATTCACTTATTTGCAAATGACTGCAGTACCACTCCAATCCTTGAAGGACATAGTACAGTTTTGTACCTACCATAAAACCTAGATGTCTCAACCTTATCTCATCTGTAGTTTGTTTTACCCACCTGTACATACCTCTGTGTTACCTGTGTATTGCCTTTGTTTTTTTTGTAGCTGGGGACATTTTATAAAATTTAGTTTGCCTTGTACACATGGAAATACTGGGGTGTTAGCAAGAATTTAAAGTAGAGGGCAAGGCATTTATCCAAAAAGAAGCAGACCAAGAAATGGCGGCTGATCTGGGACATCAGCGACTGAGACCGAACTGCGTCGGCTGAGACCGAAATACCGAAGCGGCAGGACAATGGTCGCTGGTGAAGGCCGATTAGACAGCGGCTATAACCTCCAGATTCTTGATTTGGGCTGCTGGTACTGTACTTTTCCTGTTTTTCTGTGGCAACCAGTCCTGCATACTTCTTGTGCAGGGGCTTTGTCCTTGTACCCTGAGACTTAAAATAATAACTCTGTAGTCACTGCATCTTGAGGCTAGGGCAGTGTTCTGACTGCATTTGCCTCTTTTGACAGATGTATGTGCTGGCCAAAAATTACCTGGTCATCAGGTAACTGGGAAGAATCATGTTAAAGGAGTAATGGATTACTTCTAAGTTTCCAACCATAGCTTCCAGATAACCAGTCCTTACTTGGCCCATAATGTAATCAAGTTTTCTGTACATTTTGTAGTAACACGAGTGATATTAAAAGCAAACGTGGGCTTCATTTTTTAAGGGGTAGGCTGCGGTCTACCATAAAGCTGAACTACTACTACTGTATTTCTATATCCTCCATTAATTATATGTACTCTGTAAGGCTGTGAAGGAAAATAACTACAAACAAATGCTGGAGATCTGATCTGTAGTTTATAGATCACTAAGGTGTACTAATAACTGTAACTGTTAACATCACTAAGTGGCATGCTTTGCAGGTCTGAAATTTCAAACCTGTAGAAACTTCCAGGAAAAACTATCTGCTATTAGATCATGAAGAAGGGCTTCCATCTGTAGTACTTAAAAACAGAAGGAATGGGACCAAGTTGTTATTGTTTTATGAGAACAGAGAGCTATCCTTCACGTGTAGTCAGCTGATTAAAGTTAAATTATTTGTCAGAAGATAAATTATACTCTGAAAACAAGAGACTTCATAAGAGATTGAGTCAGTTGTAGAAAGGTTTTGCTGCTATGTGATGACAGTGTTGTCAAAATATTTTAACTGCTTACTGATTTCAATATGATTGTGATTTGAGGCTGATATCACCTTGCATGACCTAACGTCATAGTCCTTTTCAGATAGTACTGACAAACAGAATAGGTTCCTTGAAGTCTTGAAAGGAACAAGAGTGAAAATTCATGTTTTTGCCTGGCAATGTTTAAAGTAATTCTGTGTTACAGTGATAATTGGGAATATTGTATTACTCGCATTCTACTTGGAATTAGTCTGTATAATAACTTTTCAGACTTGTAGATTGTAGAAGGGTATCAGTTGTTATGTTGTAGAGAACTCCATTTACGTATAAGCTGCAATTAAGTGTTTTCTTTTTGACACTTACTCACAGAATAAGGGCTACTTCAACATTGATCCTAAATCTGTTAACGTTAATGGAAGCTGTGGGAAAAGTCAGTCGAACATGAATCTGCTCTTTAATGGAGGATATGTCAAGTTCATTTTCACTGAGGTAAGAACTTATTGTTTTTTGTCTGTTTAAGGTATGACTGCTTTGAATATCCAAGTAAGAATGAAACATGTCATTTGGAGTGAAGTTCTGTGTCTGGTACCTTTATAGCAGAGCAAACTTGGTTACTTGAAGCGATTTGCTGAATATGCTGCAAATTTGCCTGACTTGTAAACAAGCCATAGTTGATGCTATATACATCACTCTTACACTTACAAATGCCTTATCCCCTCTTACTCATTCTTCCTTCATATGTACTTAATATTCTCTACTTTTCTCTCACCTTACTTACCATGAAAAATTAACTATCCTTTCACTTCTGATCATGTAGTTCTCCTCACATTACACTTTCTACCTGTCACAATAGCGTTCTCTTTATCCCCTTTTTCCTTTTCTCATCTTTACTGTTCCCTCCACTCATGCTCTTGTAATTTGTATTGTCACAGCATTTTAGTCTAAGCTGTTTTGTTTTTATTCTGCACACTTCATTGTACCTGTTAGTATTGTGTATAATGTGGTAACATAAAATGCAGATGTGGACCCTCTCCATACCTCTCAGCCTCTTAATGCAAGAAATCTAGACAAAGTCTAAAGTAATGGGGGGACAAAAGCCCCAAAATAGAGACAGATTTTAAATATTGCTCTTATAGACTTAGAATGTTGGTAGAATAACAGCATTTGTCTTAGCATGCATTTTCTGAATGAAATTACGTCTGAAACTCAGATGTATAACATTATCTAGTTACTTTAGTCCTCAGTGATTTCCCAGAAAACCACAAATTTTATGAAGAATAGGCCAAAAATATGAGGGAAAAATCTAGACATTGTGCAAAAATCTGGACAGTTGAGAGGTCTAACCCTCCCAGCCTCCACTGAAAATGGACCATAGCTCAGCTGGACTATCCCACTAATCAAACAGGGAAATAAATAATGAAATATGCAATATTACAGATGGAAAGTTCAGTTTTGTAGACATGAATGACATATTTGAAGTTGTTAAAAGTCATCATTTCACAAATAGGGTCTTTTCAGCTAGAAGACAGAAGCATGTCTAGTATCAGTAAATGTGCAAGCCTGTATCTCTACTCAGCAGATTTTTCTGCATAGAGCAACTCTTAGGGGGACACTATTTTCTGCACGTCAGACATCTAAACAGATTTCTAAAATCACAGAACACCAGAATTCTTTCTTTTGAGCTCATCCCCTGTTGCTAAAGCCTAGCAGCTACATTTGCATGACTAAAGCAGTTGCAGACTGAGTGCCTTGTGAGTAACTTGTATTACCAATAAAACAGACTGCTCTTCTCTAAACCTGTCTACTCCTAACGTTTTAAGTGTATTTATGCTGCTTAAAAGCAAGTAACTCTGTTAAGATTTTCATTTGGAATATTGTTTTAAACGTCTGATAGCTAAATGAACTTCCAAAATGGACCCCTTTCATTCACCATCAGAGCACAAGGCATTATAAATGTACACTGAGTAATTTGTGTACTTACAGTACAGAGTAAACACTTAAGGAGGACTTGTAACAAAAATTACAGTGAACAATAAACAGTTAATAATAAAATACTAACATCTTGTCCATAGCTAAAGCAGAGGTGTACAGTACAATAGAAGCAGTAATGCTGAGTAAAACATACATCCTCAATACAGCATTCAGCTGAAAGTTCAAAGCTGTATCTCTCTCTCTCTCTCTCTCTATATATATATATATATATATATATATATATATATATATATATCAGAAAAATGCAAAAATATAGATTTACTCAGAATATAGAGATTTACGAGTGGATCTCTGATCATAAGCTGATTGTTGTATGTCTGACAAAATAATGTCAAGAAAATCCCCTCTCATGCTTAGATCTTGAGGCAAATTTTTGAATCCTTTTCAGAAGTGAGATAAAATGCACAGTAAAAACTGATGCATGATTCTAACAAAAAAAATGAAAGTCTGAAACATTCATTTCCTCGTTTAGAGCACTTTTACATGGGGGGGTTGTCTACTTGATGTGGAGGTCTGCATCAGTCACCCCTCCTGCTACTTATATATACTTACTCCAAAAGTGATGTACCTGGGTTATGAGAAATACACCGAGGTACAGCAATCTCGGCATTAGTATATATATTCCTTCATTTCAAATTACATTTTCACTTTTCTTGGGATTGCACTTACAATCCCCATATTATCAATGGCTGTGCAAATTTCCTGACATTCATTTCTCCAACATATAAGTGGTTATGATCAGAGACCTGTTCATAATGTTTTGTAATGCATGGGTATGTACAAAAAGTGTATGCTAGCATCTGGAGTATACTCGAAGAAAAGGCAAACCTAGATAGGAATACAGTAAAATCCCCATTATCCAGAACTCAGGCAACCAGCATTTGATTGGCTCGTATGCCGGCATACAAGCCAATCAAAAATCCCAAAGGAAAGCCTCTTCTGTTCGCTGTTCCGCATTGAACAGAAGAGGCTCTACTTTGCGATTTTTGATTGGCTCGTATGTCAATATAAAATCCAGTCAAAAATCACAAAGCATATCTCAAGCAACCAGAACATACACTTAACCTTCATCTACCAATCCCCGTGGGTGCCGGATAAGTGAGACTTTACTGTATGAGGTTGGCAATTAGGGCAGAACATAGGGCCTACAAGTGGTATAAAGAAAGGGGTTAGATGGCTAAATGTCATTAAATAAATCTGGTGAACACAGCAGTGGAAAACTTTAAAAGAAATGTATCACTTCATTGGCTCTTCTTGACAGAGGCTCAGTTAATTAATCAATGGGGCGTCGAAAGCTAACACACTCTGGCTAGGCTTATAAATGCCCTCGGGCAGATAGCCTAATACCTACCTATGAACCTATATTATAACTGATCACGAAAGAAAGTAAAGAATGTGTTTCATGTACCTAGCAGAAGGAGGGGACACAACAGCCAAGCTGACTTTAAATACACATTTAGGGTAAAAGCATCATGCACAGAAGCTCAGCTTATTCTAGTGAAAAGTTCACAGGCACCTTGGCTTAGCTTTCATAGATGCAACCAAAGATCAGCACTGCACTGAATAAACCTGTACATACTTGCATTTAAATAACTCTAGAACAGTTGTCCAATCAATTACGCTGTACTAGAAGCAGTTGCTAGATTATTAGGGTACTTTTGCTTCAATGTTGTTGTTGTTGAGTCTTTCGGCTTTTCCCGGTTAGGGGTTGCCACAGCGGAACTCCGGTCCGCTAATGATTGGTAGTTGATTTTTACATGCAGAGTTACCAGCCCTGACACACAACCTTCAATGAAGGCACGCCCATTCACGCATGTCTCCACGCAGAAAACGCTCTAGCTAAGAATCGAACTGGACAGCGTCTTACCGTGAGGCGACAATGCTACCGCAGCACCACCAGTGCGGGTAGGGTACTTTTGCTTTAATCAGCAGACAATTCATGGGTAGATCACATTTCAAGTGCAGGGGTGCTAGTATTCCAAACATAAAAATGAACCCGGATTTCCTTTTTCTCACTATTTCTTAAGGGTCCAAGAATATTGCTGGCTACATTATGATGATGTAAAATCTGACATATCTTGGATTTGCATTGTTTTTCCTAGACGTGCTGGACAGCTGAGTTTATGGGTGATGTTTTCTGGCCAGGAGAATAAGTTACAAGGCTGTATCATTATTGTCTTTTTGAGTTGAACAAAAGCATGGTCACTAGTGCCCTCTTATATTCTTAGTCTATGAGTTCTTGGTTCCGATTACCACATTTGCGAAAGGTGATGGCATCTGAGAACAATAATATCTGGATGGTAAGGATAGTTTTAACTGAACCGTACTATTTTTCACCACAGCCAAGTCTTCTCAGAGCTGGTTCCAAGCCTCAACACTATGTATTAAATAAAACATATTCATTATGAAGGGAATCGGAGCAAGATAATTAGACAAATACCTCAATTCTCATTAAATTTCAGATTGGTATGGCAGATCATCTTCCCTATATCTGTCAAACCTTAAAATGATATTTGATGATTTCCTGTTGAACGTATGGACTGCCTGAAGCAGCACTTTACAGATAATACTTATAGACATCCATGTTTTAAGGAGAAACTTGGATCCTTCTGTCAGGAAAAAAGCAGCCACTTGTATTTTTTTTTTGCTAGGAAGAGTGGTAGTTGTTGACTGTTCATCTGTCATAATTGTGATATCTATTTATATTTCTTACATTAAATTGTATAGCATTGCTGTGCTAAGGTGTAGTTTCACCACATCTGCCTTGGAGTGGATCATTTTGTTGAGCATCTGATAAACCCAGTTCCAAACCAAAGTTCAAATTAATGTCTACACTGATGTTGTAGCTTTATTGGGATGCTTAACCTCCTGACTGCTTATCAGAAATGTATGTTTTGTTTTACTTTTACTGTTTCATACTTTTTAGACTGAGAAAACACCGTGTTAAGATTTTTGGTCTTTCCTACAGAAAACAAACAAGTTGTTGTATGCAGCTGTGTGTTTGCATAGAAAAGGGTAGTGTTACAGTTATACCTCCTTTGTATATATGGATCACCTACAAAAAAGGTCGAACAACTAGAAGTTTGAATCTTAAAACATCAGTCACAAAAGATCCACACACACAGTTCTTTTATGCTTATAAAAGTATACAGTTATAGGTCTGAAACTCACTATGAATGTTGTAAATACTATATATTTTGTTAAAGCATTTGCATCATTATTCTGAGTAATTGATGATTAGTGTGAGTTTACAAAGGAGATTTGCTAGAGGTGCTTTTAAAGATAGTGCTTGTGCATTCTATAGTGATTACTTAGTATTGAATCCTTATGTATTCATCATCTTCTAATATATTATACATCAGTTGTCTATATTTATGTATATCTATCACACATTATTAACTGCTGTATTTTTTCTCTCTTCAAATATATTAAGTATGTATCATATCCCATATTTTTTCTTGTTGAATTTTTCTTTCACATTTTTTTTTCTATTTGTCTTTGCCTTGTGGCTTAAGTTATAACTGAAAAGGGTGACAGAACCAGTTAATCTATACATTTAACAAATAATTAGTAAATAAATAAAATACCTGCCACCTATTAATTAAAGGGCACAGGATATTATTTCAAGGTGACCTTTCTCACCCTTGTTAAGACTGTAAAAGTTCTGTAAAACTTACGTGCCTTTTGGGGTGAGTACTTACATACCATTCAATTTCTTTGTTGACTAAATATTCCTGACCCGTTGTCCATTTTAGGTCTTGATAGATTAATATCACTCTATGTAGAACTGGCAAAGAGGGGCCATCCATGATCCTACCAGAGACAAGAGTCTGGCCAGGGCCAACCTTTTCAGTTTAATTTCTTATAAAAATATTATCTGCTTAGTTTGCCTGTTTAAGGTATTAAATGCACAGTATTTTTTAATAAGGGTCCCACATCTTGTATGTTTCAGATCATCCGTAAAAATAAGTGCAGAGAACGATCCATCATTGACTACAGTGATCTTGAAGAGGTTATCAATATTTGCTGATAGTTCAAAAAACAGAGGCAACCTGCACAAACAAAACAGTAGATTAATGCATTGAAAACTATGAAGTGTTAATGTTTTTTTCACCTTATAAACCCCTCCTAGAAATGCATGAGGAGTGACCTATTAGAAGATAAATTTTAATATGTAGTACGGTGGTGAATCAAGGCGCCTTTATGAATAGCCGTAAGAGTGTAGTCCCCGGTGCCCATGACCTACACATATTAACTATGTGCTTGGGAAAGTACTACTAGCAGCTAAAAAGCAATGTACTTTTATCTTGCAGTTTAGAGAAAGGGAGAATAAATCTGTATGCCTTCCTAGGGCAAAGGCTGCTTTTCTCCCATCACTCAAAGATAAAACAATAAAATAGTAGTGAAGAAGTCCTGATGTAAACAGTACCAGGCTCCAACAGAGTAACCGCCCCTGTTCATGAAAGCCCTCGACATCAAAATCACTCAGGAAAGGAATAAAATCCACAGAAGGCAAGTTTGAGGCTAAAGTAGCTACCCAAGACAAAGACAATCACAAGGCATTTATTTATTATGTTTGCAATCTCAAAAGCATAAAGCAGCAATGCAGTGTGCTGATTGTGAACATTGTTACCTATGCCGAGTCTGAAGATACAGCAAACCTACTTGCTGATAAATTTAGCTCTAACTTTACCCATCTCCCCTCTGTCTGTCCCTCAAGATTTACCTCTAACTGACTCGTCTCCAGCTATCACACAAGACCAAGTCCTAAAAGTGCTATCTAAAGCTAAAAAATACTGCATTAATCAGTCCTGACAATATCTCTGGATGCAGCTTAAATAGCATGAAGCATGGTTTAGCCACACCCCAAACAACACTATCAATCGCAGCCTCTATACAGGTTTTGTACCAAGTGAATGGAAAACAGCTACAGTCATTTCACTGAATAAGGGAGGACATTCCATACACCCAGGCAGTTACAGGCCCATAAGTCTGACCAGCCTCATATACAAAGCCATGGAAAGACTTGTTATGAAATTAATCAGTCAGGACATACGGAACCTACAATCACTGGACCCATCTCGGTTTGATTTCATCAAGGGTAGGTCATGCTTACTTAACCTTGTAGACCTTTTTGAAAAGGTCACCAAAGAAATGGATAAAGGCAAAACATTACACACCACATACCTCAACCTGGCCAAAACTTTTGACACAATTCCCTACTTAGGTAGAGATGTTAAATAAACTGGGAATAAACCTCTCTGTTGCCCACTGTATTGCCAACTTGCTCACAGATAGGATGCTGGTAATCAAAATAGGGAAAGTTACTTCCACAAAGAGATGATTCAACAGTGGACTCCCCCAGAGTTCTGTGCTAGGACCTCACCTGTCTGGCATCCAGTTTTCTGAAGTAAAAGCCAATACAAAAGGGCACGGGCTGATTGTTTGCTGATCACTGCAAGCTAGAACCACTCATTGTATCCCTAAATGACTCGGCCATCCTGCAGGAAGGTTTGTCCTGAATAAGTAACTGGTGCCAAAATCATAGACTAAAACTAAATGCCAAAAAGGCATTATTGTATCCTTTAGTAAGTCATTTAACCTGGAGAACTACCACATTGACAATACACCTCTAAAACCTGACCTAGTTGTTTGGAATTTGGGAATTTATCCGTACAGTGTCCTACATTTTGACCAACATGTGTCTGTTATAAGAAAGTCCTTCTATATTGCACAGCTTATAAACAAAGAGATTATATCTAGATCTAAGATGTCATTGTCCCCATTTCCCAAGCTCTCATTAGGCCAGTCATTATTAAATATAATGCCCCCTTTAACATGTCTCTCCAGCGACATGTAACTACTGGAATCCCCACAGAGGTAACTTACTAAAAGGATACAAGGCCTAATCAACATATCCTAAATGGACTGACTCAAAGCTCTATTATTTGGTATCCTACAAACTGCTAGGGGGTGACCTGTGTCTGGCATACAAGGCATCCTCCAATCCACTACTGATGGATTCATGTACATCAGCAGATTGCATCAGAAGTGCTCGGTGTAGGGATCTAAACCTCTTCTGCAACATCAGCAGAGTGGTTTAGAGGGACAGGTATCTCTCACAGAGGATACCACTGCAGTGGAACAGAGTCCCCATCCACATGAAACAAAGTTCAGCCCTTTCCATATTCAAACACAAATTAGGTCTATTGCACTATTAATGGACAGAGGAAGCTGTAGCCCATGCATGGTTCCCCTCAAATTATCTGTGGTATGATCCCAGTTGGCAGCCAGCCTAATACTTAACTAGGAACCTATGAAAATTAAATTATAGTAACTGCTACAGGAATGTCCATCTAAATGTTCCTTCTGGTGTGAAAGTGCTGTTTATGTCTCGGTTCTGTAAGCCATCTTGGGTACATTTGTATATTTTATTCTGAGTGTCTGTATAACATATGTATCTTTGCATACTTACCTGTGTTGGGGTGGGGGGGTTCTCTTCAAATGCAGTTTTGCTGTGTCTTGAATATGATGGATTAGGCTACACAAGTGTATCACAAAATTATTTGGGAAAATGCATGGCTTTGTAAGTTGTCCTGTGTAAGTTTCATCAGTGCAGTACATATGTATATATAATGAGAAACTGAACTTTAAAAAGCAGAATTCTATAGAATAAGGCAATAGAGAACAAATGTGTCATGATTTCACATGTGGGTGTTGAAAACTACTAACAGAAACTTATATGCAGAAAGGAAGCAAGGTGGTCTTGTCACATTGTCTTGTGGTCCTGAAGTGCTAGTTACAATCTGTTAAAAAAGAAAACTGTGTTTGCACCTGCCTTTCGCAATAACAGTTAAGTGGTGAAATTGTGATGGGTTTTGTGCATTCAGGACTATGTTTTAATTTCCTGTCTTAGTTTATTTATTTAATTTTTTACTGGCAAAACTCATGTAATGGCAGTTTTTTGTATTAAATACATATCAGTCTTAACTGTACTGCTCCAGTAATAATAAGAGCAGGCTTAGCATCTTAGTCATGTCAGGAAGTTGCAAAGTCAAAAGATGTCAAGTGATAAAAGGCTATGGTTAGCATAACGGCATGTAGCAGACAAATTATTGCAAAATGGGCCAGTATTTACTTCAGAGACATTGACAACATTTCATTGTGGAGTGGTAATGATACATCTCAGAGTTGTACATATTTCAGTAATTGATATTTTCCTTATTGTTAAAGAGGCGCTGTTGTAAAACAGGCTAGTAAAACAGTATGTCACTGTGTCCACCTCCATTATCTTTATAGTACATGTCATGTAGGAATTATAATAATTTGAATATCTCATCTCTGTAGCTTTGTGGACTTCATAAGAAATTAGGTAGTTGAACTTTGTGATAGCCTGAGTGGCATTAAGCACTGCACATTTAGTGTTTTGGTGCATGGAATCTGGAATTCTGCCATATTAAAATGAATTGTTTTAATATTAAACATGTTTACATAGCTGCATGTCAGCATACCTGCATAGGCAGGTGCCTAAAGTTAAAATCATTTGTGGCCTCTGCTGTTGTTCAGATATTAAAATACAACAAAAAGTGCAGTCAGTTCACTCTCATTGCTGTCTGATACCTACAGCAGCAGCCTTGGTCAGTTGGTGTGCCTTTCTTAGAGTCTGTGCTGTACAAAAGATACATCATTATGACCATTGTGGTGGGGCCGGGAGGAGTCAGTGGGCACCACTACTGCACATATGGAAGCCCAGTATTTTGTTGCTATGAATTCCCAAATGTTCCCTATGGTAATATTGTCTATTATCTTCAGTGCCAGTGGGCCTTTTATGGAAAATATTTGTAGGACAGTGCTAGGTACTACAATATAGAAAAAGAAAATTTGAGAGAAAAATTGCACAGGACACTAAGGATAATCACAAGGCTTTCTTTAGTTATGTTAGGAACCTGGGTGGTAATTCCCAGATATGCTCAGAATCAGTCCAAAATGACAAAAAAATACACTGATCCCACAGACATTGCCAACATCCTAGCTGACAGGTTCAGCACAACCCCCCCCCACCAAAAGGGCAAATATATATCCCAGCAGAGTGCTGCCCCCCTGACATCTCAGATGCTCAGGTAAGAGCCGCCCTATCCAAAGCAAAAAACACAGCATCAATGGGACCAGACGGTGTCCCAGGCTGCGTCCTACATGAACTCCAAGAAGGGCTAAACCCAAACATAAAACTACTGTTCAATCTCAGCCTTACTACAGGATATGTGCCCAAAGAGTGGAGTACAGCAACAGTGGTCCCTCTCCATAAAGGTGGTGCCTCAACGGATCCTGGAAACTATCGCCCCATAAGCCTGACTAGCTTGGTCTGCAAAGCTATGGAAAGGATCATCATGGACCTCATAAATAAAGATATTGGGGACCTACAGACACTGGATCCTTAAGGGCAGATCCTGCCTCTTAAACCTGGTTGATTTCTTTGAAACAGTCACCAAGGCCATTGATGAGGGGAAGGTGGTCCACACAGCCTACCTGGACCTCGCAAAAGCCTTCGATACAATACCCCACTCGGGCATTATAGATAAGCTCACCAGCTTAAATATAAACCCCTATGTCACTAGATGGATTGCAAACTGGCTCAAGGACAGAACCCACATGGTTAGAATTGCTGGAGCCATGTCAGACTCCAAACCAGTTAAAGTGGTGTCCCACAAGGCTCAGTCCTGGGACCTCTCTTGTTCGGTATATATTTCTCAGAGGTACAGGCCAACACGGAAGGACTGTGGCTGACAAGTTCACAGATGACTGCAAACTGGGCGCCATAATCGACTCTCCAGCCGACACAAGCATCCTCCAAAAGGGCCTCATAGAAACAGACAACTGGTGCCAGAGCCATGGCCTCAAGCTAAATGCCAAAAAGTGTATAGTCATCCCCTTTGGCAAAAACAAAGTGTCCACAAATTACCACATAGGTGGTAATCCATTAAGTACAGAAGAAGTAATTAGGGACCTGGGGACCCAAGTTGATAGCAATCTCTCATTTGACAACCACGTGGCCAAAGTGGTTAGAAAAACATTTTATATAGCCCACCTAATCATGAAGGGATTCACATCTAGATCAGGGGAGGTCATCGTGCCTCTTTACTCATCCCTCATCAGGCCCATAATTGAGTACAATGCCCCTTTTGGGATGTACCTTACCAGACACCTGCAGCAACTGGAAAGACCCCAAAAGTACCTCACCAAGAAGATCAAAGGGCTCAAACAGATGCCATATGCTGCCCGGTTAAAGAAACTCCAGCTCTACTCAGTGGCATATACCGCCTGTTCAGAGGCGATCTGTGCCTGACATATAAAGCCATGTCCAACCTGGAATTAATGGACATGCTGCACCTCAGAAAATCCAAATCCCATCGAGCTACGCGCTCAAGAGACTTGAACCTCAGCACTGAAATTAATAGGACATGCTGGAGGGACAGATTCATAACCCAGAGGCTCCCTTCACTCTGGAATAAAATCCCATTCCAGGTTAGGCAGAGTCCCTCATTGACTCTCTTCAAGAGGAATCTTGATGAGTGGATGGGAGATCGTAGGTTTAGCCTGGGTATCACTTCTGTGTCACTGTTAGACAGAGGCACAGTATACTAACCTTGAAAAAGGGCATAGCAAAATAAATTTAAAATGGGTGGCGAAAGCCAAACACATTCTGGCTAGGCTCATAAATGCCCTAGGGCAGATAGCCTAGTATGAACCTATGAACGTGAAGAGGCAATATGTTTGATTCAGAGTGGATTGGAAAAGTTGATATTATTCTTTGTGCTTCCTTCATTTCATTTCTGATATTATCTTCTTGTTTATTCTGTATAGATGAAAGCCATTTGTCTTTCTCCAGTGGGCATTGCTTTTTTCATTAAGATACTTCCTTTAGAGAGCCCAGAGTCTTCTGGCCTTTCTTGAATGTAAAAAGTTTCTTAAGCCTGGCCAAGGGGCATCCACCCTTCCCTCAGTAGGACAGCCTTCCACCAGCAGCACAGGTGAGGAGAATAAAAGCACAAGCAACAGACAAATAGAAGAAATGCTTAGAAAAGAGGAATCAAAAGATTCTGCAAGAGGAGAGCATGCGACCGTTATGATCCTACCAATGCTGTGAGTGTCCCAGCTCGCCAAGTACTGATCATGATTGTAAAGAGTGAAACTTAAATTTACTGATGCCAACAAAAAGTCACAGTCGCAGAACTAATAAAGAGTTATGCAAAGAAAATATGGGCTTGGGAAAAAAAGGAGATCTGATATGGTACAATACTGATGCCGAGAAAAAAGCCAAACTACAAATGCAAAAGAGCACCTCCAAAGATACTTGAAGAGAAATACAGGCAAAGGTACCCAGACATGGTGATTTTCACAGTACACAAAATAAGATCACAAAAATGAGTTTTAAAAAAGAAAGCAAGCAAGGCAAAATCTAATCAAATAGAAATTGAAGTGATAGACCATCTGTGAAGTGAAGTTTTAGAGTAGAAACTCTATCACATGCATTATTGCAACATAATGGACCAGTGAATCACCAGACAGAGGATCACAGGAGCAAGATGCATCTGTTGAGAATATCCCACAGGCAGTGTTCTGGAGCTTTCTGTAGGAGACTAATATGGAAGTCCAGTCAGAGTTGTACAACAAGGGAAAGAGCAGCAAACCGTGGCAACTCTGACACTGGTAATGTTGCAGCACGATGGGCCAGTGGATCCCCATATGGAGAAGTAACCGATAAAGCAGGATGCATCAGATGAGGATATGTCACTGGTACAGCTAAATAGGATATGCCACAGGAAGATATTCTGGAGCATTCTGCAGAAGGCCGTCAGGAAACAGACGGCAAAGAAGATAGTCCATTGCAAAGAGATCTAAGGGAAGGTCTGCTTGATTTAATAGAGGTGGATAGACATATTAACATAGATGAAAGAACTAGATTACAGAGAGTAAATAAGGCCCAAAATGTTAGACAGCAGGTAAAGCAGATGCAAGCAGTAATCTGAACTATTAAGAGAACTTTGTGATCTAACAGAAATATATACTACTGTAAAGCTAAGCTAATAATAAATAAATGTTACCACAAAAACATAGATTAACAAAGGAAAGGTATGGGAGCAAGTCAAATGCCACCGTGGAAGGTTTGAATAAATATACATACAGTGAATATAAAAAGTGTACACACCCCTATTAAAATGCCAGGATTTTGTGATATAAAAAAAATGAGACCACAGTAAATCATTTCAAAACTTTTCCCACCTTTAATGTGACCTATAACCTGTACAATTCAATTGAAAAACAAAAAAATCTGTTAGGAGGAAAAATATAAAAAATGTACAATAAGCTGGTTGCATAATTGTGCGCACCCTTAAACTAATACTTTGTCGAAGCACCTCTTGATTCAGTTACAGCATTCCGTCTTCTTGGGTGCACAGCTGCCATCAAGAGACTCCGATTAACCCCAAATAAAGTTCAGCTCTCCTAGTATGATTTTCCTGACATTTATTCAGTTGCCTGCTACAGCAAAAGCTGTGATTCACAGAGAGCTTACAAAGCATCAAAGGGATCTCATTGTTGAAAGGCATCAGTCAGGAGAAGGATATAAAAGAATTTCCACAGCATTGTATATACCATGGAACACAGTGACGATAGTCATCAAAAAGTGGAAAAAATATGGGGCAACAGTGACGTTGCAAAGAACTGGACCTCCGTAAAAAACTGATGAAAAGACGAAATGAAAACTGGTCAGGGAGGCTGCCAAGAGACCTACAGCAACACTGAAGGAGCTGCAGGAATTTTTGGCAAGTAGTGGTTGTGTACTACACGTGACAACAATCTCCGTATTCTCTATATGTCTGGACTATAAGGTAGGTTTGCAAGACGGAAGCCTTTTTCTTACACAGAAAAACATCCATGCCCAGCTAAAAATACATAGTCTCCCAAAAGCATGTGGGAAAATGTGTTATGGTCTGATGAAACCAAGGTTAAACATTTTGGCCACAATTCCAAAAGGTACGTTTGGTGCAAAAACAAGACTTTGCATCACCAAAAGAACTCCATCCCCACGGTGAAGCATGGTGGTGGCTATATCATGCTTTGGGGTTGCTTTTCTTCAGCTGGAACTAGGGCTTTAGTCAAGGTGGAGGAAATTACGAACAGTTCCAAATACCAGTCACTTTTGGCCCAAAACCTGCAGGTGTCTGCTAGAAAGATGAAGAGGAATTTCACCTTTCAACACGAAAATTACTCCAAGCATACATCTAAATCAACAAAAGAATGGCTTCACCAGAAGAAAATTAAAGCTTTGGAATGGCCAGCCAGAGCCCAGACCTAAATCAATAGAAAACCTCTGGGGTGACCTGAAGAGGGCTGTGCACAAGAGATGCCCACGCAATCTGACAGATTTGGAGTGCTTTTGCAAGGAAGCGTGGGCAAATATTGCCAAGTCAAGATGTGCCATGCTGACAGACTCCTAACCAAGAAAACTGTGTGTGTGTGTGTGTGTGTGTGCTTTCCCGGTTAGGGGTCGCCACAGCGGAACTCCGGTCTGCTAATGATTGGCAGTTGATTTTTACGTACCGGCTTGCCAAGCCTGATGCACAACCTTCAACGAAGGTATGCCCATTCACGCATGTCTCCATGCAGAAGATGCTCTAGCTGAGAATCGAACCGGACAGCGTCTTATTGTGAGGCGACAATGCTACCGCAGCACCACCTAAATGATGTAATTAAATCAAAAGGTGCTTCAATGAAGTATTAGTTTAAGGGTGTGCACACTTCTACAAACATCTTATTTGTATGCTTTTTTATATTTTTTCTCCTAACAGATTTATTTGTTTTTCAATTGAATTGTACAGGTTATAGGTCCCATTAAAGGTGGGAAATGCTTTGAAATGATTTATTGTGGTCTATTTTTTTATATCACAAAGCCCTGGCATTTTAATAGGGGTGTGTACACTTTTTATATCCACTGTATATAATAAAACTTATTCTTTTCATAGTATTTCACTACTGGTGCTTCATAACTAGCTCTTTCAACATTTTAGAACTTTTTTCCAGTTGTTAGCTTCATTCTTTGGTTAAATGTTGCTCAAAAATTATCCCAACCTAACAGTCATTGGTCTTTTAAGACATATCAGAGATGACTTTGAGTGATGCTGAACATTCACAGGCACCACTGCAATACCTGCTTATAGGTGCTTCATAACTAGCTCTTTCAACATTTTAGAACTTTTTTCCAGTTGTTAGCTTCATTCTTTGGTTAAATGTTGCTCAAAAATTATCCCAACCAACCTAACAGTTATTGGTCTTTTAAGACATATCAGAGATGACTTTGAGTGATGCTGAACATTCACAGGCACCACTGCAATACCTGCTTATAGGTGCTTCATAACTAGCTCTTTCAACATTTTAGAACTGTTTCCAGTTGTTAGCTTCATTCTTTGGTTAAATGTTGCTCAAAAATTATCCCAACCTAACAGTCATTGGTCTTTTAAGACATATCAGAGATGACTTTGAGTGATGCTGAACATTCACAGGCACCACTGCAATACCTGCTTATATTTTGACTTTGACATTTGCACAGTTTTTTGGAATTTTTCAGTATTAGGACTCAGTCCCTCTTATGGTCAACATATTTTAGAATTGTCACACTTATTTATGTATTAAATATTTTCTATTAATTTGAATTATAATGTTAATCTGTTTGGTAGCTGGATAAGTCTTCAGTCATGCTCTTCTTGAGTTTGACCACACTAATAAGCCATCAGATGTATTTACAGATTCTATTTGAGCTGTACAACAGCACTTTTGAATAACTTTGCTGATTAAATGCTAAAACAAAAGTCTGACTATTGCATGGCTACTTAATAATATATTAAATACAAACAGTCTACAGCCTTCTTATATAGATTTATCATCTTGACTACCTGATTTGAGCCCAGTGCCAAAAAAAAAAAAAAATTAGCAATTGACATTTGTCATTTTGCTGATATCTTAAGGATAAAAACAAATTCAAGTCTTGTTTTGTTTCAACACTAACCATATTATTTATCGATTAGTTTGGACAACTGCTGGTACTTTCTTTACAGCATGGTTCACTGACATCAGGATTGTGATTGTGATATGTGCTATTCTCCTAGCAAACTTCCTGAATATGTAAATAAATCATTGCACTCTTGAAAAATATTGTTATAGCTATTTTGATTTCTCGAAGGCTTTGGGGTTTCTAATACTATGACAAGAAGGGACCACATTCCTAAATCAAACTATGATTAAAATTTGTGAAATTAGTATTTTCCATCTTTGATGTTAGCCAAAAAATGCTGTTCACAGCACATGCAGTGTGCCCAGATCTGACTCCTTCTGCAATTCATATAGATGCACATATATAGGTAGCATATGTAAATATGACTGTAAATTATTTTTGAGACCCATTGCTCCTACTAGTTTTGGAACTGTATCCTTCTTCCACTTTGCTCTCATTTTGCCTGCAAATCCTCGTATTTTATGACTTTGTGTGTCTCTGTCAAACACTGTATACACTGGGTGTAGCAATTTCAATGTTCAATGCTACTGTTGTCTTCTTTTCATGGGCTACTCTATCTGGTTTTCTCAGATCTATTTTTGAACTGTTGGTCATGGGTGATCCCATGTGATATAAACGTCAGCATTCTCTAAAATACTTTATGGCTCATTTTTCGAATGCTTCTCAGCTACTTCAGTATTGTAATGCTTACACAATGCCCAATGACACAGTTTTGCCACATTGCTATGTCTTTTAGTATACAGGCCCTCTGCCATTAGTGTATCACACCTAGCAACAAGATGTGTAACTGTTTCCAGTTCTGCTTTACAGAACCTGCATTTGTCCATTTCCCCCACATACTCAATGGACTTCATAAACCAGCATGCACACAGTCTGCTATCCTGGGCTGCAAATATTAACTTTTCATCTTTTCATTTAAATTCACCTCTTCTTAACCATTCTTGCATCAGATCCTGATCAACATGAGGTTGTTCCAGGAGTTTTCTGTGCAACTATATTTATGCCTTTTCCACATTTCTTGCTTTCTCATCTCATCCTTCTCCTTATAGTCTTTCTTTTGTTTCTTTGGCACATTCAGGTGCTGCCTGAGTTTTATCTACATCTGGTTTGGTTTCCATTCCCACTTGACACCAACATGCTTCTGCTAAACTAAGTGAGGTCATCTTAGTCTTGTTCTCTTCATGTTTAAAACTTTCACTATGTTTGGATCTGATGACATCAGTAGATATGTATGCAGCCCTACAATTGAAGATATGTACATGTAATCAGTTTTGAGGAGGCCCATACCTCTTTCAGAATGAGGAATGTATAATATTGGCATACACCGATCTTTATATATTATTTGATATCCAAGCTCGTTTCAGTATTAATTTTAATCTAATAAAATATTCCTGAGTTTTGTTCACATTTGTTAATATTTTATTGCCAATCCTTCATCAATTCCCAAATAATTATGCATGCCCTCCTGCCCAAGTTCCTTTATACCACATTTCTGTCATCCTTCATCAATTCCCAAATAATTATACATGCCCTCCTGCCCAAGTTTCTTTATACCACATTTCTGTCCCAGACTATTTTCTTTGTGCTTTAGCTTTCCTTATTTAAATGTTACATTTGCAAGTTTTTCAAGAACAAATGACATTCTTATATCATCTGAGAAAGTTTTGACCACTTCATTTCTGCTTTCAGCTCCTCATCACATGAACTGTATAGTTTTAAATCATCCACAAAAAGAACACAAGAAGTCTTTACACTTTCTTGTTTTCTGGGATCCAAACTCTAACCACAACCTAATCTGTTAAGTAGACAGCTTAATAGGTTATAAGGGCAAGACAAAAGAGCAATGGTAACAGAGTCACCCTAGAATATTCCCCTTTGAATTTTTATCCCTGGAATAATAATTTGTCCTTCATCGTGGCTTAGTTGCAAAGTGGTTTGCCACTGCTTCATCGTCACTGTAATATGATTGATCAGTGTAGGGTGTATCTTGTACATCTGTAAGCACTACTTTAAACATGAGTGCGGGATGCTGTGTGACACCTGTGCAGTTGCCCAGTAATCAGGGAGCTTCAATCCTCACCACTACCATCAGTGAGAGGCATGCACATTGGGAAGGATAACAAGTACACACACAGTAAAGTACAATTTCCCTTAAGAGCACACAGAGATCGCAGTCAGTCTGTGGCTGGTTTCTCCCTTTCTCTTCAGATCCCCAATAAGACTCACCACTGGCACAGCTATAGGGTACAGATCTCAGCCTAGTGGTCAAGTCAAAACCTCCAGCACCCTCTGTCCAACCAGTGCTTCATGTCCCTGCCCAAGTAGCTGACACACACACACACACACACACACACACACACACACACACACACACACTCTTTAAGATATGGGTTATATACAACCACACAGACACTCCTGGGGAAGGTTGGCACATGTTCTCCAGCTATGCCCCCTTCTCTCCAGACTATAAGGTAGAAATCACTGCCACCAACCACTAATATCAGCTACTATAAAGCCCTTCCCAAAGGGTGACCAATTTCACTGTGTAATATCACTGTTATCCAAACAGTAAGTGTAACCCAGGGATAAGGCTGTTATGGAGTGGCTAAATACAGTATCAGCTTAAATTATCTCTACACAAAACGGCCACAGTTGAAAGGTTTAAAAATATTTAATAATAAATAATAAAAACACAAGATAATATTTATTACTTCAACACAATGACATTGCATAATCATAGAAAAATTTTTAAAAATAATACTGTAGAATAGTTTGATATTATTATAGAAAACAGATGGATGAATCTGGCTATTTCTGTCTATCTCTAAGAGAAATCATTGTTCTAAATAAATATCTTACTTACAGAGCAAAGGCAGAGTGCTGGTGACTTGATGTGTTCAGGTTCAGACAAAATCCCAAATACTCTTTCTCTCTGAGAAAGTCTTAAATTGAGAACACAGTACTGCTGAGTCATTTCAGATTACATCATTCTTAACAGTTCTGATTCTGTTTCCCAGGCTAACAGAAACTCAAAATTTGCATTTCTTTTTTTAATCTGCACCTGCAGGAAGCCACAGCAATAAAAGACATTTTACATGTAAAATCTAGTAATTATGTCTTGTCCAAAGACAGTGGAAAGAATTCCTTAGTCCAGATATTCTATCTCCGAGCTTGAGATCAAAACAAGTCATAAAATGCTTTACTTTATCAGCTTTCTTCCAACAGGGTGCACTGTGGTTACATTTTTTGAAGTTCAGTACAACACATAGTTTAATCCTAACATATAGTTCTCTTTACATTTGTAGAACAAGCCTGTGGATTACAGTAATATTAACAGTGACATAGAATTATTTACAAAATTCTATTTAGCTAGGCTGGCAGCCGTCACATATACCACCCCCAAAGAACTCAAGCTAGTTTTTCAAGTGTCCCTTGAGAAACGTTGCTTGAGTGGGTTAGGTCTATCTGAGTATACCTTACCCCATTCCCTGTCTTGAGAGCCCATCTGTGTTGATGTTGCTAATCCCACTGCATTGCTGCACTGACATATCATATGCTTGCAACCCTAGGCTCCATCTTAGCAACTTGGCATTTTGCTGGCTGGCTTGGTTTAACCATGTTAAGGGGGAACTGTGATTTGTAACTACAGTGAATTTCCTTCCATACAGATAAGGCTGAAGTTTCTGCAGTGCCCACACTATGGCTAGACATTCCTTTTCTACAGCTGCATAGCATTCCTCCCTGGAATGATGCCTACGACTGAGGTAAACCACTGGGTGCTCTTCTCCCTCTGATGAAATCTGGCTAAGTACAGCAGCCACCCCATGGTTTGAAGCATCCACCTGCACAACAAATTATTTGCTGTAATCTGGACTGGGTAGCACAGGGTGTCCTCCCAATGCTTCTTTAAGCTTCTGGAAGGCCTTCTCATATGCTGTGGTCCACACTACCTTATCTGGCCTGTTTTTCTTTGTCAGTTTTATGTGAGGAGTAGTTGTGGTACTATAACTGGGGACAGACTTTCTGTAGTACCCTGCTGTCCCTAAGAATGCCCTCACCTGCTTTTTGGTAATAGGTGCAGACCATGCCTGAATGGCTTCCACTTTGGCAGGTTCTGGCCTGATCTTACCACTCCCCAGTATGTCCCAGGTAGAAGACCTCTGCCATACCCACTTGGCATTTGCTCGGCTTAATGGTCAACCCTGCCCTCTGTAGTCTGCCCAGCACCTCCCTGACATGTTGAAGGTGCTCTTGCCAGGAATGGATGTAGATGGCAATATTATATAGGTAAGCAAGGGCAAACCCTCCTGCTTCTGCTAGGATGTGATCTACCAGCCTCTGGGGTATTTTTCATCCCAAAGGGCATCTATGTGAACTCATACAAGCCAAAAGGAGTCTCAAAGGCTGAGCTCTCTTTAGCACTAGGAGTCAAGGGCACCTGCCAGTAACCTTTGGTAAGATTAATGGTGGTAAGATATTTAGTCCCACCCAGCTGCTCTAGGGCTTCATCTGTCCTAGGCATGGAGTAAGCATTTGACTCTGTGTGACTATTTAATTTCCTGTAGTCCACACACAACCTGGTGCTGCCATCCTTTTTTGGCACTAGCACCTGAGGAGGCCCAGGGACTGTTGGACTCTTGAATTACCCCTAGTTCCAACATTTCCTGTATGTCCTCCCTCAGTCTATTTGACTCAATCATGCACCCAATAAGGGGCCTGCCTAATAGGCCTTTGGGGTCCTATATCCACCTGGTGCTGCACCAGGTGGGTGCACCCTGGTTTCTCAGTGAACATTTCCCCAAACTCATGTAACACTGCTCGGATTTCTCGAACCTGGGTAGGAGATAGCTGCTGGGACATTGCTACTCCTTCCACTGAGGTTTCAGTGCGAGTCTCACTGAGGAGGTCAGTCACCACATCTCCTTCTCACTCCTCCTGCAATCCACTGCAAATACTCAGCACAACAGCCTCCCTATCATGGTAAGGTTTCATCATATTAACAAGGTACACTTTGTGCCTCTGCCTCCTGCCTAGCAGTTTTACCATGTAGTTAAAATCACTTACCTTTCTTACCACCTTGTA
The DNA here is from genome assembly GCF_019279795.1 of Protopterus annectens. NCBI lineage: Eukaryota > Metazoa > Chordata > Ceratodontiformes > Protopteridae > Protopterus > Protopterus annectens. Next base: position 930,336,158 of record NC_056734.1, read on the forward strand.
GGGTCCCTCCCAGGCTGCTTGCAGGTTGTTGTGTCGGATAAGAATGAGAACCATTACCTACTGCCCTACAGCATATGCTCTAGCTCGAGCATTCCTGTCATACCATACTTTTTTCTGTTGTTGAGCTTCTGCCAGGTTCTCCTGGGCCAAGTCCATGAGTTCCCTGAGCCTTATTTTGAGGTTTAGGACATATGCCACAACAGACTCCTTGTGAGATTCACACTCATCTTCCATAGAGGTCCTCTCACCCTGTGCCCCTACAGCAACTCAAAAGGTGAAAAGCCTGTGGCTTCTTGGGGAACATCCCTGTACGCAAACAACAGATGGGGCAAATATTTGTCCCAGCCCCTCTTAAACTGGTCTGCAAATGCCCATAGCATGGACTTCATTATAGAGTTTAACCTGTCAACAAGACTATTAGTCTGGGAATGGTAGGGGGTGGTTTTCAGGTGCTTCACCCCACAGTACTTCCACAGACTAGCCAGCAGGTCTGACATTAAACTGGCACCTCTGTCAGTAAGTATTTGTTTTGGGAAATCTACCCTGCTGAAAACCTCTAACAAAGCATTTGCCACCTTTTCTGCCTCAATGGAGGACAAAGCCACTTCCGCAGGGTATCTTGTAGCATAGTCTACTACCACTAGGGTATACTTTTTCCCTGTGGAACTTGAGGTACTCAGAGGCCCCACAATGTCCAGCTCCCTCTCTGAAGTAACCACCTCACCAGCCCTGGCTAAAAGTGTGTGATCTGTCTGGGTCTCCCCCAGGATACCAGACCCACATGCTTGTCTACATGCCTGACTGCATGTAACTGCATTAACACATCGTACTGCCTCATCAAAATCCTTCCCATCAGGACATCTACAGGATGGTAGTTTGGTACCTCTGTTGTCTCAAGACAACCTACTGTTGGCGTTTTGCCTTTCCCACTTAACTGGCTCCCTCACCTTTTGTTCCCTACCTTGCCTCCATGGACATCTATATGCCACATGGCCCCACTGGTTCAAACCAGATGTTCTTCATCTCACATTGCTGCAGTCCTTACACTTGGGTAGTCCGCTGTCAAAGTATAAGGCTGGCGCATGACCGGTTGGCGTTCTGGAAAGTCGGAGTTTCAGACGAATCAAAGTTGTTTTCTTGCCTCAGTGGTGATGTCAGAAAGTGAATAAGGAAACAGATAGGATTATCATATATACCTTGTTTAGGGCCTGAGCACCGTTGTTGGGTGTCCTTGTGCTAGATTTAACAAAGGTTAGATTGTGCCAGGTTAGTCTTTGGGAAGCGGTGCAATTATAAAATGCGAAGCGCAAGGACAAAGCAGCAAGGTTCTTTGGAGCCGGTAGCTCTGCCAGAAGTTCTTTCTTTGGAGTCCCAGGGAGAGACTTTGTTGTTGCAAGATGGAGGTAGGCCAGGCTGAAGGGGCTTCTCAGGTGGCTGTTCTCCCCTCAGTTAGGCCCTCTCCTTCTTTCAAGGCTTCTCCCAGAGGCAGACCAGGTTTAGCTTCAGTTGGTGTCACCCCTAGTTCTTCAGGGTCTGTGCCCAAGAAGCATATGCTTAAAATGGCAGAAGATTTGATTACTCTAATTAGAGGTTCTATGCCCCTCCTGATAAGAGACCTAGGGTGGAACCTGAGCTGAAGTTTTGAGCAGGATTCTGATGCGATGATTCTACTCCTTCTGCTTCTCCTCCTGAGGATTTTTCTTTTCAGAGACTCTTCATTCCATGGGAGCATTTTAAGTGGGAAGGTCAGGACTTCTCTGATTCCAGGAAAAGGCTTAGGAATTTTGTTTTACCCAGCATAGGCCTTTAGCTATACCTCCTGTTCTGGATGTGGTGGAAGATGTTTTGCAGAGCTTCTCTTAATCCTGATTCTTTGCCTCCTGCTCCTGTTAAACCGGATAGGTATTATAGGGTGCCTGAAGCTCATAAGTATTTTAAGAGTCCTAGGGCAGACCCAGAAACTGTTTCTCAGGGGCCTAAAGGTGTTAAGGCTTCTGTTGTTCCTCCAGATAGAAAGTTTATACTTCTTCCACTCTAGCTATGAGGGCTTTGAATTGCCAGTTTCACATGTTGAAATACCAAAACTATCTCCTTTCAAGTCTAAGGTAGATGCTGATTTAGTACATGTTTCTGAACAAGCATTCCTTGCAATGTGGTTTTGATGCTGTACAGGCCTCGTCGAGGGTGGCTGCTACTGGTTCTGTTCTTGCCTGGCTGAGGGATCAGAATTTAGCTGAGCATGTTAAGACAAGGATTTTAGATGCTCCTTTACAATCTGATGTGTTGTTTGGTTCTCCTGTTGAAGCAGTTTTAAAGAAAATGGAAGACAAGGCTAAGTCTATGCAGACTGTTAAAGATTTTTGCAGGTTCAGCCTCCAAAGTTTAGTAGAAATTGGCCTACTAAGGGGTGGTTCTTATGATTCCCAGAGATCTAGACGTGGCAGGGCAGAGCGGCTCTTTCAGGCCTAGAACAGGAGTTCTCCTGCACGAGGGCAGGGGTCAGTCAACAGACCCAATGACCTACCCCAGAGCCCTGGCAGCACCTTTGGGAGAAGGTTGGCACTTTTCAAAAGAAAATTGGAGTTTAATTACCCAAGACAGATGGGTATTGGATATCATTCACCACGGTTACAGGTTTTATTTCCATACCTTGCCTCCTTTCAAAGGCATGCCAGACATTCCTCCTCAAGAATAGTTACTCCAAATAGGGGCCATACAGCCGGTTCCTATGCCAGAAAGGGGCCTAGGATTTTATTCTTTCCTAGTACCAAAAGGAGACCAATTTTGATTTATCTATCCTCAACACTTATCTGGACATTCCCAAGTTCAAAATGTTGATGTTACAACAGCTTTTACCTCTGCTGGGCATGGATGGTAACTTTGGATCTCAAGGAGGCTTACCTTCATGTTCCTATCAGACTAAGTTGCAGGACTCACTATCAAAAGTTCTGGCCAGTGATAGCTTTCTTCAGACTAAGAGGAATACAGATCTATCCTTATTTGGATTGCCTGATTCTGGCTCAAGAAAAGACGAGCTTCTTCATCATTTGGAATATGTGATAGCAGTGCTAAGATGCCTGGGGTATTCTGTGAGCGAAATAAAGTCCAGTCTAGTACCCTCTCAAGACATGTGCTTTCTGGGTGTGAGACGATGGCCTTTTAACCCCGGACAAACAAAAGAATCTTTCCCAACTATCTCATCGACAGTCCTTCAAGCCTTAGGGTTCATGGCATCTTGTATTCTGGTGCTTCCCAATGCCAAACTGCATATGAGGAAGCTGCAATGGTATCTCAAAATGTATGGACACAGCACTGCCAGGATCTGGACACTGTCATTCAAATATACCTTGCATTCAAAAGGAATTTTGTGGTGGGCTCCTCTGTGAAGATTCTAACGACAGATGCCTCAGACAAAGCTTGGGGAGCCCATCTGAATGGAAAGTGGATACAAGACAAGTGCTGTCCAGTTTGCATTAATGGCTTTCAAGGATTTACTTCTTCCAGGGCAGGTGTTGATTCTAACATTCTTATCCTCTGCTCTCAGTTTGCAACTTAGCAGATGTGTTAAGCAGGCAAATCATGGAGGATCCTCATGTATTTGAAATTGACAGTGTCATGGGGAACTCCAGACACACTAAACCACCAGCTGCCAAGTTTTTGCATGAAAAGGTTCATCACACAGCTTGGAAAATCTTCATGTGTATGCGACAAACCAAGGATGATCAGATTGGCCTCGGCAGCACTGGTACCCATTATTGAAAGTCTGGTAAGGAAGCCTCCATGGCCTTTTGATTCCACACCTGTTGTCTCAGGAGGACAGTCATTTACTCAATGTCAAGCTTCACTCTCTTCATCTAACAGCCTGGCATATTCTGTTTTGAACCATAGCAGGTCTCAACTTCCTCAATGTGATTTTGGAAGCTAGAAGACCTAGTACAAGGAAAGTGTAAATGGAAGATTTTTGTTTTGGGTGCAGCAAAGGATTTGGATGTTTCTGAGCCAAATTTGAGTGTGGCTCTTCAATATCTTACTGAGTTATTGGACAAAGTCCATTAAGATTCATGCTGCATCACTATGACTGTGACCCACCATTGTTTTCTCATCCTTTGAAGCAATTTCTTAGAGGGCAAAGAACTCCTACTCCTGCTTGGGACCTCAATTTTGTGTTGGAGAAACTCACTCTACAACCTTTGTTGGCCATCTGCAAGAAGGGTTTCTGAGTTGCAGGCCCTTATGGCGGTTGAGCCTTTCTTAATTTTCCATTATCTTATGTACTAATCCTTCCTTTATGCCTAAAGTGGTTTCTAGTGTGGCTTTAAACCAAACTATTCATTTGCCTACTTTTTTGCAGATCCCCAAAATAAAGGGGAAAGATTTTGCACACTTTAGATGTACACAGGCAGTTGCTATTATTTAAGCAGGACTAAGGATTTCAGGCTTTGAGTTCTCAAAACTATTTCTAAGTGGATTGGGTTTTGCATTTCTTTCTGTTATTCCCATCATGGCAAGGAGATTCCAGCGGATTAGGCCTCATTCCGCATTTCTTAGGGGTTCTAATTTTGGAGGCAGCTACTTGGAGTTCAGTGCATACTTTCTTTACCACCTTCCTCTTTACTCTAAATCTAGGGCTTTGCCACTGCTATTTTACAGGGCATTTTGGCGCTCCTGCTTCCCTCTGCTTTGGGATTCTACCCAAGTGTAAGGACTGCAGCAATGTGAGATGAAGAACATAGTACAGTTTTGTACCTACCATAAATGTAGATGTTCCACATTGCTGCACTCCCTCCTTCCCTGGTTGTACTTTGTAAATTTGTATATATTGTACATATATTGCAGGGGTGTTTGGTGTGTTGGTTTTGGCTTTCCTTTTTAGTGTCTTCTGACATCTGGGGCAAGAAAAGTCATGCGCATTTGTACCCTGATGTCCTGGACATCAGCCTTATACTTTGGTATTTCGGACTACCCAAGTGTAAGGACTGCAGCAATGTGGATCTTCGAACATCTACATTTATGGTAGGTACAAAACTGTACTTTAACCCTAGGTCCTGGACATGTACCTGGACTAGTGGCTTCCTCTGCTACTGTCAGATTATGTTGGGGCAGTCTGGGCTGCCCACCATGGGTTCCTATCGACCCATGAGAAGTACTGGGGGTTCCTTTCCTGTGCAGGGATGCCCTGCTTGCTAGGTATAGGTCTCCCTTCTTCCCCAACTCATTTGAAGTAGCACATTGTCTATCAGCTAACCAGATCCTCATGTCCTCGGGCAACTTGCTAAGGGCTTGTTCCCTCACCAAAAGTTCTGCCAGCCCTCCAAAAGTGGTGACCTGACATCCACTCACCCACCTATGAAAAAAGTGCACAGTTCAGCAACATAGTCACCCACACTTTCATCTGCTTTGCGTCTATACTCACAAAACTCTTTCCTATAAGCTTCAGGTGTTAGTTTAAAAAATTCTAGCAAAGAATTCTTAACAGCAGTATAATCAAAAAAAAATGTGATCAGATAATTTAGATAGCACAGTTACAGCTTTACCATGGAGTAAGGGGGTCAGGAACCGTACCCAGAGCCTTTGGTCAGCATCATACTGTTTACATACCCTCTCAAAGATGTGAATGAAACTATCAAAATTATCCCCCTCTGTAAACTGTGGAAGAAATGTATGGACCTTTTGTGCTTCTGGGGTCCAGTTACTCCCTTCCCCATTACCTCCATGACTCTGGAGAAGAGTCGGCATCTCCTTTATGTGCTGCCTCTGCCTGTCCTTCTCCATAGCTTTCATTTCCAAATGCCTGGCCTCCAACTCAAGTCTCTTTAGCTCCAGATGGATTTCAAGTCCTCTGCAGAAGGGTTTAGCTGTCCATTCTCTGAGTGTTGTACATCTCCACAGCCAGTCTGATCATCCTCCTGATTGCGGTTTTCTGATGCAGCTGTGACCAAAGCTGCAATCATGTCTGCCTTAGTCAGGTTTCCATGCACCAGTCCCTTAGCCTGGCACATCTCAGCCAACTGGCTCTTTGTCAGCTTGCCATACTTCCCTGCTGACATGCTTGCCTGCTCTCCCTGACTAACTAAGCTAACAAAAGAAATAAAACAATTGTGATGTGAACTCTGAATGTTCACTGCATGGCTGATTTAGAGTACAAAAAACACCTTCAGTGATCACTGTCCACAAGCTACAGGAATTCAATGTCCACACCACTGCAAGCCAGTTAGTATGTGATGTGGCTAACTCACCACAATCAATCAATATCTGATGTGGATATCCCTCCACTGCCACCAATTAATATTTGACTGTTGTTCACTGCCTCAGTAATCAAGGAACCTCAATCCTCACCACTAGCACCAGTGAGGGGCATACACATTGGGAAGGATAACAAGTACACACACACAGTAAAGTACAATTTCCCTTAAGAGCACATAGAGATCAGTCAGTCTTGGGCTGTTTTCTCCCTTTCTCTCCAGATCCCCAATAAGACTTCCCACTAGCATGGCTATAGGGTTCAGATCTCAGCTGAGTAATCAAGCCAAAACCTCCAGTACCCTCTCTGTCCAACCAGTGCTTCATGTCCCTGCCCAGGTAGCTGACACACACACACACACACACGCGCAGACACACACACACACACACACACACACACATACACACACACACACTTTGAGATTTGGTTTATACACAAACACACAAACACTCCTGAGGAAGGCTGGCACTGGTTCTCCAACTATGCCCCCTCCTGCCAGGCTCTAAGGTAGTAATCACTGCCATCAACTACTCTTATCAACTACTAATAAGGCCCTTCCCAAAGTGTGACCAATTTCACTGTGTAATATTACTGTTATCCAAACAGTAAGTGTAACCCAGGGTTAAAGCCATTGGAGTGGCTTGGACAGTTTCACCAAAAACATGCAGTGTACTTTAAGAGCTTAAATTACCTTTACACAAAACAGCCACAGTTGAAACTTTTAACAATATTTAATAATAAATAATAAAAGCACAGGACAATACTTATTACTTCAACCCAATGACATTACAGAGTTCAGAAATCACAGGAAAATGCTTTAAAATAACACTGTAGAGTCTGACATAAGTATAGAAAACAGCTAGACTAATTTGGCTATTTCTATCGATCTCTAAGAGAAATCACTGTTCTAAATACATATCTTACAGAGAAAAGGCAGGTTGCTGGTGAGTTAATGTGTTCAGGTTCAGACAAAATTCATAATGCTCTATCTTTCTGTCTGAGAAAGTCTTAAATTGGTAACACAATACTGCTGAGTCATTGAAGATTACATAATTCTTAACAGTTCTGATTCTGTTTCCCAGGCTAACAGAAACTCAAAATTTACATTTCTTTTTGTAATCTGCACCTGCAGGAAGCCACAGCAATAAAAAATACATTTTACCTGTAAAATCTACTAATTAACTCTTGTCCTAAGACAATAGAAAGAATTCCTTAGTGCAGACATCCTGTTTCCAAGCTTGAGATCAGTCATAAAATGCTTTACTTCATCAGCTTTTTTCCAGCAGGGTGCACTGTGGTTACATTTTTGAAGTTCAGTGCAACATATAGTTTAATCCTAACCTATAGTTCTCTTTACATTTGTAGAATAAGCCTGTGGATTACATTAATATTTACAATGACAGAATTAGTTACAAAATTCTGTCTATCTAGGCTGGCAGCCTTCACATGCTGTCAAATGCTTATTTTGTAATCTGTCCATGCCATACTTATATTCTTTCCCCTTTTACAATTTTCCGTTATGACTTTATTTAACAACAAATTATCCTTTGTTCCATATGGCTTTTTGTTACCCTTTTGTTCTGTTGCCATGATTACATTTTCTTCTGAATGACTACAAACTCTGATGGCATTAATTCCAGTGTATAGTTTATGTATTGTCAATAGGCAAGTTATTGGTCTATAGTTTTTAGGATATCTTGTAGGTTTACTCTTAAGTAAGACTATCATTGTTTCTGTTGTTACCAAGGTTGGTGTCTGTTTGTTTGAGGTGCGCATATAAATAGTTCATACTCGGGGCTAAATCTTCATGTAAAAATGTTAATACTTTTAGCCAAAAGTTATGTTCTGCATCTTGCCTGGGGTTTTCCATTTAGGAGCTTTTCTTAATCTTGTTTCAATTTCTCTGGTCATTACTTCATCCAATTTTGTATCCTTATTTTAACTTCTTACTGTTTCTTTAACTTCTTGTCTCCATTCAGCATCTTTATTATGTTCCACAAGATCTTCTGAGACATTTCTCCAAATTGTGTCTATTTCTTTTTTTCTTTTGATGGTGTTTCTATTCCTTTTGCTCTATTTCCCAATTCTCTGTAAAAGTTTTTTGGATCATCAATGAATTGCTTATTTTGTACTTTTCCTTTATATTTATCTACATATTTTCTAAGCTTTTCTGCATGTGCTGATATCTTTAGTTTATTATTTGCAATAAAGTTGTTCTAATACTGCACATTGCTTTTATCATGTCCATCTTCCTAAGTATTCTTGTCCATCTGTTCCCTCTTCTACACTCTTCTAACAGTGACATTTAATTGCTTTATAGTTTTTTCTATTTGATACTTCCATAATGGCATTTGATTTCTTCCCTTTCTTTCCCTTATTGCCCTTTATTTCTGTAGTATTATTTTATTTATATTAATTTAACTGCTCAGTAATATATTCTGTTAACTTCTGTTATGTCATGTAAATTTCAGTTAACAGTCTTTATTACTGTGTTCATTTGTTTTATCAGACTTCTAACATTTGGTCTTATCGACTTTCTGTAATCTATTTCTTTCATTGATTGTAATACGTCTATCCATCACTATTAAATCAAGCAACACTTCATAGATCATTTTCTTCTAAACTGAGGGCACATTCTTTGTTCTCGGTTTCCTGTGGGCATTCTACAGAAAGTTCCAGAACATCTTCTTGTGGCATATTCTCTTCAGCTGCATCCTGTATCATCCATTGCTCATTCATATGTGAACTCACTGGCCTATCACTCTACAACATTGACTGTGTCAGAGTTGTCCCATTTCCTGTTCTTTCTTTGCTGTGCAACTCCAACTGAACTTTTGTACTGGTTTCCTACTGACGGATCCAGAATATATTCATGTGGCAAATAATCAGATGCCTCCAGTTCCACCTGTTTTTCCTTAGTTTGGGGACTTTGTGTTTCACTGTTACAGTCCTAACATATGGGTAATCTGGCTCCCGGTAGCTCTCAATTGGGCTGTATACCAGAGTCCTCGGTATATGACATCGGCTGTAAAACTGATGTCAGAACGTCGGGTATAAAGGGAGGCAGCCGACATCATTTCCTCACTCTTTCTTACCATGGAGCCCAAAGCAGATGCAATTCGCACTAGTGCCAGTCGGCCGTTTACCTTCTTTTTGCTTTCTGACTACCAAGTTGAAGACGCCTTCAGATAAGTACCCCGTTGAAGAGCCTCTTTTCTTCCTTTAACAAATGTCAGATAAAGTTAATAACCGTCTTGCCTGTGGAAAACAGATTCCGCACCGTGATTTTCATTCCTATTGTATAACTTGTTTGGGCCTTGAGCACGACGTCCCTAATTGTGATCTCTGTGCTTCCTTTAACCCATGCACCATATGCCGTAGAGCTAAGATTTTGTATAAACATTTAGGAGTCTGGCCTAAGTTAGTCAGTATGGCATCTTCTGGTCTTCCGACTTCGGATATACCTACGAAACGTAAAGACAAGGACCGCGACAGGCCTAGGGTTAAATCTGCTAACAATGCACCAGTGAAATTGGTAGTCAGCCCAGCGATAGTCAGTGAGGCGCTTTCGCAGCCCCTGCAGTCCGCAGATTTTTAGCCGTAGGCCTCTGCCGAGACCTTTATGGAGTCCTCCATGCCAAAGTCTGCTATTTCGTCTTCAGATCCTCCACCTGTCGCCGCCTCAGATGGGTCTGGAGCCGCGATGCTGGCACCGGCTTCTGACAGCTCTTCTCTGACATGAGACCAGAACCAGACCGACTACCTTAGGCCATACTTCTGCAGTTGCTAGGCCTTCCGAGTCCCTCTGGATTGCTAGCAAACATTCCAGCCACAAACCTACTCACAAGCAGGCGTCAGCCTCCCCTCGTGTGCCTCAGTCCCTCTTGGTAAAGATGGCTGGTGATCTTCTTTCCCTGATTAGGGGCTCGATGTTTTGTCCATCTCAGATTCTGAGGTTTCCAGTATTTCTGCTGGTGAAGGAAATTCTCAACTTTTTTCGGCTTTGAGGATTCTGATGCTGAGGACTCTATCCCTTCTGCCTCCCCTCCAGAAGATTTTTCCTTTGGGGATACTTTGAATACTCTTGAGGAGCACTTTAAATGGGAATGTCAGGATTTTCCTCAGTCTAAAAAGAGAATCAGGGAATTTTTGGATTTGCCACAGCATAAGCCTCTGGCTATACCTCCAGTTTTGGAAGTTGTGGATGATGTCTTCATGGAAAATTCTTTAACTCCTAATTCTGTCCCTCCTGCCCCCAGAAAACCTGATAGGTATTATAAGGTTCCTGATTCTCACCAATTCCTTTTTAAAAAACCTACTGCTGATCCTGAGATTATTTCTCAAGGCTCCAAGGGTGTTAAGGCTACTATTGCTAAAAATCCTGTTCCTTCTGATAAGGAGTCTAGGGCCTTGGACAGGTGGGGTAAAAAAGTCTACACCTCTGCAACCCTTGCCATTAAATCTGTGAATTGCCTTTTTTACATGCTTAAGTATCAGCAGCATACTTTGGAGGCTATTAAGGCTAAACTTGGGGATATTCCTTCCATGTCAGAGAACAAAGATTTACAAAAATTACTGAATTCTGCCACACTAGTTAATAAGCATTCATTACATTGTGGTTTTGACACTTTGGAGGCTTCCTGCAGAGCAGCAGCCACTGGTTCTGTTATTAGAAGGCATGCTTGGCTCAAGGAGCAGCCTCTTTCTGAACCTGTTAAATTTAAATTGCTGGATGTTCCTTTGCACAAAGACAGTCTTTTTGGTAATAAGGCTGAGGAGGTACTGAAGAAGTTTGAGGATAAGGTGAAATCTATGCAAGTTGTAAAAGATTTCCTTCAGGTTCAGCCTCCTTGGTTCAGTAGGCATTACCCTTCCAAGTGTTGGTCTTTCCCTAACCCTGGCAAGCAGGGTCGCTCTAGGCCTAGGGGGGTTCAGATCTTCCAGAGGACAGGCTTCTGCCCTCAAAGAGCTAAACAATGGCATTCTTCTTCAGCTAAATCAGGGATTTTAAAGCCAGCTTCCCAAAGCAAGCATTCTCAATGACTCTGGCCTTCTTGTGCCTACCTCTGCGGGCCTTGGGTTTCCTTTGGGGAGAAGGTTAGCCAGGTTCGCAGAGGTATGGTCTACCATCACAGACAACAAATGGGTGCTCAATATTGTAAACCAAGGTTACAAGTTTTTTTTTTTTTCACACCATCTCTGTTCTAAAAGGGTACTCAGACATACCCAGAATTCTCAGGGCAGAGGTAGAAAATCACATTTCTTCTCTACTGACCATGGAGGCTATAGAGCCAGTTCCTGCAAATCAGGCAGGCTTAGGTTTTTATTCAAGACTTTTTCTGGTACCCAAAAAAGGGGGCACCTGGCACCCTATTCTGGATCTGTCTATTCTAAACACTTTTCTGGTGATTCCCAAGTTCGAGATTTTCACTCTTCCAACAGTTACTACTCATGCTGGGCATGGATTTATGGCTGGTAACTTTGGATCTCAAGGAGGCTTATCTGCACATCCCAGTAAGGGAAAGTTGCAGGCAGTTCCTTCGTTTCAGGGCTGGGGAGCAACACTTTCAGTTCTCTGCACTGCCCTTTGGCTACTGCTCCCAGAGTTTTTAAGAAGTGACTGGCTCCCAGCCATTGCTTTCTGCAGGCAGAGAAACATCCAAATTTATTCTTATCTGGACGACTGTCTCATTCAAGCAAACTCCCCAGAACAACTAGAAAAGGATTTGGACTTTGTGAAGAACATTGTAACCTCTTTGGGTTACACTCTCAATGAAAAGAAGTCAAAGTTGGTTCCTACAAGGGAGATTGTTTTCCTGCGAGCGAGTCTGAATACAGCCACCCAGATGGTATTCCTCCGTCAAGAGAAGCAAGAAGATCTTTCGGCTTACTTCAAGAACTTGGCAAGCATGACCCAGCTGCAAGGCAATTCCTGCAAGCACTGGGGTTGATGGTTTCATGTATTCTGATGATCCTATATGCAAGGCTGCATATGAGAAAACTTCAATGGTACCTCAAGAATCTTTGGAGTCAACACACACAGGACTTAGACTTGATTCTTCCCTTAATTCCCTGTATACAAATGGAGTTCCTCCGGTGGGCGACAGCCTGTTCTCAGTACAAAGGTCTATCTTTCCGCCCACAACCTGCCAGCCAGACTCTCACCACAGATGCCTCAGATTATCCATGGGGGGCTCATAGGTTCATAGGTAGGTACTAGGCTATCAGCCCTGGGGCCTATACAAGCACAGCCAAAAGGGTACCGTGGCTTTTGCCACCCAAGAAAATTATTTTCCTGTGCCACTGTCGAGCAGAGCCACAGAGGTGATCCCCGGGGTGAATTTCCTATTTCCCATTCAGTCATCAAGATTTTTCTTGAAGAGTGCTAATGAGGAGCTTTGTTTGATATGGATAGGTAGTTTATTCCAGAGTATGGGAAGTCTCTGGGACAGGAATCTATCCCTCCGGCATGTTCTGTTTATTGTGGTGACAAGGTTTAGGTCCCTAGAGCGTGTAGCTCGGAGGGATTGGGATTTCTTTAAGTGGAGCATGTCCAACAGCTCTGGGTTTGACACAGCTTTGTATGTTAGGCAGAGATCACCTCTGAGTAGGCGATATGCGACGGAGTAAAGCTGGAGTTTTTTGAGACGGTCTGCGTAGGGCATCTGTTTGAGGCTATTAATCCTCTTTGTGAGGTATTTCTGCGGCCTTTCCAGTTGTTGTAGATGTCTTGTGAGGTACATACCAAAAGGGGCATTGTACTCTATAATGGGTCTAATGAGTGATGAGTAGAGGGGAATAACGACCTCTTTTTTTTCTGGATGAGAAACCTTTTGTGATGAGGTGTGTCACGTAGAAGGATTTCCTGACTACTGTGGCGATGTGATTTATCAAAGGAGAGACTACTGTCCATCTGTGTCCCAAGGTCTCATCACACTTTCGGTGTTAAGTATACTACCGCCTATGTTGTAGTTCATGGGTACAGAGTTTTTACCAAAGGGGATGACAATGCACTTTTTAGCATTGAGCTTGAGGCCATGGCTTTGACACCAGGCATCTGTCTCAGTGAAGCCCTTTTGTAGGATGTCCACATCGTTAGGAGTTTCGATTATGGCTCCTAGTTTGCAGTCATCTGCGAACTTCGTTAGCCAAAGACCTTGTGTGTTAGCCTGTACTTCAGAGAAGGAGATACCAAACAGGAGAGGACCCAGGACTGAACCCTGTGGTACTCCACTTGTCACTGGTCTGAAGTCAGATTTGGAGTCTGCTACTTTCACAGTGTGGGTTCTGTCAGTGAGCCAGTTGGCAACCCATCTTGTAACATAGGGATTTATACCTAGTTTAGTGAGTTTATCTATAATTCCAGAGTGGGGGATGGTGTTGAAAGCCTTGGCAAGATCTAGATAGGCTGTGTGAACCACCTAACCCTTGTCTATGGCTTTGGTGACTGATTCAAATAAGTCTATCAGGTTTAGGAGACATGATCTGCCTTTTACAAACCTGAATTGGGTGGGATCCAGAGTTTGGAGATTACCAATGTCTTTGTTTATAAGTTCCATGATGATACGTTCCATGGCCTTGCAGACCAGGCTCATCAGGCTAATGGGGCAGTAGTTCCCGGGGTCCGTGGTGGCTCCCCCCTTGTGGAGTGGGATAACCATTGCTGTGCGCCATTCAGCAGGCACAAAGCCTGAGGTGAGGCTATGATTGAACATGGTACTTAGGTGGGGTGCCAGTTCGTTCTGTAGTTCGTGTAGAACGCAGTCTGGGTTGTTGTCTGGTCCCATGGATGCTGTGTTCTTGGCTTTGGAGAGTGGGGTTTTTACCTGTGCAGCCTTGATTACAGGAACTTTGCATTCTTCCGGTATAGAGATGGGCTCTTTAGGGGGTGAGAGGGGGGTAAAGTTAGCACTGAACCTATTTGCCAAGATGTTGGCAATATCAGTTGGGTCTGTATATTTAGTGCCATTGTGCTGTAACTCAGAGAAGATCTGAGTGTTGCCATTGAGATTCTTGACATAGCCATAGAATGCTTTGTGGTTGTCTTTAGAATCAGTGGCGATTTTGTTTTCGTAACTAGCTTTGGAGGATTTTATCAGGGATCGCAGCTTCTTACTGAGGCTGACCAGGGAGCTCCTCCTCTCGTGAGATTTTACTCTCTTTTGCAAGGGTTTCTTCCTTCTGTTGTACAGTTTATTTATGGCAGGGGACCACCAGATTGGCTTCCTTTTTTTGGAGGATAGTGTCTTGGTTCTGTTTGGGATAGCATGATCCATGCACTCATGTAAGTGCTTAAAAGTGCAATTGTGTAGGATGCAGTAGTCGTACTGTATTGTCCATCTGCATGGGTGTCATGAAGTTCACCACTTCTGTCTTAAGAAGCATGAAGTTGGCTTTGGAGAAATTTTTTACCATGGTTTCCTTAGTGGAGGCAGGATGTGGATATCTAGAGTAATTAGCTTATGGTCAGATCGGACCAGTGAGGCGTTGACTTAAGGTGTGGAACATCAGTCACTCGTATTGGTATGACTAGATCTAGGATATTGTTGCCCCTGGTGGGGGTGTGGATAAGTTGATCCAGGGCATTGGAGTTTATGAATTCCAGAAAGCGTTGAGCGAAGGAGTTGGTACATGAGTAGTTTTCCCAGTTAATGGTAGGGTAGTTGGAATCGCCCATTATTAGGGTGTTTGAACCCTAATATTTTCCAGTACATCAAGAAAAGAGGAGTGGGAATCCTGGGGCATGGTGGGTGATCTGTAGCAAGGTACAATCTGGATTGCAGTTTTGCCCAGAATTAGTTGCACTTGGATAACCTCAGCTGCATTATGCTGAGCAACTAGCCTGGTGGCGTGGATATCCTTAATGAATATGGACACACCTCCACCTTTGGTGTTCCGGTCCAGGTTACATGGCCGAAAAGTGTGGTATGAGCTATAGCCTGGTAGTGCAGGGGTGCTCTCTGGAGCCTTAAACCAGGTCTCATTCACTGCACAGATATCAATATTCTCCATTTTAAGGAGTGCCTCGAGTGAGTGCATTTTGAGATTTAGACTTCTAGCATTGAGTACCATCACCCTCAGTTTTTGCTTGCCTGTTCCTGTTATGGTAGTGAATTTGTCATTTGAACCTTGCCTAAAAAGGCACTTATAGGAGTGGCAAGAACCTTAGCCAGTATCCGGAATCCCAGGGGTGACAGGTGCAGGTCATCTCTGGCAAAGCATTGTGGTCTGTCGACCATGTCATCCCAGGCAGAGAGATACTGGATCCCTTTAGAATAGCACCAGAAGCTTAGCCAATTGTTGAAGTCAATCATTTTGTCCTTGTACTGCGGCATCATTCTGGGTGATGGCAGAATGCTACTCAGGGCTAGGGTCATACCTGCCTGGGCTACAAGATCGGAGAGCTCTTCCATGTCTCTTTTCATGTAGTCCAGGGAAGTATGTCTCAGGTCGTTCACACCAATATGGACAATGACTGAGTCATATTTGTACTTGTTGTGGAGTGACCTGAGTGCGTGGGTTATGTGGTGGATCCTGGCACCTGACAGGCAGCTGACAGTAACCTTCTCCTTGTTTAGCCTTGTGAGTGGGACATCATTGTGCCTGACTGTAGAGTCACGTATGACTAGTGTGTTGGGTACATTGTTTTGCCTTATTGGCTGTGGTTGAGTGCACACTGAGTCTGCGGGCTATGTGTCCTTTAGGTTGTGTTGGGGGGTGGAGGTTGCTTGCATTTCTGCTTTGAAGGTCTCTGCTGCTTGAGCAGATTATTATTGAGGGCCTCCGCAAATGTTTTTTGTGTTTCTATGTGTGGATTTTGGTGGTGTAGATTTAGTGAGACTGTGATGAGTGTGGTGTGGTGCAAGTGTTTACCTTCTCCTCTTGACTGTCAAGTTCAGTCCTGATTGGAGAGAGATTTACCTCCAGTTTGGCTAGATAAGTGCATCTCTCACAGGGTGTAGTGTTGGGTGGCAGGAGGGAGAGGGTTGTCTGTGTACATGAGGCAGTTTCTACATTGCCCTAGGATGCCCAGATTCATCAGATAGACAGGAGAGAACACTGGGAGCTGACCCTTGGATATGCCTGAATAAAAAACTAGTTTCCTCTAGATAAGTGAAGAAAGTGAGTACAAGAGCTGTTTTTCTCTAAGCAAGTGAGAAAAGTAAGTACCAAAACTGTTTTCCTCTAGCTAATGAGGAAGGTTGAGTGCTGTAGTAATTAATAGATTATTTAGTGCTTACAAGTTCTGAACAAGTGCTGATCACGAATAAGCAAATTCAAGTGCTAAAAGTAAGAATCTGCATCTGGACTAAACTAGTTACAGGAAAGGGGGGAAACAAGTGCAAATGTGGGCTTTTAAATCAGAAAGTTGAGAGAGATGGAAAAACTGCCCAAACGGCCAGTAACTACAATTTTTGGACCAGAACCACTCCTTATGTGGTAGATAGGTTATCTAGTGCTTACCACTCCCACTGATAAGCTAGAAGGCTTCCCTCAAACACAGAAAGCTTGGGGGGGGCTCAGAAGCTTACATACAGTCCTGGATACAGCAAATCTGAATCTGGACTACACTAGTTACTGGAAAGTTTTTTTTTTTTTTTTTTTTTTTTCAATATATATACAGAAAAGTAGCTAAAACAGCAGTCAAAACAATTCAAATGCAGTGCAAGCTAGCACACTTGAGTATGTAGCAATGTTAGACCAAACAGTTTAAAAATGCAATTAAATTAAAAATTACTAAAAACAATGCATAAGGAGTCTGTTGGGTAGAATGAGGTAAAGAGATGAAGGCAGGGGCATACAGGGGACTTGGAGCACCCAGCAGATTCATTTGCACATAAACTTAAAAGAATTGATGGCAGTACAGCAGGCCTTGCTGGCTTTCAAGGACCTACTCAACCCTGGGACTCTGCTGATCAGGACAGACAATACCACAGTCATGTGGTCAAGGGAGCCCGCAGGATTTTTTGCAGGGGGGTGCAAACCCAGAGCCCCACCCACATAGCTCACCCCGCCCCCTGCCAACAGCCCCGCCCAAGTCCACCCACCCAAGCCCCGCCCACACAGCCATTCCAGTGTCCCATTACTTGGCTATTTCTCCCCATTTACTGTAGACACTGTTCAAATCTGTGTGCATACTGTTTTATGCTTTAGTTCTACAATGATTACAGGCAGTTGGATTTAATTTACAACTTTTATTTCAAACATTATAGCCCAAACACTGAGACATTTACTAAACCTAAACAAAGCAATAGTCTTACAATGAAAACAGACTTGGCATTAAAGCTTCTCTACTTTTGAAACTCACATTCAATGAAACAGCATTGAAACCCACATTCAAAGAAAATGCATCTGGCCAGTGGCAGGTTATTTACCTTTGAACTGTTTTCAAGCAATAGGCTCCTTGCACACAGTTAGCCATGCAAAAGTTATTAGATTTACCTGATTGAATTATATCCCTTGTATTATACAGCAGCACTTGTTTGAGTGACTCTGCTGAAGTAAAAGTAATCTGAATAATTCCACATTAAAGATATCTGAAACTAATGAAGATGTTGTTGCTGTATATTTCAGTGTTTCATTTACAAATGCAGTGCCTGTTGCCATCAAAGAATAAATTGCCTATGTTAAATTAAAAAAATGGTAAGCTGGTATATTGCAATAGAAAATGGATGACAAGCTGAAAAACAGGTTCATAGTTATTAGGCATCTCATCCAAAGGAGGGCATCCTGAGGACTGCAGCATACAAATGTATATGCTGTAGGAATAGAACCTCAAGCCTTTACATTAAGATGCAAGTATTCTACTTGTGGTGCTACTAACATATCTTTAAAACGTTATACCACAATAGAGATACCATTTGCTAAACAAAACAGTTGCACATTGTAAATAGACTTGGCATGAGCAGCAGTGGACTTAGCTTCCCTTAAAACTCAGTTCCTTGAAAATGCACTTGAAAATTCCACCTAACTCTAACTTGGGCATTTCACTTTCTCACAAACATACCACACCCTCAAGGCCTCAACCTTAGTGCAAGAAATCTGGACAAAGCCTAAAATAGGGACAGATTATAAATATGGCTCTCAGAAACTTAGAAAATTACAAGAGTAACAGGATTTGTGTTGGTATGCATTTTTCTAAATGACATCTAAAACTGAAATGTCTCATTTAGCAACTTCAATCCTTTTTAGGAGGAATATGGGGCAAAAATCTGGACAGCTGAGGGGTATGCTACCTCCCTCTAATACACACACCAAATAATTCTGGTCAGACAAATTAGTTCTGGGAAGGTTGCACTGAACGGCACCGTGCTTGAGCTGAAGTGGGTGAAATCCTGGTAGCCAGTGATAACTGATCTCAGCATTGTGGAGCATTAAAGCATTTTTAGCAGAGCATTGTTTCATCACTACCTATTGTGTTTGCACATAAGCTGTAGTTATTTTAAACATTTGCCTTTTTGATTACTACAGAGGACATTTACCCACCAGAGCTATTGTGTTTTGACTTCAGTGTGGAGCTAGTTGTTGCAGGGCTTGGCTTTTAAATAAGGTAGCAATGCTCATTTACCATATACCATTAAAGCCACCCTGACCCAACTACAACTGTACTAACACACAGACACTGCTATAAGACACTGGTCTGCAATAAAATGTAATGAGCTTCTGAAAATACTGTAATCCTGTCCTTTTATTACAATGAATATAAAATACTTCAAAATAAGGTAAAAATTAGACTGACAAAACTACTTTTCCACACTTCAAAATAATAAAATCAAACCCTCAGAAATTTTGGAAAGGTATCTCTACTCTACTTAACCCCAGCAAACCAGATACCCCTACCCCAGACCCAAACGCTCCTGACCAAGACTTGGCTACCCAATTTAATTCTTTTCATTGAATCCATTTCCAAATTAAATCTTTCTCTAAGACCACTACACTGCTACTACTTCCTCATTCCCGTCTACTAACTCCCATCCCTCCACTCCTCCTACTACTTCATCAGCTTCATCTGCCCCTAATTCTCCCTCTTCACACTCATTTTTTCTCATTTAAACCTATACCAAACTTCTACTATAAAGAAATTCCTTATGAAACTGAAGCCATGCACCAATGCTCCTGATAACATCCCTTCTTACTTTCTTGGCAAAGCTGCTGAAGCAATCGATTACCCTATTAGCATTTTAATCAACTGCTCTATCCAAGAATGTATAGTACCCCAAGTCTGGAAAAGGGCCTTTATCATACCTCTACATAAAAGGTGGCAACAACAACAATGTTACTAATTTCCACCCCATCGCTATTCTGTCCCCCCATCTCTAAACTCCTAGAAAAGTGTATCCAACTACAACTCCTTCCACATCTCTTAGATAATCACCTACTAACTCCCACACATGGAGTCAGACAACATCATAGCATTATGACCGCCCTCCCTTCCTTGAAACTGTAAATAAAGCCCGCGACTCTGGCCAAATTGTTTCTACCCTACTACTCGACCTCTCTAAGGCCTTTGACACACTCTCACAGCCTGCTACTAACTAAACTTTACCCATCTCCCTCCTCCTTGGAACTGGTTCTCCAGCTACTTATCTAACAGATCTCAAGCAGTCAAATGGAAAAAGGCCACCTCCTCATTTCTAAATACTCCTACTGGGGTACCCCAGGGCTCTATACCGAGTCCCCTTCTCTTAAATATATTTATAAATGATTTCCGCAACTCTATCCCATTCTCAGACATCATACAATATGCGATGATTCTGCTATTATCTGCTGCCACCTCTATCCCTCACTCCTAAAACTGACTCAAGATGCTTTTACAACAACTGAGCAATGGATGAAAAGGAATCACCTAGCACTCAATGCCTCTAAAACCAAATTAATGTTATTCATCCTCTAAGGCAACTTCTTTCAATATAAACACATTCCACATCTCTAGACAAAATAATCTACCCTGGAACTGGTGTCAGAGACCAAGTTACTTGGGGTCCAAATTGATACCAGCTCAAATTCAACTCCCACCTACAGTTAAATATCAAGAAAACCGGTATGCTTTACCGACAAAATCATTACCTTACACCTGCTACCAAAATCACCCTCTACCTCATTTCTTATCCTCTCCCTTCTCTATGGAGCTCCACTCCTAACTAATCTACAGACCTCCAACACAACTTTCCTCTTGCTACAACAAAATTGCCAAGTTCGCTACCAACCACAAGTCCTCCACCCACCACTGTTCCTCTCTCCAAAAACTAAAATGGCTAGAGCTACCCAGTTCTCACATATACTCAACTAAATCTTGCATAAGCTCATTTTCAACCCCCCCTTTGTCCCTCCCTTTCATCAGCCTTTAAAATGCACCTTCCTGCAAGAGTATCAAGATCCAACAATCAAAATCTATTAGAAGTATATAAACCAACTAGTCCCCAGGCAATTTCAGTGCTTTTGTGCTAAATTTCCTTTAGTCTGTATTACCTATTAATTTCATCACTAGATTGTACTCGCTCTAGTTGTATTATTTTCAAATTGTTATTTCTTGTATGATTAACTTCTGTGTAATTGTATAATTTGTATATCTATTAATAACCTTAGTTTTGGAGCTTTTCTCCCCAGGACTCCATTGAAAACGGGTTCATTTGGCCCAATGGACTATCCTGGCAAACCAACTGCAAATAAAATAAATAAAACTGTCATATGCATTTCAATACCCAAGGCTTATACATTATCTAGTCATGTAAATATTCTCTGCATTTTCAATGCTGGTAATTTAACAATATACTTACTAAAGTACTAAAGCTTACTTGCATCTTACAATCTCAAACAAGCTTACCTGATTTTCATTAAACCATGGCTACTTAAACAGAGCAACAGGGCACTGTGACAGCATACAGTTCCAGAATAAGAAGCATAAATCAACAGTACAAAAATCTGATAGAAACCAGAACATTTTGCGGGAATACTCTACACATTTACACTGCATAACTGCTTCTTGCCTTCCATGGACACATCCAGAGCCACTACAATATTTGAAATGTCTTGACAGTGATGGCTCTGACACTCATGCCTCTCAACTTAAGAAATCTGGACAAAGCCATACATAGAACTAGAAGAAAATAAGGCCAATTTTTAAATATTGCTCTTATAACTTAAATAGAACAGGTAGATCTTGCATTAGTACAAGTTTTCTGAAGGGTATGAAATCTGAAACTCAAATGTCTGCCATTATTTTCTAACTTCAATCTTTAATGACTTGCCACTAATTTGCCAGAAAAACACAATTTTATGAAAACGGACCAAAATGTGATGCTTTAATATTAACAGTTAACTTGAAGCAGCTAACAAAATAAGAGCATCCACATGCATTTCTGAAATAGAGGTAATCTATAAGTGATCATTACAGTTATATATAATTGTAAACCCTCCATTTTCTTCCAAAATTGCCATTTTGGAGGAGGGATTATTAGGGAGAGCAACATTTTGAGCCAGAATTGGGGACAATTGAGATGTTTGGATATTCCTAATCTACAAAGTGATTTGCACGCACTCTCAACCTCTTAATGCAGGAAATCTGAACAAGGCCAAATATATTGGGGAACATACAAACACTACTAAAATTGCTCTTGTATAAACGTAAAGACAGTCTTGCATTAGCATGCATTTTCTGAAGGTTATGACATCTGAAGCTCAATGTCTGTCATTTAATGGCTTCATTCCTAAACAATTTGCTAGAAATCACAAATTTGGGAACAAACCAAAAATAAGCAGCAAATATCTATTCATTCTGCAAAGATATGGACAACTGAGAGGTATAGTTCAACCGGGCTGTCTGAGCTTGCTACCCTCACAAAATCATGGTCAAATGGAGCCTCCCCCTGCAGCCATTCCAATGTCCCATTTATCATAAACACTAATGTGCATACTGCTTTACTTCTGCGATGATTTAGGATTTCATTTGAAAGTTTTATTTTGCATTTTACAGCACAAACCCTAATACATATCTGTTAAAGCAATGCAGTCTCACAATGAAAATAGACCAACATTAACACTTCTCTGCTCTTGAAACTCATGCATTGAAACAGCACTGAAACCCACTTTACATTTTGCCAATGGCAAATATTAACTCTGGGCTGTCTACAAAATCATAGGCCCCTCGAACATAACATACACATGCTCTTTGATACACCTGCCTGACTGTATTACATTATATTCCTTGTACAATACAGTACAGTTGTTAGAGGGCATTTTAAATTTATTGTTTTGAACATTTTTCCAGTAAACAATGAAACAAAAGCATCCACTAATGACAAAACTGCCCAATTCAGAACATTTCCATCATAAAAAGTCTACTCAAGTCCACCAGTATCAGTAAAAAATATACACAATCTCTGAAGTAGTAAACTCCACATTGAAAAAATTTGTAACTAATAAAGAGGTTGAAAGTGCCTGTTACTCTTGAAGAATAAATTGCTTTGTTGCATGCAAAAAATGAAAAGCTAGTAATAATAGGGAATGGAAAGGAAACTGTTAACAGGTTCATAGTTACAAAGACTGCAGCATCCACCCCTTTACAACACAATACAGAATCAGCAATGCATTTACCTACTGTGGGAGTAGAACCCACAGCCTTCAGCATCTAAAGCAAGTACATTATCTGTTGTGCTATTAATGCGAGCAGACTAAACACAAGCAGCACTAAACATTTGCTCCCCTGCAGCTCTCAGCTCCTTGTAAAATCTACTCCGACACCCAGCTGTATCTCTGAACTTTTAAGCACAAAAATCTGGAAAGCCAAAATTTATTGGGGGACAAAGGCCAAAACCAGGGACACATTTTAAACATTGCTTGTATAATGTTTGAAAGTTGCTAGAATAAAATGCTGTTACCACCATACATTTCACTGCTTGAACCCAGGGGACCCTGCAAAACAGTCAGAGCAACATACCAATAAACTGTTTTGTGAAAGAGGAAGACTGAAACTTAAATAGCTACCATTTAGTGAATTCAGTTCTCACCATAGCACAGCTGTCAGCCTCTTAGCACAAAAGACCTGAACAAAGCCAATAATGGGCGACTACTACAACCACCAAACATTCAGTGAATTCAGTTCTCACCATAGCTCTCAACCTCTTAGCAAATAACACCCGGACAAAGCCAGTAATGGGAGAATATAGCCCCCAAACATATTCAGTGAAATCAGTTCTTACCATAGCTCTCAACATTAGCAAAAAAACCTGGATGAAGCCAATAAATACCTGAACAAAGCCAATACTGGGTGAATACAGCCCTCAAACATATTCAGTGAATTCAGTTCTTACCATAACTCTCAACCCTAGCACAAAACCTGCCAATAATGGGGGAAGATACAGTCCCAAACACAGGGATACATTTAAAATATCCATCTTGTACACTTAGAAAATTGCTAGAATAAAAGCTTTTGTTAACATACACTTTCTGAAGAATATGAAGTCTGACAAGTGTGTCCATTTTAACTTTTGTTAACCAGGAAAGTCTGACTTTGAAAAAAACCTAAGTTTTAGCAGAGGCCCAGGGAGAAACACTCCAGACAGCCAAGAATAAAACCAGAGAACATGTAGCTGTCAGGCAACAAGGACACAAATGCAGAAACCACAGATTTTATGAGGAACAGAAAAAGTATGAGGGAAAATCCTGCAACATTTTCACAAATGGTGGTGGGTAGGGAATTCAGGCTCTTGCCACTTGGGCCCAAGGTACAGGGTTCAAGCCTTATTCACTACCCACCACCATGTTTACACACACACACACACACACACACTGAAAGTGCCCCATCTTCCTTCCATTCGTTTCAGCTGCCGCTTGCTTCAGGTCCCGTTTCGTCCGCTCCCATCTTCTCGTCAAGTCCCGGCCGCTCCCATCTTCTCTCTGTCTGAGTGCTGAAGCTTGCTAGGTCCCGCCTGTGTGAGTTCCCGCTCACAAACTTTCAACTGACAACGATGATGTCTGGACTCCTTCTTAAAGGAGAATGTGCACATGTGGTACATCAAAAAGCAGGGGAGGGGGACTCACTCTTACCCCTTGTGCAGACAAAGCATGAGACTATGGTCATTAGCAGCTTCTATGGGCACACATCTCATAGCCCAGTATCTTCCAGGGAGGCTAAACTCCTTGGCGGGTCATTTGAGCAGACATGTTCTGGATCCTCACGAGTGGCAACTGAACAAAGTCATTTTCCATCGCATCACTCAGCATTGGGGCACTCCTCAGGTGGATCTTTTCTCCTCTCACACCGATCATCTCCTTCCAACCTTCTGCACCAGGGAGTTTCACAACAAAACTTGGAGAGTGGACGTGCTGTCCTTCCCATGGACACAACTCTCAATTTATGCATTCCCTCCACTGCCTCTTCTTCCCAGAGTGCTGCTAAAGATAAGGGACAAAAATCCCAAGGCTATTCTTTTAGCACCAGATTGGCCCAGGCAGCATTGGTATCCCCTTCTTTGCAGCCTTTCCAAGACTCAGCCTTGGCATCTTCCCCTGGTACCAGATCTGTTGGTTCAGGAAGGGGGAAAGTTCCTTCATCCTTATATTCAAACTCTGCACTTAACTGCCTGGCTAATTCTTTAAATCTTTCCCAACAGGTGGTTGAAGTCCTTCATGAGGCCAGGAGGCCTAGCACCAGAAAATCCTATGCAGATAAATGGAAGAGATTTTGCTCTTGGATGGAGGCGAAAGGAGAAGACTCTTCTCATCCTTCTCTTTCCCTCATTCTTGACTGCCTAGCAGGCTTGCTTAATGGTGGACTTTCCTTTTCTTCAATCTAAATTCATGCTTCAGCAATTTCTGCTCATTGTTCTGAGCAACCCATTTTTTCTCACCCCTTGATGAAGCAGTTCCTGAGGGGAGCTAGTAATTTTAGACCTCCCAAAAGAGCTCCTACTCCTGCTTGGGATCTAAAGTTTGTCCTGAAAAAGCTTACTCTACCTCCCTTTAAACCAGCTGCCTCTGCAGATTTGAAGTATCTCTCCTGGATGACTGCTTTTCTTTTGGCTATTATTTCAGCCAGAAGGGTTTCGGAACTGCAAGCCTTAATGGCAGTAGAACCTTTCATTATTTTTCATTTTGATCGGGTTTCTCTGAGAACTAATCCGTCCTTTATGCCCAAGGTGGCTTCCAGTCTAATCCTTAACCAGTCTATTAACCTGCCTATCTTTTTCAATAATCCCCAGAGTAAAGGGGAAAGGATTCTGCACTCTCTTGTTGTGCACTGACAGCTGAGATTTTACTTAAACATGACTAAATCCTTTCAAAAATCTGAACAGTAGTTGGTTAGTTTTGCTCCTGGGGCTCAGGGTAAAGCCATTTCAAAACCAACTATGACCAAATGGATTGCTCATTGTATTCACTTTTGTTACTTGCAGCGAAGGTTTCCCCTCAGGGTATTAGGACCCATTCTACTAGAGCAGCCTCTACCATTCAGCTTTTCTGAGAGGTGTGCGTCACATTCTAGAAGCAGCTACTTGGTCTTCTGTCCATACTTTCACAAAGCATTACAATCTACCTTTGTTTTCTAAATCCAGAGCTGGTTTTGCCTCTGCAGTTTTGCAGGGCCTTCTTACCAACCCTTAATTTGTGATTCATCCTCCCCCCTTTGCCTTTTTCCTGTGCTTTGGGAATCTATCCCTATGTTAGGACTGCAACAGTGAAACACGAAGAACATAGTACAGTTGTGTACACTTACCATAAATGTAGATGTTCGAGTGTATTCATTGTTTCAGTCCTGGTTTCTCACCCTCCACTCCCCCTCTTTTCCTAAGGCACAGACTACTTATTTTTATTTTTTGGATGGCGTGTTTCCATGATGTTCCCTTCCTGGGTTAGCCTTCTTTGGGGGCTCTTGACAGTTAAGGCAAGAAAAACTGAGGAAATGACGTCGGCTGCCTCCCTTTATACCTGACGTTCTGACATCAGTTTTACAGTCGGCGGCAGCCAACGTCATATACCGACGACTCTAGTATTTGGGCCAACTGAGGGCTACCGTGAGCCGGGTAACCCGTATGTAAGGACTGCAACAGTGAATACACTCGAACATCTACATTTATGGTAAGTGTACAGCTGTACTTTCTATCATGCTATGTACATTACCAGAGTTGGATTTTCTGCAATAAATCCTTCACTTTGCAGGTAATCCATAACTTCAATGTCTGTTTCTTTAACTTCTCCATTACTAGTCCTCTTTTATACTCCTTTTGTTTTCTTATTTTTTGTATTGTAAAATTGTCCATATATGGATGTCTTTGCCTGTACATTTCTTCAAATATCTTTGGTGCTGCTCTTTTTGTATCAACTAGATTTTTTTCTCCTTTGCATAAATATTGCACCATATTAAATATCTTTTTCTTTCCTGTGTCCATATTTCTTCTTCAGATGTCTCCTGCTCCACCTGTTTCTCCTTATTAGACTTTCTACACTAAATCCTTCACTTTGCAAGTATTCCATAACTTCAGCTTCTATTTGTTTAACTTCTACTGTACTAATCTGCTCTACATTCCCCCTTTGTAGTCTTATTATTTCTGTTGTAAAATTTTCCATATCTGGGTACCTTTGACTGTGTTTCTCTTCAAATATCTTTGGAGCTGTTTTTGTATTGATTAGTTTGGCTTTTCCTTTGCATAGATATTACACCATAAACTAAACCAAAATACAGAGGCAGTGGCAGCATAATCGATTTAAATCAATGTAAGGCTGCTCAAGAATGTCCAAATCAGCACTATGATTTATTATAACAGTTCAGCATAAATGACCATACAAACAGAAAACTCTGTAAAAAAATCTCTTAGTTTTCTTGCTTATATTTTTACACTTCCTTGGTTGCTCCTTTTTCCAAAAGGTCTAAGGACTCTTGATCAATGTAATATTTTTCATGAATCTGTTATATTAATGAACACAAATTTGCATTTGAAGCTTTTGACAGTTTTTCTTGTGCAAGTATTTTTCTTTCTTTTAATTTCTCTCTTAATCTTTTTGAACATCTTCTATCCAGAAATTCTGGGCTTCTTGTATAATAGTAACAATAGCATAATTTCTTTCTTATCCTCATTAGTCTACACTGTCATCTTTGTCTGTTTTTACCCTGTAAGTTTTTGTGTTTTTTTTGGACTACCATTTATTTCTACAACATGGGGGCCAACCTCCCCCTGAGCCTGGCCTAACCCCATTGTAGGAATGTTTCCATGTTTTGAGTTTTCTACACTGTCATTTTTTTCCAGTCCTGGCACCAGTGTACCTACCAGGATTGGACAGATGTTCTTCGTGTTTCACTGTTGCAGTCATTACATTTGGGTAATCTGCTGGCAGGTTGCACTCAGTCGGCCTGAATAACAAAGTCTTGGGTCCTGCGTCGGTTGCTGTCTCCTCTTCCATGACATCAGGGGTATAAAATATGTAGCCGATGCCATTTTATTCAGGCTTTCTTGCCGCGTGGTGCCCGAAGCAGAAGCAGTTCGCAAGTGCCGGTCGGCCGACTCCTGAAATTTTCACATTCGAGTTTCAGAACTGAAGTCTTCAATTAAAGCTAAGTACCCCGTTGGGGAAACTTTTTTCTTGCTCCTTACCGATGTCAGTAAAAGTTAATAATTGCATTACTTGTGGGGAGCAAATACCTCATAAAGATTTTCATTTGTACTGTATTCCTTGCCTAGGCCCAGATCATAACGTGCCTTGCTGTTGGTTTTGTGCTAGATTTAACCAACGCACTATTAAGCATTGGTATATTTTTGCTTCAAAATATTTTGGATCCAGGTTTAATTACCCTGAAATGTCGTCGGTTAGCAATCCGACTACTGGAGTTCACAAAAAACACAAAGAAAAAGAGAAAGAAGTCGAGGTCCAAAACCGACGAAGCTTCTCCTAAGCCAGTCGCCGGTACTCAGTGAGGTGCCTTTTCAGCTCCTGATACATGCTACTTTGAGTCGCAGGCCTCTACCGAGACCCATGCAGAGTCTGGTATGCCGTGAGATTCTCAAAGTATTGAACTCGCGGATGTCTCTCCCTTGGATGGGTCTGGAACCGCTGAGCAGGCACTAGCTTCTGAGGCTGTTTTCAGGCCTCAACATCTTTATATAAAACTGACTCCAGCTTCAAAAACAAGATCAAAAACAGTTTCTAAGTCTAAAAAACCGACGCATGAGCCATGTGCTCAGGCCCCTATGCCTAAAAAACAGATGATCAAAATGGCTGAGGACTTAATTACCTTGATCAGGGGTTCCCAACCCCCCCCCCCCCCCTGCTAAGAGGCCTAGGCAAGACACTGATTATGAATCTTCAGATCAGGTTTCCATTTCTTCTGATCAGGAATTTTCTATTCCACCCTATGAGGATTCAGATGCAGAAGAATCCATCCCATCTGCATCTCCTCATGAGAATTATTCTTTTGGTGAAACCTTGCATACTTTAAGGGAACATTTTCATTGGGAGAGTCAGGATTTCTCTGAATCAAAAAAGAGGCTTAGGGATTTCCTTCTCCTTCCTCTGCATAGGCCTTTGACTATACCTCCTGTATTAGACATTGTTGATGATGTGTTTTCGGAATCAAGCATGGCTCCTGATTTCCTACCTGTAGCTCCTAGTAAGCCTGACAGATATTACAGGGTTCCTGACTCCCACAAATTTCTATTCAAAAATCCTGCTGCTGATCCTGAGACTATCTCACAGGGTCCCAGAGGTGTAAGGGCCTCTACAGCCAAAAATCCTACCCCCTCTGATAGAGATTCCAGGGCGCTGGATAGATGGGAAAGAAGGTTTATACGTCTGCAACCTTGGCAATTAGGGCCTTAAACTGCCAGTTTCATATGCTTAAATATCAACAGCATGTTATGGGCTTATTGAAACAGAAAATTATGTTGATTTCTGATTGTGTGGAAAATAAAGAATTACAGGAATTATCGCATGCAGCAGAACAGGTTGGAAAGCATACTTTGCAATGTGGTTTTGATTCTTTGGAGGCCTCTTGCAGGGCCGCAGTTACTGGATCTTTGATTAGAAGGCATGCCTGACTCAAGGAGCAAAATCTGCCTGATCATATTAAAGCTAAATTGTTGGATGCCCCTTTACAGCATGATACTCTGGTAATAAGGCAGAAGAGGTTTTAAAGAAAATGGAAGACAAAGTTAAATCTATGCAAACTGTAAAAGATTTCTTACAAGTATAGCCACCCAGGTTCAGTAGGCACTGGCCTACTAAAAATTGGTCCTTTCATGTGTCCAACAGAGACTCTCAAGGCAAATCCAGGCACTCAAAAGGCTCTATATACCAATCACAGGATTCTTACAGGTCAAAGCAATGGGGTACCTCCACCTCCAAATCTGGAGGAAACAAAGCACCACCCTACAGTAAGCAGTCTCAATGACTTCCCTCTACTTTCTCCAAGCACTTATCTTTTGGCAGCCCCCTTGGGGGGAGAATTAGCACTTCATGCTCAAAATTGGCAGTTAATTACCCAGGACAAGTGGGTATTAAACATAGTATCCCAGGGGTACAGATTTCATTTCCATACTTTGCCAATTCCAAATGGTTGGCCAGATCTGCCACAAAATTAGTGGGCAGAGGCTCAGAAGCAAGTTACGTCCCTCATGGAGATGGTGGCTATTCAACCAGTACCAGAACAGGAAAAAGGACAAGGTTTTTATTCAAGGCTGTTCCTCATACCCAGAAAAGACAATGCATGGCGTCCAGTACTGGACTTATCGACTTTGAACACGTACTTGGACATTCCAAAATGCTGACTTTACAACAGCTACTGCCTATGCTGGGCAGGAACACTTGGTTAGTGACTCTAGACTTAAAAGAGGCATACCTACATATCCAAATAAGGGAATCATTCAGAATATGCCTCTGCTTCAAGGCAGGTTTTTTGCCCTTTGGCTTATCTGCTGTGCCCAGGGTCTTTACAAAGTGCCTGGCACCAGTAATTGCATTTTGCAGACAAAGAAGCATACAGATTTATCCTTACCTGGATGACTGTCTCATTCAAGCAGAGAACAAGGACATTCTTCTTCAACGTCTGACGTTTGTAAAAAGGCTTCTAACATGCCCAGGGTACACAATAAGCAAAAAGAAATCACAACTGGTACTCTCTCAAATAATTACATTCCTGGGTGCAAGCTTGAATACAACTGCCCAGATGGCTTACCTT
The DNA here is from genome assembly GCF_019279795.1 of Protopterus annectens. Classification (NCBI taxonomy): domain Eukaryota; kingdom Metazoa; phylum Chordata; order Ceratodontiformes; family Protopteridae; genus Protopterus; species Protopterus annectens. The sequence goes on from NC_056734.1 coordinate 930,366,562, forward strand.
ACACCAGACAAACAAAGGCAACTGACAACATACTTCAAACAGATGGCAACGAAAACCCAGTTGTCTGCAAGACATATTCTGCAGGCTTTGGGGTTCATGGCATCCTGCATTCTACTAATTCCATATGCAAGACTGCATATGAGGAAACTTCAATGGTACCTAAAAAGTTTATGGAGTCAACATTGTCACAGTATGGAAACAATGATTCCTGTCATTCCCTGCCTACAACAGGAGTTTCTTTGGTGGGCAGAGACATGTCACCATGTCACCAAAACAAGGGACGGTCATTCAGTCTACCCCTTGCCACCCAAACCCTAACTAGAAACACATCTGACTATGCTTGGGGGGGTCCACCTGGTGGGGAGATGGATTCAGGGCATATGGACCCCAAAACAAATGCATCTGCATATCAACCAGAAAGAGATGCTAGAGGTTCAGAATGCTCTGGCAGCCTTCAAGGACTTACTTCATCCAGGACAACTACTGCTAAAGACGGACAACACCATGGTTATGTGGTACATAAACAAGCAGGGGGTACACATTCCTACCCCCTTTGCAGACTAGCCATGGCATTGTAGAAGACAGCCTTGACTTACCAAGTGCAGCTTAAAGCTCAATTCCTGCCAGGAAAACAAAATACTCTGGCAGACGACCTAAGCAGAATTCTTATGGACCCGCACGAGTGGAAACTAGATCCACAAATCTTCAGCATGGTAACGCACAAATGGGGGAGCCCAGACATAGATCTATTTGCCTCTCCCCAAAATTATCAACTGGACAAATTCTACACAAGGACTTATCACAGACAAACATGGAAAGTGGATGCCCTAACCTTCAGTTGGAAAAACCTGTCAGTCAATGAATTTCCCCCTCTTCTCTACAAGCTCTTACTAAAGGCCAGACAGGAAAAAAAACAAAAATGATCCTAATTGCACCAGACTGGCCTCGCCAGCACTGGTACCCAACTCTAAGGAATATGTCTCAACTCCCTCCTTGGTACTTGCCTCAAATACCTCATCTACTGTCTCAGCAGAACAATCAAATTCTGCACACCCAGCTCCAAACTCTGAACCTTGCAGCATGGCTGATCATGTAATTATTCAAACAACACCTCTCGGTAAATCTGTGATTGATGTCATTTTGGAAGCCAGAAGGCCTAGTACTAGAAAATCTTATGCTGATAAATGGAAGAGATTCTGTGCTTGGAACTAAGCACAAGGAACGGACACAGCAAAACCAAATATCCCTCAGATTTTACAATACTTGACTGAGATGCTTGACAAGGGCCTGTCTTTTAATCATCAGTAAAATCCATGCCTCTGCCATCTCTGCTCATTACAACACGGAGCCTCCCATCTTTTCTCATCCTCTGCTAAAACAGTATCTTAGAGGGGCCAAAAGTTTAAGGCCTCCCAGAAGATCACCAACTCCTGCATGGGACCTCAATTTTGTGCTGGAAAAACTTACCCTGCCTCCTTTTGAACCAGGAGCTATGGTGGATATAAAATTTTTATCTTGGAAAACAGCTTTCCTTTTGGCAATCACTTAAGCAAGAAGGGTCTCAGAACTACAGGCCATCATGGCTGTGGAGCCTTTTATTACATTTTACCCGGACAGGGTGTCCCTCAGGACCAATCCTTCCTTTATGCCTAAGGTGGTATCCAGTGTGGTTCTTAACCAAACTATTCACCTACCAACATTTTACCCAAATCTGCAGAACAAGGGGGAGCGGATTCTGCATTCATTGGATGTACACAGACAACTAAGATTCTACTTACACAGGACCAAATCTCTAAGAAAGTCTGAGCACCTACTGGTGGCATATGCTTCAGGATCAGAGGGGAAGGCTATATCAAAGCAGACTATTTCTAAGTGCATTGCATTCGTTTCTGCTACTTGCACCATGGTAAACCTGTGCCCAGGGGAATCGGGTCACATTCCACCAGGGCTGCCTCTACCTCAGCAGCCTTTCTGAGAGGAGTTCCAACCAAAGACATTCTAGAAGCTGCTACTTGGAGCTCTGTGCATACCTTCACAAAGTATTATCATTTGCCTCTCTTCTCCAAATCCAGGGCAGGATGTGCCACTGCAGTTCTGCAGGGCCTTATAGCTGCTCCTAATGCTATTTAGTTCCATCCTCCCCTCCATAGCTTTGGGATTCTACCCAAATGTAATGGCTGCAACAGTGAAACATGAAGAACATAGTACAGTTGTGTACACTTACCATAAATGTAGATGTTCGAGTGTATTCACTGTTGCAGTCTAGGTTACCCACCCGCCATCCCCCTTTTCTATAACTTCTCTTTCCTTCACTATATTCTAAAGCCTTTGTGGTGTATTTGCTTTTAGATGAAGGTAAAGTTTATGTTGCTAAAAGTGCATTTACATATGTTGCTGTTTATTTATATCTATCTGCATATATATATATATATATATGTTTGCTCCCCATTTGGGGGGCACCTGATATCTGGGACAAGAAAAACTGAATAAAAAGGTGTCGTTTGCATGTTTTATACCCCTGACGACCTGACGTCATGGAAGAGGAGACAGCAAATGACGCAGAACCCAAGACGTTGTTATTCCGGCCGACTGAGGGCAACCTGCCAGCAGATTACCCAGATGTAATGACTGAAACAGTGAATACACTCGAACATCTGCATTTATGGTAAGTGCACACAACTGTACTTTTTAATCCTGGGACTTGTGCACCCAGCTGTCGTCTTTATTTTTAACCTACTTCTGTCTGTGATACATGCTATATAAATACAGTTCATATGTCAGTGTCATCTTGGTGAGATTTTGTAAAAACAGGGTCCACCTCATGAAGGTGCTTACCTAGATTTGAGGATGAATTTAATTCCAGCAATACTACACTCCTTTGCTTGCTGATTTTATCATCTGGACCCTTTATCATTTCTCCTTCCAGACGCTACATTATGTCTCCAACCATACTAGCTCTGTAGGATATTCAGAATGTCTCAGCAAATGTGTGACTGTTACTGAATGTGTACAGGAACAATCTGCCTTTGCTTTCACACAATGAATTTATTGACCATTCCTAGATTTAACCAAAGAATCCAAAATAGTAAATGACTACTTGCTGAAGCAGGATCGTGTGATTCTTATGTTTATATTCATGTCATTAACTTTTGATTCGGTAACTTTACTTGATGTCCTAAAGATTTTAACAACGCGCACACAGGTGTATTTTTTAACCTTTTAATCACAGTATGCATTTTCATACAAAACGTTATGCTTTGCACCTGTGTCTAGTTGTCTTTTACTTATTATCATAATATCTTAAAAACAATCAAGACTTTCACTGTTGCCTCACGGTTTCAGTGAATTAACTCTTTGCACTTTGATGGTAACAAAAAATAGCTCATTTATTTTTATATTTGTGTTCAGCTGTTGAACTTCGCTACATTTCCACTTACACATACGTGCAAAATGATTCACACTGCTACAGTTTCTAGAAAGCTGGTAAAATGCAGGTTGTTCTCATAGTTATGCCTAATACAGGAGGCTTAAATTCTAGCTAGTCCGTTTCCCCAAGTTTCTCTAGCTCTTTTTCTTGTCACTGTTGTTGATATGGTGCATAGACTATATTTTATTTTCGCTTTTTCATTTGACTTGTATTTTATCTGCCTCGTTTTGCTGTTTTTAGTTAATTCTTTTAACCGTGTGCATGTAATTTCACTCACTCAACATTCTCTCGAGATATATTTGTAGCTTTTTAAAAGGTGTTTTTCTGTTGATAGATTGATACTTTTATATACCACCACCCATTCTCTGTCAATAATTCATGCATATCATCACATTCAGTCTTTGGCTTGATTATTTAGGACAATAGCATAAGCATCTCTAGGCCTCTGTGCCCTTTTCCAGAACAAATGCACTACAAATAACAATCTCTTTTAAGGCTCACCATAAGTCCTGATGGCTTTCTCTGATTGCTGCAATTTTGTTGTTTGCTTACTTTTGAAAGACATAGCATGTACAAATAATGTCAAGTCTTTTTGCCACATACAGAAGCAGATAATTATGTACCTTTATGGACTTTACAACTATCCCTCTTGAAATGAAATGAAGAATAAATTGAATTTCTGGATCTGAAGCTGTCATTTTTTTAATTACTTTCCAGGGAGAAAAGTCATTGTGGTTGCAGCTTTTTTTTTTTTTGCTTTTTTTTTTTATACTAACTATAAATTAAAGTAAAAAACAAATGTGTTTCTTCGTTTTACAAGTATGTTTGACATGTGGGTGACACTAAAAAGTAGACAGACACAACAGTTTACTTGTAGCTTTCTTGTGGTCTTTACTCTGACACTTTTTAAAAGTCTGTGCACCACATGCCATGCAACTTTCTTTAGCTAGATATTAGCATATTTAAAGCTACATCGCCCAATATGGTATATGACGTGGCAGGACTGGGAGTACCTTTTCCATTCCCTCAAATTCACTGTTGAAGCAGTGGCCATCTTAAACTGTGTCTGTCTGAAGCTAATTCAGTAGCATAATAAAGTACTGTACAGCAATGACCATTCTGTCAGAACATCTATTGTAATGAAGAGTATGATCGTACTACTTACTGCATTTTATGATAAGTATCTCACACAGATAGATTATTCTCATAACTAGTTTCTGTGCTTTGTCTGCAGCTGCCCAATGACATATCACTGAGCACTTGTTAAACGGTTTTCTTTTTATTTACTCTATTTCTTTTAGATGCATTTACAACAAACATTTGCTTATACTGCTTTCTCACCAGCATCCTTGCTTTTTCCAAAATTAATGCCGATACTGACTGTGGTTCTGCAAAGAAAATAATTTTTGTTTGCATTAGTATTTGATCTGGACACATTTCAACTTAGACTCTATACAGTATTATTAATTATGGCAGCAATATTGAGTGGTTAGACAGTAACTTTTGTAATATCATTTCCATGTATACATCTTACAGAATCACTAGCACAGCAGACATTGCTAAGTTTTATATTTAGAAATTCAGAAATCAGAAACAGCATAAGAGCAGCTGCAAAAATGTCTAATCATTCTTCCCAAGTTGGTTGTCATGGTAACAGTCAGCAATAAGGGTGGCAGTGAACAGTTACCAAATAGCTGAGTAACTACAGCAGAGCTAGTAAGGGAGACGGCTAGAAAGGTGCTTGGTATCGCATCGGGACAGAGGAAAGACGAAAAGGAGACATGGTGGTGGAATGAGGAAGTACAGGAGAGTATACAGGCAAAGAGGTTGGCAAAGAAGAAGTGGGATTGTCAGAGAGATGAAAAAAGTAGACAGGAGTATAAGGAGATGAGGGGCATGGCAAAGAGAGAGGTGGCGAAGGCTAAGGATAAGGCATATGAAGAGTTGTATGAAAGGTTGGACACTAAGGAGGGAGAAAAGGACCTGTACCGATTGGCTAGACAGAGGGACCGAGCTAGGAAAGATGTGCAGCAGGTAAAGGTGATAAAGGATAATGAGGGAAACATACGAGCGAGGAGAATTTGTTGAGGAGATGGAAAGAGTACTTTGAGGGGTTGATGAATGAAGAGAATGAGAGGGAGAAAAGGTTGGATGATGTAGGGATAGTTAATCATGAAGTACAATGGATTAGCAAGGAGGAAGTAAGGCTATGAAGAGAATGAAGAATAGAAAGGCTTTTGGCCCAGATGACATACCTGTGGAAGCATGGAGGTGTTTAGGTGAAATGGCAGTGGAATTTTTAACCAGATTGTTTAATGAAATCGTAGAAAGTGAGAGGATGCCTGAGGAATGGAGAAAAAGTGTTTTGGTACCAATTTTTAAGAATAAGGGTGATGTGCACAGCTATAGTAACTACAGAGGGATTAAATTGATCAGTCACAGCATGAAGTTATGGGAAAGAATAGTGGAAGCTAGGTTAAGAAGGGACACAATGATTAGTGATCAGCAGTATGGTTTCATGCCGGGAAAGAGCACAACAGATGCGATGTTTGCTCAGTGTTAATGGAGAAGTACAGAGAATGTCAGAAGGAGTTGCATTGTGTTTTTGTAGACTTAGAGAAAGCATATGACAGGGTGCCTAGAAAGGAGTTGTGGTATTGTATGAGGAAGTCAGGAGCGTCAGAGAAGTATATAAAAGCGGTACAGGATATGTACGAGGGTAGTGTGACAGCGGTGAGGTCTGCGGTGGGAGTGACGGATGCGTTTAAGGTGGAGGTGGGGTTACATCAAGGATTAGCTCTGAGCCCTTTTTTATTTGCAATGGTGATGGACAGGTTGACAGACGAGATCAGACAGGAGTCCCCATGGACTATGATGTTTGCAGATGACTTTGTGATCTGTAGTGAGAGTAGGGAACAGGTGGAGGAGACCCTGGAGAGATGGAGATGTTCTCTAGAGAGAAGAGGAATGAAGGTCAGCAGGACTAAGACAGAATATATGTGTGTGAATGAGAGAGGGGATAGAGGAATGTTGAGGATGCAAGGAGTAGAGGTGGCAAAGGTGGATGAGTTTAAATACTTGGGGTCAATAGCTCAGAGTAACGGTGAGTGTGGAAGAGAGGTGAAGAAGAGAGTACAGGCAGGATGGAGTGGGTGGAGAAGTGTCAGGAGTGATTTCTGGCAGACGAGTACCTGTAAGAGTGAAAGGGAAGGTCTACAAGAGGGTAGTGAGACCAGCTAGGTTATATGAGTTGGAGACAGTGGCATTGACAAAAAGGCAGGAGTTTGAGCTGGATGTGGCAGAGTTAAAGATGTTAAGATTTGCACTGGGTGTGGCGAGGTTGGACAGGATTAGGAATAAGTATATTAGGGGGTTAGCCCAGGTTGGAAGATTTGGAGACAATGCCAGAGAGGCAAGATTATGTTGGTTTGGACATGTGCTGAGGAGGGATGCTGAGTATATTGGGGAAAAGATGCTAAGGATGAAGCTACCAGGTAACAGGAAAAGAGGAAGGCCTAAGATAAGGTTTATGGATGTGGTAAGAGAGGACATGCAGGTGGTTGGTGTGACAGAGCAAGATGCAGAGGACAGGAAGAAATGGAAACAGGTGATCTGCTGTGGTGACCCCTAACGGGAACAGCCGAAAGAAGATGATGATGATGATAAGAGTGTACTGCTACTCACCATAATGGTTGCAGTTTACAGACATGATGTAGTTACCTTGTAAGGAATTCACTGACATGGCAGATCTACCATCGCCATTATTCCGGCTTTTTTTTTTTTGCACTGGCATGGCAGATCTGCCATCAGCCTCATTCAATCTTTGTTGTTTGGCATTAACAATTGCCAGTATACTACCAAAAATAACAATTAGCTGCATTGTGTTCTTTACAACAATCTAAGAACATAATCTTGCTAATAACGATGATCTGAAATGATGAAGATGTTTTCTGTCACCCCAAGTTCTACTAAGAATGAGCCCTAGTAAGATCACTCTTTGGGGTATTCTTGGTGGAGATCTGTACAACTCTTTCTGTGCCTTTTGCAGGTATTGTTTCTTTGGTTTTCAGTAAATGACAACACTAATTTTCTGAACAGTTTGCTGGTATACCATAACCACTCCTAATATTATTTGTGTGCTATTAAAGGCCAACAAAAAGATCCATAATTTCCTTCATAGCAATTCAGTCATAACATTTTAAATTATTCAGAGATAGGGCAGTACATTGCTGAAATTCATTTTTAATTCCTGATTTGTACCAGCTGTTGTTTTCCTATCTCATGAACTGATATATTATCAGGGTTGCTGTTTATGTGCCTTTTGTTTTTTTTTTTTTTTTTACTATTGCCATATAATTTGGGGCTAGAGATGTAGAATGGCTAGTTGAATAAAAAGATGAGTCCTTAAAAAAGCATATTGATTGTAATGGGTATATAGAATTTCTCTTAGAAACTTTTCATTTTGAAGTCTGCAAAATGTTTTTCTATATGCTTATGAAATATGTACACATATGCTAATCAACAGTGAAAAAGATAATGTTAATATTTTGGATAAAAAGAAGAGTCCTTAAAAAAGCATATTGATTGTAATGGGTATATAGAATTTCTCTTAGAAACTTTTCATTTTGAAGTCTAAAACAGATAATGTTAATATTTTGGAATCTGCAGTCAAATACAATGTTGCAGAATTTTGAAATATGTACATTAGTTAGAAATTTAGCCAGAGGATGGCAGTGGCCTCTTCCCAACTTGACTTGCAGTGATCAAAGAGTTGATTATATATAGCAGGCAAAGAGGAGCACACTCCCCTGCATGGGGGAAATGTACCCTCAAAAATTACTTTATTTAAAGTTTTCAAAATGGAAATTTAGCTGATCTTTTACCTCCTATGCTCTGTGTGGGAATCTTTCATTGGGCTACATCTCTTAGAGCTGTAGTGTTATATTCTGCTATTACAACTGATCAAACTATTAGCTCATCACAGGCAATGTTTAGAAATTTAGCCTTATTGTTTTATTTCTCCAGAAGTCTTGGCTGTCAAAATTATTTTGAACCGTAAATATGCTGAACTTTTCACACCTCATCTCCTACTCTGCTCCCAACTGCATACAACTTAATCTCAAATTTCAATGGCCTCAAAGTTGTTTTATGTAAGAGCCATAATCCCTAATGTGGACTTGAGGAAATTCTGCCCTTGCAAAGATGTGTCTTTTGATATGATTAAAAAAAAGGACTTTCAGAGCTGGTGTTGGCAACATTTTATCTGAAGTAAGTTTTTTGACAGATGGTTTCATAATCTTATTCTGCATCTAGCAGCTGAATTTTTACATAACTTTAAGTTGTACTTTTACTAGCTTACTGTTGTTGCTTCATTTTCCCTTTTGCTACATTTTGAAAAAAAAAAACAGATTCTATTTACTATAATACATGCAATGCATTCACAAGCAAGCAGAAGATGTTAAAATAGTCACTTCCCATTCTATAAAACATACTTGTAGACTTGTATCTGGCTTCCTGTATATGGCAGATATAATTGTTTGCATGTTACACTTCTTTAACAAAACTTATCATTTTGTCAGCTTTGTTGCAAATGAATGTAAACAGTGTGAAGCAAACTGGAAAGATGAGGTCATTAGGATATCGCCTAACAATTTCCAAACAAATACAGCTGATTTATTTAAGCATTGTCAGCAGTATGTGGATAAGATTTTAAAGCAGTGGCAGAATTCTACCTCCTTTTTGAGGTTTACATTTTCAAGCAATATTACAAGTATTAATTAACTTGACATTACTTTGGGGAAGAACCAGGGTAATTGGGTCCAGCAAATCTACTATTTATAGGAAGGAACTATTTACTATTGCTTATCTTCACTATGACAGCGACCTTCCTGGTTATCAATAGAAACCTGTGGTAAAGGGACAGATGGGTAGAATGCCTGACAGATAGGTAGAATGCCTCGTCTAATTTCGGATGCTACCTTGTTCAGTGATGGGCTGCACCATCTGGGTATCCTATGCAGCTTCTCAGGAAAATTAGGATGGAAGTCGTATGTCACCTGCATGATCGACTTGCCCCCATTCTGTGGAATGTTTTTGACACTGGGGAGGAGATTAATAGGAACATCAACCCCACTGATTAGCATTACCACAGAACATTTGATGCCACGACCCATTTTTTATTATAACTTTTAGTGTTAATACTCAGCAATATGTTAATGTTATTAAATGGTTTGGAGATGTGGTTTTCACCAGTGAACACAAAAATACACCTTGGGGCAGCTCCAGTAGTAATTTATTCCAAGGGTAAGGCCATTAAAATGTTTTTGGAAGCAACTTCAGTCAATATAGTGTCAACCCACAGTAAAATGCAAAAATGTGGATGCTGTAGGATGTCTAGGTACATCCATGAGGGCCCCCATATATTATAGGTTCATAGGTTTATACTAGGTTACTGACTATCTAAGGCAAGCAAGCTATAAGCCTAGCCAGCCTTGTGTAGCTTCATACACCTTATATAAAATATTTGTAATTGCCCATTAGTTTGTTGTCAGTCTGTCAGCAGTGCAGAGACCCAGAGATCTTTCTCTAACACACGATTCTCTCCCATCCAGGTCTTTCTCTTTCTCAGACAGGGGCGGGTGCTCTGCCTCACATGGACGAGTGACTCAACACAGCATAGGGTATCCCAGAGTGATAAATCTATATCTATCCATCCGTCCTATTTATATCGTGCTAAGGTTTTGTGGTGCTTTTGGTTTAAGTTTTGGTGGTTTTCCATGATTGGATTTTGAGCCAGGAATTCCCGGGTTGGCACATTATTGCCTGTCAGGACAGGCGTCACCTCTGAGCAGGCCAGACGTCACGACTGAATAATAGAGTATGACTTCAATTGGGGGACAGAATTTTTGGAGTCCTTACTTTTTTGGTGATCCTTTTTTGGGGTCTCTCTCCAATTGCCAATTGCTTGGTGGGTCTCATGAGAGTGGGGCGATCACCTGGGATTTTGTCCCCAGTAAGATGGGGATACTGCAGTCTTCGACCTCATGAGATCACGGATAGAAATCCTTGGGCACCAGGTGGGCTTTGTGAAGTCTTTCTAACCACTTTGTAGTCAAAGGTGTCAAAGAAGTCAAAAGGACTTCTGGGTCCCCAGATTCTCTTGATCTTCCCTTGACAAAGCTAAACTGGGTCGGGTCCAATGTCTGTAAGTCCCTCTTGTTTATGTTTATGAGCGCCCATTCCACGTAAGGCTGAGATTAAACAGCTGCCTTATGCGCGGTTTTATTTCTCATTTAGCTCAGTGGCACCACAGCCGGGGCCACCCCACAGATGCTGTGTGTTTTGTGTTTTTAGGCAGCTTTCACCTGCATTTCATATGTCGGAGAGGCTTGTCCGGGAGGCTGTACTCGCTGGGATAGTTCCCTTTAGGTGGAGTTGCACACTTTGCACTGTGTAATATAGGATATACTTCCAGTGTGGAGCATTTTGTCCCCATGTTTGTGACAATAAGATCTAGTATATTTTCTCCTCTCCTCAAGACAGTGACTAGCTGTTCCATCTGGCATTTGAATTTATGAACAGGAACCGTTGGGCTAGAAAGTTGGGGCTTGAGTAATGTTCCCAGGTATATATATGTAGGGAAGTCACCCCCATGATGTGGTGTTTGGAGATACATTTATACCCTCCAGTGTCTCTTGGAGGAAGGGACGGTGGGGTTCCTGAGTTGAGAGAGGGTGGCCTGCAGCATCTACAATTTTTTGAAGCAGTTTTGCCTATGATTAGGACTGCACCTGGATTTTTGAAGTGCTGTGCGTTGCTACCAACCTGGAGTGTGAGTATCGAAGGGATACATGAACCAGGTTTCAGTACAGCACAGACATCGAGTGTTCTCCACTGAGAGAAGGGCCGGTCGCAGGCATTTTGAGATTTAGGACTTCCGGTACTGGAGCAGCATTACCCATTTCTCTTCCTTTTTTTGTTAGGGGGGTGGTAGGTTTAGAATTTGAGCCTTGCCTAAAAAGCAAGGTGGGGGGGTGGCAAGAGCCTTATCCAATATCCTGAATCCCAGGGGTGACAGCGCGTCCTTGCCCCTCATATCAAGCTGGCTTGTGAAGCATGTCATCCCAGGCAGACAGACGGAACCGTTGGCCACACCACCACCTAACATTCTTGTGCCGTTAAAGCTGATGTCTTTATCTTGGGGTGATTACTGCATCATTCTTGGGGTAGCTTAGGCACCTGCTCAGGGGTTAGGGTCATACCTGCCTAACAAGCGGTCTCAGAGAGCTCCTCAGGGCCCCTTTCATGCAGGACAGGGAGCATGTCATATGTGGTCGCTCTGTCATGCACCGACACTGTGTTGTCATATTTGTACTTGCTGTGGATGGACCTCGTGAGTGTTTACAGGCGTTATCAGGAACTTCTAGCTCGGAGTAGGTGAGCTTGACCTGACCCCTCTCCTTGTTCAGCTCTGGTGGAGTGGGACGTCAGTGTGGGCTGGAGTGGAGGTTTGTATATTTGGTTGTGGGGTAGTTTTTGTTGGCCTTGGTGGCTGTGTCTGTGCTGAGCACACTGCTTTGTGGTTGTGAGCTTGCTTGTGGGTGTCTTGAGGTAGCAGCTGTTTTTGGGTGTCTGCTTTGGAGGCCTCTGCTGTGTTTAGGTAAATTTTACCCAGAGCCCGTTTGTATCTCTGGTGTGTGTGTGTTGCGCCAGTGTGTAGTGGAGAGGTGTCAGGCTGGTTTTGTGGTGTGTAGCTAGTTGCTCTTCTTCCTGTCTTATGTTATGCCAGTTGAGAGAGCTAGCAGCTCTGTTGGCTAAATAGCTGCATCTCTCGCATTCAGGTTAAGTGTGATGTGCCAGGAGGACCGAGGAGGTGTACATGAGGCAGCTATAACAGATTCTCAAGATTCCCAGGATCAGAAGCTGGACCGAGAGGATTGGAAGACTGACCTTGGGTGGTGCTTAATTAATAATGGAAATCCTTAATTACTTTTGTAGCCAGTGGGGAGTGAGGGTGTAGTGCTTTAATTTTAGTGTAACTAAATTTTCAAGAAACAAGGAAATAGTAGCAAGCAATGCAAATGCATATCACTAGGTGATCAAGGAGAAGCTGAGAAGTTAGGTGGAATTGAATTAGCTTTCCATAAAATAACAAGAACAAACAATAAGATATAAACAAAGTTAGATTCAGTAGCCTCGATGAGGTCTATGCTAGAGCAAACATGCAAACACTCAGTAAGATACAGTTCAAATATTCATTCACTATAAAATGCACAATTATGGAAGGACACTAGCCAGCCCAGGAAAGTGCAATTGTAATAGCACCTATGTGGTTTACTTGACTAGCTGTAGATCTTGTAATGCATTTCACGTGGGGAAAACAGTCAGGAAGCTAAAGGACAGAATTATAGAACACTATTACGATATTAAAAAAATGAAGAACACCAGTGCCCTTTATAGGCACACTAATCATTGTCCAACTTTTAAGAAGTTCTTCTGCTTTGTTATCGACAGGGTACTGATTACACCTTTATGTGGGGTGCAGATACATTGTTAGAATTAAAGAAATTCAGTTGTCGACTCGGGCTCAATGCCATGGTTGCATCACATTTAAATGAAGTGGCCTCGCAGAATAGTGTGTTAAAATATAATTCACCTTGTGTTTAAATGTTTTAACAAAACATCCAGTTATTCATTTACATACAATTTTTATAATTCCTTGATGGTTTGGAGGGGTTTTTTTTATAAGAAGAGAGTTTATAGGAAATGTTTTTTAATAATTGTACATACGTACAATGCACCTTCAAATACTAATGCTGAGTCATCTGTTAAATATGCATGACTAGTTATACTCTTATGTGGCAGCTTTTTATTAGCTGCATACCTTTTGAAATTTTGCGTGTTTTGGTTTCATCTGTTTAATCTGATGAAGACCTTTTAACCTGTGGTAGGAAAAAAGCACTCAGTATCTAATTAATCAGTATTTTTTGTTTCAAAGGAAGTCCTGTTTTGTTTTTTTCTGCCTGTTTCGCATTTTACATACAACTTAATCTCAAATTTCAGTGGCCTCAGAGCTGCTTTGTGTAATCAAGAGACATAATCCCTAACATGTGGACTTGAGGAAATTCTGCCCTTGCAAAGATGTGTCTTTTGGTATGATTTTTTTTAAAAAAAAGGACTTTCAGAGGATTGTTTCTTTAGACTGGTGTTGGCAACATTTTATCTGAAGTAATTTTGTTGATGGCTGGTTTCAAAATCATATTCTGCATTTAGCATTTGCTGAAGTTTGTAGTTTTATATCTGGCTTTCTGTATAGAGCAGATATAATTATATGCAATTTACATCTCTTTGTTAACAAAAGTATTATTTTATTAGCTTTGGTGCAAATGAATATAAAAAGTGTGAGGCAAACAGAAAATAGGAGGTCATGATATCACTTGACTATGTACAAATACAGCTGATTTATTTAAGCATTGTCAGCAGTATGTTGATGGGAGTGAAAAAATAAAAAGCTTCTAAATGTTTTTATCGCTGTACTGCAAATGTTATTGTGATGACATAAGGTATTGCCAGCTATGCCAGGAGAAGTAGGGCAGTGGGTGTGTAGCATATGCCAGCACAGGTAGTTGGAGTTTTGTAAAGAATTATATGTCATTTGTATATCAAACTGATTTGTACAGATGCTTTTGTTTAAAAATGTATTTGTAAAGCTGATTGTGTTAAACTTCTACCAACAGTGTGCCCTGCTGGACAGGAAAAGAAATATATATGCATTATTGTAACTGTTTAAATGTATATGTTTTAACAGAGGATACTGGAAGAGAAGAGATTAATCTCACTCCACCTAATTTTGAAAATAGTTTGAAATTAATTTACCTGGCTTAGACCATAAAAATGGTATCTTACATTTCTCATTGCAGCCATAGACAAAAAGTCTGTACTTGGAAGTTTTCTGCATTGTCTTTGGGGTGGAATAATTGCTACTCTGGAAGCGAGGAAGTTTGAAATTGTTTTATGACTTCCAGGAGCTGCAGCAGATCTTAGCAAGGTTCACTGTGTGTGGATTATTGACACACATGTGTGAAATCCTGACAGCTTCTAGCCAAGGGGGTAGCATGGGCACCAGAATTCTGATGACCAGATGTATGGGATGTCATTCTGTAATCCATTATAAAAATTATATTTTAGAACTAGGTAAGACTGAAGTCTCATTGTAGTCTGTTTTGGGAACCTGACATAGAAGGGTCTCTCGCCCACCTTGTCTTGCCTTGCCTTGCTCTAGTAAGTGAAGCAGGGAAAACTAATTATTTATATCAGTGAGGAAAATGGGTGGCCACGGTGGTGCAGCGGTTAGCATTGATGCTTCACAGCAAGAGATTCTCCGGTTTGATCCTCAGCTGGGGAGCCTTCTGTGCGGAGTCTACATGTCCTCCCTGTGGTTGTGTGCATTTCCTCCAGGTGCTCCAGTTTCTTCCCAAATCCCAAAGACATGCTGTAGGTGGATTGGACACTCTAAATTGGCCCTAGGTGTGCGTGCCTACTGTGGAAGGTTGGGCGCCGGGCTGGCAACTCGACACTGTAAAACTCCACCGTCAGTCATGAGCTGACATGTGATCCACTGTGTTGACCCCTAACCGGGAAACGCCGAAAGAAGAATAAGTCAGGAAAATATAGTGAGATTAGTTAAGTACTGTTTTTCTGTAAATGTGTGAATCTATTCATCTGTGTTATTTAAATACTTCCTGTGATCGAAACACATGTGATTATTGTAAATATATATTTAGTATTTTCATGTTCTTTTATTATCAAATATATTTAAACTTTTCATTGTGTTTTTTTTTAGAGAATATTTTAACCTTTGAGAGTACTCATATCTATTTGGTGGCTCAGTGGCCACTCCTGAAACCCCTACTGCTGATGGTCAAACTGCCATTTGTAGTATTATTATTAATTTCACTCAGTATAATTGGGTACCCTCATAAGATCCTTAGAGTAGTTGACTTTGGAATGCCTGGTGGCCATGTAACTACCTTGTAGTGTGTATATGAAAATCAGATTTTAGAGTGTGTGTGTCAGCTGTTTGGAGAAGGGAGACAGAACACTGGTTTCACAGAGAGGGTGCTGGAGGACTTGGCTTGGACAGTCAGATGAGGGCTCAGCTCTATAGCTGTGCCAGTGAGGAGTCTTACTGGGGACCTGGTGGGAGACAGAGGGAGCAATCCAGACCCCAAACTGGGTGTGTTCCCTGTGCTCTCTTAAGGGAAACTGTGCTTGATGCAGAGGGGTGCATCCATTTTTGTTCTGAGTGAATGTCCCTCTCCAGTGCCAGTGGTGAGGATTCAGGCTCCTTGATTACTGGCCAAGAGAGGGGATGGCACAGTTATAAGATCCCACACACAAAAAAATATTGTGCATTAAAAAGTAATTGTAAAGCAACTGTACATGTTCCATTTAAGTGTATGGGTCTATATTAGAACACCGATCATTTAAAATGTTGAGTGTTCTAATACTGGCCCGTTGAAAATATCGAACAAACAGATAACCAAATTTTTTCCTAGGGAAAGAATTTGGTTGTCCGTTTCTGTTTCTTTGATATTTTCAGCGCACTGGTGGAAAGTTACGGTTCGGGTTCAGGTAAGTGTGAGTTTGAGTGTGGGTTAGGTTAGTTAGGGTGCGGGTTAGGTATGTGTGCGATTGTGTAGGCATGAGGGTTAGGTGAGTTAGGGTTAGGGCGCAGGTTAGGTATGTGTGCGATTGTGTAGGCATGAGGGTTAGGGCGGGTTAGGTGAGTTAGGGTTAGGGCGTGGGTTAGGTATGTGTGCGATTGTGTTGATGTGAGGGTTAGGGGGGTTAGGTGAGTTAGGGTTAGGGTGCGGGTCAGGTAAGTGTGCAGTTGTGTTGACGTGAGGGTTAGTGCGGGGTAGGTGAGTTAGGGTTAGGTGAGTTAGGGTTAGAGCGCGGGTGAGGTGAGTGTGCGATAGTGATGGACCTTAGGATTACGGTTTGGGTTAAGGTAAGTGGATAGTTAGTGGTGTGTGTCTAGTGTAGGGTTAGGGGAAAGAGTTTAGGTGTATGTGTGTGGATTGCTGTTTGTTTGGTGTGTTAGTGTTGTGTGTATGTGTTTTGGAACAGCAAATTTTTTCCCTATCAAAAATTCAGAGCAGTGAATTTTTTCGTATTTAGTTTTTTCGATTGGTAGGGTTCAGTATTAGAACACTCGACATTTGGAATGTTCAGTGTTCTAATAAAGACCCAAGTATATATGTAGGTAATAAGCTCATTTGCATTTTTGGTTTTGTCTGTTTAAAACTATATGCATTTCAGTAGAATCTGTATTATCAGCCATGTGTGATGCAACTGTACAACAGCCATCCAGATTCAGGTGCATATGTGGCTTTGAGGGGGTGGAGGTGGTGGCCACACTTTTGTTTATTTATTAATTTAAAATGTCATTACTTTAGTAATCCTACTGAGCTGCAGGCCCTTTTATCACCGAGAGCAAAGCAGTACATTAGTGCACGTAAAAGATCAATAGACATCATCATTATATATGCAGTAGTTCTACACTGGGTAATTCAAATAATATAAGACCATTCAAATCTGTTTGCATTTTTATAAGAAGTAATGAACAAATAATATACCAAAAGGTATCTACATTTGGGACAAACAACATAGTTAGTGTGAGGACACCATATAGCATTATGTTGCTATCATACACATGGAAGAGGCAAAACAAGGTTTACTCTCCAGTCCAGCTGGTGAATCTGGGAATCTTGAGGCAATGTTACAACTGCCTTATGTACACAGACCACCCTCTCCTCCCTCCTCCCAACAAGCTCAAATATATGTGAGAGATGCAACTATATAGCCAAACTGGAGGCTGAGCTCTCTCAACCCAGTACTGGCGCAGTCAGTCAGGATGAGAAGGTAACCACACACACCACAAATCCAGTCTCACATAGACCTATCGCAACAGAAAACCAAACACATAAACACACAAAAACATACTCTGAGGCTCTAAATAAAAATCTGCCGAAGCAGCAGAGACCTTCAAAGCAGACATCCAAGCAACCGCTACCCCAAAACAATACCCACATATCACATAGTTCACAAAGTCAGTGTGCCACACAGTCACAGCCCTTAAGGCTAAACAACACACCTAATACACTTGTATTAGGTGACTCTATTGTCAGACACACTGACGTCCCACTCACCAGGCTGAACAAGGAGAAGGTCACTGTAAGCTGCCTGTCAGGTGCCAGGATCCGCCACATAACACAAGCACTCAGGTCACCCCAAAGCAAGTATAAATATGACTCCGTCATTGTCCATGCTGGTGTGAATGACCTGAGACGTACCTCCCTGGACTACATGAAGAGAGACATAGAGGAGCTCTCTGATTATGTAGCCCAGGCCGGTATAACCGTGATCTTGAGTAGCATCTTGCCCTCACCAAGAATGATGCCACAGTATAAAGACAAAATGATCAATTTTAACAATTGGCTAAAGTATTGGTTTCATTCAAAGGGGATCCAGTGTCTGTCAGCCTGGGATGACATGCTCGACAAGCCACGTTGCTTTGCTAGGGACAGCTTGCACCTGTCACCCCTGGGCTTTCGAATACTGGCTAAGGCTCTTGCCACCCCCATAGTGCCTTTTTTAGGCAAGGCTCAAAAGACAAACCCACCTCCATAGACAACACAAAGAAAAAGAAACTAAGGGTAATGCTGCTCAATGCCAGAAGTCTAAACCTCAAGATGCACTTTTCGCAGCTCTCCTCAGTATGGAGAATATCGATATCTGTGCAGTAACAGAAACCTGGTTCAAGGCTCCCGAGAGCACCCCAGCACTACCAGGTTATACCTCATACCATGCTTTTCGGCCTCAAAACTCGGACCGAACCACAAAAGGAGGGAGAGTATCCATATTCATCAAAGATACCCACACCTCCAGGTTAGTGGCACTGCACGAAGCATCAGAGACCATCCATGTGCAACTAACAGTGGGCAAAACTGCCTTTCAGTTTGTAGCCTGCTACAGACCACACTCCCAAACTCAGGAACCCCACACGGCTTTCCTGAGAACACTGGAGAATATGAAGGTCTCTCCAAACATTATTATATTGGGTGACTTCAACTACCCAAACATAGACTGGGAGCACTACTCAAGCCCCAACACCCTCGCCCAATGGTTCCTAGAATTTATAAACTCAAATGCTATGGAACAACTGGTCACCATTCCCACAAGAGGGGAAAACATATTGGACCTGATCATCACCAACATGGGGACTCTATGTTCCATATCAGAGGTATACCCCTCATTGGTAAGATCTGACCATAAATTAATCTCACTGGACATCCATATCCCGGTCCCACCCCCAGCCAAGGAAACCACGGTGAAGAACTTCTCAAAAGCAAACTTCACACTTCTCAAAACTGAGGTGGAATCCTTCAAAGCCCCCGGGCCAGTGGAAAATACAGCCCAAACCACAGAATCCTTTACAAACGCATTCTATGAACACCTACAGGAATGCATGGATCATGCTATCCCAAATAAAGCCAAGACTCACTCCTCCAAAGGCAGGAGACCTGTCTGGTGGACCTCAGCCATAAATAAGCTATACAACAGAAGGAGGAAGCTACTACATGATAGAGCAAAATCCCAAAAAGGGAAGGCATCTCTGATCAGTACTAGCAAGAAACTATGATCCCTCATAAAATCTTCTAAGACCAACTTCGAAAGAAAAATTGCACAAGACGCTAAAGATAATCACAAGGCCTTCTTTAGTTATGTCAGGAACCTGGGTTGCAACTCCCAGATATGCTCTGAGTTAGTTCAAAATGACAAAAAATACACTGAACTCGTAGACATTGCCAACATCCTGGCAGACAGGTTCAGTGCAAACTCCCCCCCCCCCCCCAAAAAAGAACAAATGTCTATCCCAACAGAATGTAGCCTCCCTGACATCACAGATGCACAGGTGAAAGCTGCCCTCTCCAAAGCAAAAAACACAGCATCAGTGGGACCGACCGGTGTCCCGGGCTGCATCTTACACGAACTCCAAGAAGAACTGAACCCTCACATAAAGTCACTGTTCAATCTCAGCCTTACTACAGGTTATGTACCCAAGGAATGGCTTACAGCAACAGTGGTCCCACTCCACAAAGGTGGTGCCACAACGGACCCCGGAAACTATCGCCCTATAAGCCTGACTAGCCTGGTCGGCAAAACTATGGAGCGTATCATCATGAAACTCATAAACAAAGACATTGGGAACCTCCAAACACTGGATCCTACCCAATTCGGCTTTAAGGGCAGATCTTGCCTCTTGAACCTGGTCGACTTCTTTGAAACAGTCACCAAGGCCATAGATGAAGGGAAGGTAGTCCACACAACCTACCTGGACCTCGCAAAATCCTTCGACACCATACCCCACTCGGGCATCATAAATAAGCTCACCAGCTTAAATATCAACCCCTGTGTCACAAGATGGATTGCAAACTGGCTCAGGGATAGAACCCACATGGTCAGAATTGCAGGTGCCATGTCAGAGTCTAAACCAGTTACAAGTGGCGTCCCACAAGGCTCAGTCCTGGGACCTCTCTTGTTCGGTATATATTTCTCTGAGGTACAGGCTAACACGGGAGGACTATGGCTGACTAAGTTCGCAGATGACTGCAAACTGGGTGCCATAATCGACTGACCGACTGACACAAGCATCCTCCAAAAGGGTCTCACAGAGACGGAAAACTGGTGCCAGAGCCATGGCCTAAAGCTAAATGCCAAAAAGTGCATAGTCATCCCCTTGGGAAAAACAAAGTGCCCACAAATTACCACATAGGTGGTATTCCATTAATCTGGAAGAAGTAATTAGGGATTTGGGGACCCAAGTAGATAGCAATCTCTCCTTTGACAATCACGTTGCCAAAGTGATTAGAAAGACCTACTATATAGCCCACCTTATCATGAAAGGGTTCACATCCAGATCAAGAGAGGTCATTGTGACTCTACTCATACAATACCCCATTTGGGATATACCTTACCCGAAACCTGCAGCAACTGGAAAGACCCCAAAAGTACCTCACCAAGAGGATCAAGGGACTCAAACAGATGCCCTACACAGTTAGGCTAAAGAAACTCCAGCTCTACTCACTTGCTTACTGCCTACTCAGAGGCGATCTGTGCCTGACATATAAAGCCATGTCCAACCAAGAATTAATGGACATGCTCCACCTCAGGAAATCCAAATCCCTTAGAGCTACATGCTCCAGGGACTTAAACCTCAGCACAGAAATAAATAGGACATGCTGGAGGGACAGATTCATATCCCAGAGGCTCCCCTCACTCTGGAACAAAATCCCAATCCATGTTAGGCAGAGCCCCTCAATGACCCTCTTCAAGAGAAATCTTGACGAGTGGATGGGAGATCATAGGTTTACCCCTGGGATCTCTTCTGTGTCCCTTCTAGACAGAGGCACAGTAAACTAACCTTAAAAGGGCTATCTTCTATGACCTACTATACAGAGGCACAGTCAACTAATCTAAAAGGGTGGCAAAAGCCAAACACATTCTGGCTAGGCATATAAATGTCCTAGGGCAGATGGCCTAGTATCAACCTATGAATGTATGAACAACTGTTGGTGTCAAATCTAGCATTTTTAACAAAGAACTGACCTCTTCCTAGGTTTCCTGACATTCATAATATCACACTATGATAATGAGTATCCTCAATGCCGAACTCATCCCCAGTATCCCGTCTTACAATGTCAGAGGTACCTCATGTTAAGGGTGAGCTGCAAACACTTAGAACAAAGCTTAATCTAGACACCAAGCAAAGTATCTCCCTCCTAACATCTAATGTTTGGCAAAGTCTCTCTCTTCCAGCTTAAAGGACCTCTCCATGTATGATATATTCAGATCCCATTTCAGAGCCTAACAACATACAGATTTAGCTGTCAAACCATACCATTTAGAAACAGTTACTTCCTATAGATGTGTACATAGTCCTATTATTTCCTTATTCTCTTATGCCTATCCTTCAAATCTCATTTATATGTACCTTGCTCAGACTGATTAATAATGTATGTATATATATATATATATATATATATATATATATATATATATATATATATATATACATACACACACACACACACACACACACACACATTAGTCTGCTCATAATAGAACTGTTAAACAACTAAACCTGAATACTATACCACTAAAATTTTATTTGTAATCCTTTTTAACTGTAACTCCTGTGCGTATGCTCAGATTGTATCCCATGCTGGGTCTGAAATTGGTCTGATTAGTGTTCTACCCATTTAAACTAACATAAATAAATAACATAGACATTTATGACTGGATCACTGATCTTAACTGACTTATGTATTCAAGACATGCATGCCAAAAAATTCACCTCGAGAGTGAAGCTGGAGAGGTGAATAGTAAGTTATGATTGGAGGCCCAATCATAATTCTTTGTAGTACATGAAGCTTTATCTGCACCATGTACTACTAGTTAAAGTAAAAATGAAAAAAAAAATATTTTGCCATCTTTCAAAGCCATAAAGTACTTAGTGAGCACTGTCAGAAAAGCAGTGTAAAACAGTCCGCTGTGCTTATACTCACCTTGCCGTGACACTCTGCTGTCTAAATTTTCACAGAATGTCCAGATTTTTGACTCGTATATAGTAAGGATTGAATTACTGAAATAATGACATACATTTATGTTTCAGGCTTTGTTTTCTGCAGGAAACGTAGGCGAACGCGCATCCTGTTATTCTAGTAACTTTTTAACAGGAAGTAGGGGACATGTTAGTATGGACAGCAGGCAGAAATGAATCTTTTACTTCTGCCACTGTCTTTTGCTATTCAGTATTGGCATACTTTACTGCCAAGCACTAGACCCAACTTTAACAACTTAAGCAGGGGGTGCTTAACATTTGTTAAGTTAGGTCTTGCACCATACTGGCACAGAACAGATTTTTCTTTTTCTGAATATCAGAGTGTAACCACTGTACTCTGTGCACTGCAGTTAAATAAATATAAATAAAGGGTAGGGAAAAGCTAATGCCAGAGGTCTGTATTTGGCTGAAATTTTGAAATTGAACTGGGAAGCTTACAGTTAAGTGTAATTAGTGGTAAATGGATTAGACAGGCATTAAAACAAAAAGTAGAGCTCTTTTGTAAAAGCGGTCAACAATTTAGCAGATGTGGTGTCATCACACATTTTCGTTTTAGTTATGGCCCTGTAACAATGCAGTGAAGTCTGTTGATGAACTGGAGTTAGTTTAGGTTCAGCATTTTGCTATGTGACTGTGAGTTACATCATTTAAAACTGAGGCTGTTAAAGTGGAGTTACTTCTGCTTTCCCATATACTATGCTGATCAGTAGGCCCCCCCTGGCCCAAAGTGTCAGCTGTCTTACAGAGGCCATGCTAGGTAAACCCTACGGCTCTGCCATTTACTCTCTTATTCAATGACTCCTCTTCTGTTATGCTGCACTGAGTAGGCTGTGCTTCATCATAGCACCATCCAGTCAAGCCTGCATGTTAGCATAGTACCTTAATGTGTATTTTAGAAAACTTTTTATCAGTCATAATCTGGTGCTCTTATTTAGTAACTATTATATAACAAAATGTTAACTGTTGTTTTTATTCTTTTTGTCTTGCATACAAGAAACAGAGTGCCATGAAGTTTGTCTTCACGTTCTTGTGACACTTGGCAAATGGATGCACTATTCCTTGCCTTTGTTGATATGTAAAATAGCTGTGATTGAACAGTTTAGAAAGAGGACGCAGTTTCTTGATTTAAAACTTGCAGAATACTGTTAATTTTTGCTTCTTATTGCTATGGCCTTTGGACAGTTACCAGTGAGCCCCCCTCCCCAGCATGCACACACACATATGCACTAATTGTTAGAACACTTTTACTGAAGAAAATAAGACTTTTAGGAAGGTAAGTTTGCATCAGTGATGGCAGAAGTGGGGATAAGTAACCAAAGTGGGAGAGACGGAAGGGCTGGAAGACATCTCTTTTGACAACAAAAGGACAAAGAAGACAGTTGTGCAAGGTGGGGGAGGGGTTCATTGCATACGTTGTGTTGCAGTGTTCCAGCTTTGGGAGTTTAGTTGTGTACTCCAAGAAACCACACCAGAGGACAGCTTCGTTCAAATACCAGTAGCACTAGTACTCTGTAAAAAATGAGAAAGATGAGGGTTAGACCTGCAGGCATTCCTTGAAAAGAACAAAGTGACTTATTTTTGTTCTTAGTAATAATGGTGTACAGAACCTGGAAATTATGTTGAGTTAAACAACTTAAAGTCATATGAAATGTATTAGTTGGTGAAAGCCATGAAACCAGCAGAGTACAGTTGCAACTGTCACAGGTATCATGCTAGCATTTCCTGTGTAGAGACATGGTGGTCAGCCAAACGTGTGACTCATTTGCATTGATACAAGTTTTTCTCAGGAAGAAAGCTGTAAAAGAACTTAATACAATTATTTCCACTTTTAACACTGAAAATGGAACATCAAATGTAATTGGCAGTGCAGTCCACAGAATTAGGAGCACTTTGTCATCATGCAAGAAAGACCTGAAGCACGAAAGTCTAATGACAAAAAAAAAAAAACACTGTGTTACAAAGTTTGTAAGCACTGACTTAATATGTCAGCAGAGTGACAGAAATTTATAACACATATATTGTGGCTCTAAAGTAGTTTTAAATTTACAGGAAAGATGTGCCTGTCCCACTGCTCACTCACACGTGTGCACAGCACCTGGATGTGGTGCATGTATTTCTAGCTTAATTGACTTGCCTAGAAGTTAATTACAACTGTTTTGGGGAACTGTTTATTCAAACAATGTAGGCTTCTCAGTGGTCAGCTTCCTGATGCTGCTATCATCGGAGGTTCCCATGTTGCAGTGTTGCCTGATGCAATCCCCAGCAGGAGAGTCTCCTGTTTGAGAACCCTACACATGGGGTTCTCTAATTATTCAGCTGTGTATTACATGAGGTGCTGTCTGCTTTGCACCCCTCCTCTAAGTGGAATAGGGCCATTAGCGGCCATCATACTCTGGCTAACGGTGGTTTCACTTTAACCTACAGCATCTATGATATGCTGGACTGATGGCTCCTTGAAGAAAAACTGCCACTTACAAGGGGATGTGCCCATTTTGTCTGGTCATCTACTACAGCACTTATTCTCAGCAACGTCCACTATAATCACTGGGGCTCATGATTCTGACTTTGGGGCGGCCCCCAGCACATCCCCACACCCCACCGGAAGAGGTCAACAGACATAGCATTTTCATTGCTTCCCCCAGGTCAGCTCCAGCAAGTGTCTGAGCTGCTAGCTAAACATGGGTTGCCTAAGTCATAGTCAGAGCTTTATCCCTCTACAGCAACAAAGTCCCCTATAATCACTGGGGCTCATGATTCTGACTTTGGGGTGGACCCCAGCACATCCTCACACCCCACCAGAAGAGGTCAACAGACATAGCATTTTCATTGCTTCCCCCAGGTCAGCTCCAGCAAGTGTCTGTGCTGCTAGCTAAACATGGGTTGTCTAAGTCATAGTCAGAGCTTTATCCCTCTACAGCAACAAAGCTGGCTACTTCCTGAATGTTAATGCTTCTCTGTCTCTGAAATGATCTGCCCCTAAGGCGCAAACTGTTACAGTTGGACAGGCATCCTTAAACTCATCTCATGCCTGAACAGGTTTGCTCTCCTGGGGGTAAGAGGGTAGGTCTAGTCAAGGTGATTTTGGTCCATGCACTCTGCCTAGTTAAGCCAATGAATGTGTGTGTGTGTGTGTGTGTGTGTGTGTGTGTGTGTGTGTGTGTGTGTGTGTGTGTGTGTGTGTGTGTGTGTTTGCATTCCAGTCTTGACCTCAATTTCTGATTCATAAATAATATTGCTGCCACTGAGTCTGAATGGTTTTGTGCCCTGGACTATGATATAAGAATGAGAAATACCCCTGTGTAAGCACAGTGGTTGGTTACTGGGATTCGTGATTGTTTTAAATTTAGACAATCCTTTCTGCAAACGTATTCATTGCTGGATAATGGAGAAGAAATGTAAAGTGCTTTTCATACTATTCAACTTAATACTGAATTTAAACTCTTGTGAAGTAAACTGTTGACCATTGGCAGTAACAGTGTCTATTTTGGTAAGTTAGCAAAAAGTAATAAAAAAGGAAGAATGTATGCATTCAGCTAAGCAGTCACCAAAGCCGTAGACGAGGGTAAGGTGGTTCACACAGCCTATCTAGATCTCGCCAAGGCTTTTGACACCATCCCCCAGTCTGGAATTATAGATAAACTCACTAAACTAGGTATAAATCCATATGTCACAAGATGGGTTCCCAACTGGCTCACTGACAGAACCCACACTGTGAAAGTAGCAGACTCCAAATCCGACTTCAGACCAGTGACAAGTGGAGAACCACAGGGTTCAGTCCTGTTTGATATCTACTTTTCTGAAGTACATGCTAACACAGAAGGCCTTTGGCTAACAAAGTTCGCAGATGACTGCAAACTAGGAGCCATAATTGAAACTCCTAACGATGTGGACATCCTACAAAAGGGCCTCACTGAGACAGATGCCTGGTGTCAAAGCCATGGCCACAAGCTCAATGCCAAAAAGTGCATTGTCATCCCCTTTGGTAAAAGCTCTGAACCCATGAGCTACCACATAGGTGGTAGTCCACTTAACACTGAAACTGTGATGAGACCTTGGGACACAGGTGGACAGTAGTCTCTCCTTTGATAATCACATTGCCACAATAGTCAGGAAATCCTTCTACATGGCACACCTCATCACAAAAGGTTACTCATCCAGGAAAAAAGAGGTCATTGTTCCCCTCTACTCGTCACTCATTAGACCTATTATAGAGTACAACACCCCTTTTGGTATGTACCTCACAAGACATGTACAACAACTGGAAAGGCCACAGAAATACCTCACAAAGAGGATTACCGGCCTTAAACAGATGCCCTACGCAGACAGTCTCAAAAAACTCCAGCTTTACACTGTTGCATATCACCTACTCAGAGGCGATCTCTGCCTAACGTACAAAGCCATGTCAAACCCAGAGCTGTTGGACATGCTCCAATTAAAGAAATCCCAGTCCCTCCGAGCTACACACTCTAGGGGCCTAAACCTTGTCACCACAAAAAACAGAACATGCTGGAGGGATAGATTTCTGTCCCAAAAAACAAAC
>NC_056734.1:930743198-930885698 GCF_019279795.1 Protopterus annectens
AAGCGTGCAGTATCTGTCTGCCTGGGACGACATGGTCGACAGACCATGATGCTTTGCCAGAGATGGCCTGCACCTGTCGCCCATGGGATTCCAGATACTGGCTAAGGCTCTTGCTGCCCCTATAGTGCCTTTTTTAGACAAGTTTCAAATGTAACAGGAACAGGCAAGCAAAAACTGAGGGTAATGCTACTCAATGCTAGAAGTCTAAATCTCAAAATGCACTCACTCAAGGCACTCCTTAAAATGGAGAACATTAATACCTGTGCAGTGACTGAGACCTGGTTCAAGGCTCCAAAGAGAACCCCTGCACTACCAGGCTATAACTCATACCACACATTTAGGCCACGTAACCTGGACTGGAACATCAAAGGCGGAGGTGTGCCCATATTCATTAAGGATATCCACACCTCCAGGCTAGTTGCTCAGCATAATGCATCCGAGGTTATCCAAGTGCAACTAACTCTGGGCAAAACTACGATCCAAATTGTAGCTTGCTACAGATCCCCCATCATGCCCCAGCATTCCCACTCCTCTTTTCTTGATATACTGGAAAATATTATATATATTATTATATTATATTATATTATATTATATAATATTATATATATATTATATAATATTATATTATTATACCTTCAGTTAATATCTAAGTAAAGCATTTTCCAAGAATCAAATTAAACCACAGAAATATCTTTCCCCTCACTTCTGCATCAATGTGTTCTGTACTGTAGTATTGCATCTGTTGGAAGGATATCCCCACCTATCATGGAAATGATAAACAAGGACATTGGCAACCTACAGACATTGGACCTATCCCAGTGTGTCTTTGTTAAGGAAAGGTCATGTGTACTTAACCTGGTAGACTTCTATGAGAGGGCCACCAAAGCAATGGACAAGGATAAAACAGTGGACATTGCATATCTTTGCCTGGCTAAGGCATTTTATACAATATCCCACTCAGGTATAGTTGACAAGCTCTCTGAGTTAGGCATAAACCCTTACATATCTCATTGGATTGCCCACTGGCTCACAGAAAGGTCACAAGAAGTCAGGATCGGTGAAACCACCTCCACCAAGAGACCATTCACCAGTGGAATACCCTGGGACTCCATGCTGGGCCTGCTCCTGTTTAGTGTCTACTTCTTGGAAGTCAATGCTACCATTAAATGCATATGGCACACCAAAATTCATGGATTCCTCCCAAGACATCTTGCAAATGGGTTTAATGCAGACAAATGACTGCTGCCAAAGCCATGGCCTAAAACTCAGAGTCAAAAAATGTATTATAATATCTTTTAGGAAACTGTCAATGCAATTTAATTACTCCATCGATAAAATGCTCCTAAGAGTTGACCAAGTAATATGGGTTCTGGGAAAATATGTAGACAGTGATCTAGCCTTTGACTAACATGTAGCTAAGATGATAAGAAAATCATTCTATGTTGCCCAACTTATAGGTAAGGGTATGACATCCAGGTTCAAGGAAGTTGTAGTACCACACTACTTGACCCGTATCTGATCCATCACTGAGTACAATGCCCCTTTTGGCATGTATCTAACCAGACACTTGCAATAGTTGGAACACTCACAGATGTTTCTCATGTGGAGAATTCAGGGCATGAATATTCTGTACCACACTGACTGCCTAAAGACTCTTTCTCTATATTCAGTCTCCTCTACACTGGCGAGAGAGAATCTTTTCCTGGTTTACAGGGCTTCCTCAGACCCAGCCCTGATAGATTTGCTGCACAAGCATAAAGCAAACAGCACCAGAAACAGTAGATCCAGGAATCTGAACTTCACTTGTGGCATAAACAGAATGTGCTAGAGAGACAGACACTGTGAAATAAGCCCCCTATCCATGTAAACAGAGTTCATCCCTGACTCTATTCAAATAAAACCTTGACAACTGGATGGAAAATCATAAATTTACCCTGGGTCTGGCCACCATTGCTCCTTATGAACAGAAGTAATCAATAAGAAAATTATTATCCCCCCTACAAATCATTAACTATTTGCCTAATGACATGCTCCCCATATGATACTAGGGATGTAAATGGTTTAGGGTGTGCTGCTAGGCTTGTACAACCTATGAACCCATACCCAATACCACAGGCCTTATACTGCTTTAGGTGAAGCTAAATTAACACTTTAGCATATTTTATTCTAGAAGTGCACAATTTCCCAGGAAAAAGCAGATAAAGCCCATAAAATGAGTTGTGACTCACTTTGAGTAGTTAGAGTTCAAAGACGGTGCCTTTGCATTCATAAACATTCTACCTCATGGATTGTTTTTGGTGGAAAACAATCCATGGGGTGGTGTAACTGCATTCCATTGAAGTACCTGAATTGGTTGAGCCTGCTCACTTTGCTTCCCTACCCTACCTCAAAATACCATCTCCACATCTTCTGCACTTATCCTAAGCTAACCTCTACCTACCACATTACCACCAATCATGAAATAGTTTACAATCTATACTTTTACCCCTCCTTCACATACCCACTAATCACTACTTACCTTTTTTCTTTCAGCTGGATTCCATCTACATTGTAACTTGACAGCCTCTCCCACTTCAACCAGGCCACAACCAGGCACACCCTATCCAGCCTTCTATCAGTATCCTGTATACATTTTCACTAACTGAACACTCACGTAATAATTAGCATGCTATTCAAAGCACTACAATTCACTTCCCTCCTCATTCGTGCATACATAGCCATTATACACCTCTCAACACCAGTCTTATGCCCAGTATGCTCAGTCCATTGCTCTCAATGGTAGATACTACCATATTGCATTCAGTATAGCTCATAACCTTTACTACCTGTATCCAAAGACAAAAAGTGAGTTCCGCTGAAGTACGCTCAACAACCAAAAAACAAACAAATGCAAGAAGAGCGTAGCACCACAGTTGATAGTATTATATTAAATCTAAATCCTGCAGAAGTAAACTGGTGAGGATGTAATTCCAAACTAAAGTAAAATGCAGCGGCAAGCTTTGATTATATGAAACACAGCATGCTATGCATACATTATCATTCATGACAAAGTCCAAGAAGCATAAAATCTTAGCTTAAATTGATGGTTCATAGTAGTAATGAGACAAATGTAGGTATAAAGAACCCTTCTATCGTAAAACAGACAAGTGCTTTCAGCTTTTTCAAGCCTTCATCAGATCCGAGCAAAAAAGTTGGGTTCAATGTTTAAAAAATTTTTACATCCACTGGAGACGCTTACAGCAGATGATGAGCAACCAATCATATAAATTTAATGTTCACACACCTCCATTTCTATCAAATTGGGCCATGTGCTTGGTTTGACTTCCTTTGTCCAATCATATTCATCTATTTGTACACACCTCCAAAACTTCGCGATGGACAACAGATTAAAATCATTTGTTTCAAATTCTTTATTAAAATATATTTAAAAACTCTTTACTGAGAATATTTAAGACTCTTTATTAAAAATGCTTTACCATATCACCATTCTAACAGCAAATGCTGTGTTTTTTCAAAAAAACCTTTGTAGATGAGTACCAAGTAGCGCGAGTAAACAGAAAGACGTTAGAGACGCTATTTAAAACAGAAAAGCATTAATGCCGCTATTTAAAGCATTTTCTTCATCTTGCTTCATATAGCAAAACACATTAGGCAAAGAAAACCATATGAATAACCAGATTGAAAGATATATATAAAAATATATATATATAAAAAAGCAATATGCATAAGAATTTAAAAAGGTTTTAGAAGGTTTTTATAAATGAATGTAAAAATTATCACAAGGAAACCTGACTCTTTATTCGTCTATCTTTGAGAAAGGGTTTCAAGGGAACATAACCATTAAGTCCTGGGGGAATATCTGCTTTCAGTCGCATTATCCACTTTGCTTCCTCTTTCTCCGTCATATTAACTAAATCCCCTTCTCTGGAAGTAAAATATATTTTAGAAATAACCATGAAAACAAAACTGTGTCCTTCATGTTCTCGTATGTGAATAAAAAGAGAATTGGTTTCCTTTTTATTACGTATATCAGAGAGATGTTTAATAATCCTTTCTTTCAAATTCATGTTAATTTTTCCTACACAGAATGCTGTGCATAGAGTGCAGGTAGCTATGTACACAACATTGTTAGTCAGACAATTAGCTGACCCATGAAAGGTGAAAGTCTGTTTAGTTACTGGATGGAAGAAGGTACTACTGCAGTTAATCACATTACAAATCGTACAGAAACCACATTTCTTTGTTCCTGAAGGGCTGTTTTGCATGCAAATATTACCTGTCCCATCATTTGAACATAGAATCATTTTTAGGTTCTTTTTGTTTTTAAAACAAAACCTAGGTTGTTCACCAACAATCTCCTTCAGCTTTTTATCCGAGGTTAAAATTGGCCAGAACGCTTTGATCACCTGGCACATATTATTATGATCCATCATGTAAGTCAGACTGACCCTTAAGTTGGATGATTTTTCAAATTGGGCTAATGATGATATATCATCACCTTCTCTGTTTTTAGTGGAATAAAAAGGTTTACCTTTCCCTTTTCGTATGTCATTTATTTTGATCTTACTATGTTCCAGATTTCTCTTTTTGTAGCCTCGTTGACTAAAGTTATTGATAAGCTTCTCTTCTTCTTGAAAGAGAATTTTCTCTTCAGTACATAGTCTTGAAATCCTTGCAATCTGATTCTCAACAATGTTCCGCCACATGTCCTTCCTATATAAACGAGTGTTGATTCCGTTTACTGAATCCAGAGATAATCTCACGTCCAAAAAATCAATCATATCTTTGGATATGTTAACATCAAATTTTAGGAAAGTAGTAGTATGTGACAAAAAGTTAACAAACTTTTCAGATCTTCTTCTTTCCCCTTCCATGCAATAAAGGTATCATCCACAAATCGATTGTATAGAATTATCTGTTCATTCCAAATATTATGGATATCTTTGGCTCAAGCTCTTTCCCAAATGGCCAAAACCAGATTTGCATAACTATTGGCACAGGGTGTGCCCATGGCCACACCCCATCTTTGCCAATAGTAATTGTTGTCATAAGTGAACACATTATATTCCAATACAATTTCTAGAAGGTCACATATCAGGTGTGATTCTACCTTCTCTTCAGTTAGAAAATCTCTCACAGCTTCAATACCATAGGTGTTAGGTAAAGAAGTGAATAGGCTATTTAGATCTAGAGTTACTAGTAACAGACTTTCTAAATCTTCCCGATGTTCTAAGGCTATGTACAAATGTTGTAAAAATTCAGCTGTGTCCTTAATCACAGTGGAGGCTCTAGGTAACACCTTTTTCAGTTCCTGTTCAATGAACATAGAAATAGATTCCGTTAGCCATCCTCTACCTGCCACAATTGGTTGTAGAGGTGGGCATTTAGGGTTTTTGTGGATTTTTGGTAGCCCACTGATAGTTGGAATAAGGGGTGCTCAGTGGTAAAAAGATCATACAGATACTCATTGATTTCTCTTTGTAATAACATATCATAGAAAATCTGTTGCATCTTCTGTTTCATTATATTTAATTCATTCTTACTAATCAGAGAGTAAGTTTTTTGATCATTCAATATATCTTTCATCCACTGAACATACATTAGTGCATCCATTACCACTATAGCACCTGCTTTGTCTGCTGGCTTAATCACAATGTCACTTCTTTCTTTAAGTTCCTTTAATGCCTGATTCTCTTCTTTAGTTAGATTGAAGAACTGTTTCCCTTTTTGTGACATTCTAATCTTCATTAACTCATCTTCACAAGCATGAATAAAGGATTCTACGACTGGATGATTAAGTGGAACAAATGTACTCGGTTTCTTAAGCATAGTTATGTTTTTAATGGAACATCTTTTATCACCATCCCCGAAAATGTAATTCAGAGTGAGGTTCCTTCTGAACATTCTAAGATCCAATGCAAATTCATCATGTGTCGATTTAGTAGCAGGAATAAAACTAAGTCCTTTGTCTAATAACTCTATCTGGAAAAATTTTTAAACAGTGAACCCAACTCTTTTGCTCGGATCTGATGAAGGCTTGAAAAAGCTGAAAGTGCTTGTCCATTTTACGATAGAAGGGTTCTTTATACCTACATTTGTCTCATTACTACTACGAACCATCACGCTTTTAAGCTAAGATTTTATGCTTCTTGGACTTTGTCATTAACGATAATGTATGCATAGTGTGTTGCGTTTCATATAACCAAAGCTTGCCGCTGCATTTTACTTTAGTTTGGAATTACATCCTCACCAGTTTGCTTCTGCAGGATTTAGATTTAATATAATACTATCAACTGTGGTGCTACTCTCTTCTTGCATTTGTTTAACCTTTACAACCTGTATCACATCCATGTTTTCAAATAAATGTATATAAAAGTAAGTAAACCAACCCACAAATTAGTCACAAACAACAAATGTAAAACAAAGTGTCATTGTGTATTCTAGTTATCCCTGCCCAGTCTGCAACTATGTGGCAAAATTCATCCCAACCCAGGTCTAACCACAACAGGCTCTCAAATAGTGGTCCACACAACCATTAATAAAGCTACACCTCACTCCTGCAACTTGGGTAAAACAAGAATAAAATTTATAAACATTGCCCCTAGAAGTATCTGTAACAAAGTAACTGAGCTGCATGCCTTCATATCTCATTACAGCCCTGAAACCCTTGGTATCATAGAAACATGGCTAAAACCCAAAGTTAAAGACACTGAAATCCTACCTCCAGGATATAATATCCTTCGAACAGACCATATATCTAAAAAATCAAGTGGGGTAGCTTTTATATATCCAAGACACCTGAACATATCCCTTTATCAGAAAATAATGCAGAGATTCTTATTGCCTTACGCAAGCTAAACTCTTATAAGACCATCTCTATCATAGCCTTATATATTCCCCTTGCACAGCAGAGGACATATTATCCTAGGCATAAGGTAGCCAACCAACCAGGATTCACCTGGACAGTTCAGGAATTGATAATTAGCATCCAGTGTCCAGGATAGGATGAGATTTATCCAGGAATTTGGACCTATATTGCCATAATTAATGTTATAGTACATTAATTCCTGCATACCAAGCAATGGAATCATATTCTATAATCTTGTACTCCTGATCAGTACAGTCTTGCAAGTTAATGCAAGTCAACTGACTCGAACGGCAGTAAATATTAATCAAAATTTAAGGAACTTAAAATTTTTGGCATGAAATGCAGTTCAATATTTTTAGCTGTTTTCAAAATCAATAGGTAGAAACCACAGTCAATTTGTTTTACATTCTCTGGGACTTTGGCACAGCAGCTGGTGATGGTTGGTGAGTAATGTAACATCTATTTATAATCTTTGGTGGTAAAAACATTTGCTTGTCTAATTGTAGCTGGATGCTAGCACCTGTTAATTATGACATTGTGTTTGAAATTTAGTGAACACTTTAGTAATAATCTTCTTCTTCTTTCGGCTGCTCCCATTAGGGGTCACCACAGCAGATCAACTGTTTCCATTTCTTCCTGTCCTCCGCATCTTGCTCTGTCACACCAACCACTTGCATGTCCTCTCTCACCACATCCATAAACCTTATCTTAGGCCTCCCTCTTTTCCTGTTGCCTGGCAGCTTCATCCTTAGCATCTTTTTCCCAATATACTCTGCATCCTTCCTCAGCACATGTCCAAACCAACGTAATCTTGCCTCTCTGGCTTTGTCTCCAAACCTTCCAACCTGGGCTGAGCCTCTAATATACTTATTCCTAATCCTGTCCATCTTTGTCACACCCAGTGCAAATCTTAACATCTTCAACTCTGCCACGTCAAGCTCTGAATCCTGCCTTTTTGTCACTGCCACTGTCTCCAACCCATATAACATAGCTGGTCTCACTAACCTGCTGTAGACCTTCCCTTTCACTCTTACTGGTACTTGTGTGTCACAAATCACTCCTGACACTCTTCTCCACCCACTCCATCCTGCCTGTACTCTCTTCTTCACCTCTCTTCCACACTCACCATTACTCTGAACTGTTGATCCCAAGTACTTAAACTCATCCACCTTCGCTACCTCTACTCCCTGCATCCTCACCATTCCTCTATGCTCCCTCTCATTCACACACATATATTCTGTCTTAGTCCTGCTGACCTTCATTCCTCTTCTATCTAGAGCATATCTCCACCTTTCCAGGGTCTCCTCCACCTGTTCCCTACTCTCACTACAGATCACAATGTCATCTGCAAACATCATAGTCTACGGGGACTCATGTCTGATCTCGTCTGTCAACCTGTCCATCATCATTGCAAATAAGAAAGGGCTCAGAGCTGATCTTTGATGTAATCCCACCTCCACCTTAAATGCATCTGTCACTCCCACCGCAGACCTCACCACTGTCACACTAACCTTGTACATATTCTGCACCACTCTTACATACTTCTCTGACACTCCCAACCTCCTCATACAATACCACAACTTCTCTCTAGGCACCCTGTCATATGCTTTCTCTAAATCCACAAAGACACAATGCAACTCCTTCTGACCTTCTCTGTACTTCTCCATCAACACTCTCAGAGCAAACATCACATCTGTAGTGCTCTTTCCTGGCAT
Organism: Protopterus annectens; assembly: GCF_019279795.1. Classification (NCBI taxonomy): domain Eukaryota; kingdom Metazoa; phylum Chordata; order Ceratodontiformes; family Protopteridae; genus Protopterus; species Protopterus annectens. The sequence goes on from NC_056734.1 coordinate 930,751,782, forward strand.
GAAACCATACTGCTGATCTCTAATCATCACCTCCCTTCTTAACCTAGCTTCCACTACTCTTTCCCATAACTTCATGCTGTGACTGATCAGTTTAATCCCTCTGTAGTTACTGCAGCTCTGCACATCACCCTTATTCTTAAAAATCAGTACCAAAACACTCCATTCCTCAGGCATCTTCTCACTTTCCAAGATTTCATTAAGCAATCTAGTTAAAAACTCCACTGCCATTTCATCTAAACACCTCCATGCTTCCACAGGTATGTCATCTGGACCAACAGCCTTTCCGTTCTTCATCCTCTTCATAGCTATCCTTACTTACTCCTTGCTAAGCCACTGCACTTCATGATTCACTATCCGCACATCATTCAACCTTCTCTCCCTCTCATTCTCTTCATTCATCAACCCCTCAAAGTACTCTTTCCAGCTGCTCAACACACTCTCCTCGCTTGTGAGTACGTTTCCCTCATTATTCTTTATCACCCTTACCTGCTGCACATCTTTACTAGCTCGGTCCCTCTTTCTAGCCAATCGGTACAGGCCCTTTTCTCCCTCCTTAGTGTCCAACCTTTTATACAACTCTTCATACGCCTTATCCTTAGCTTTTGCCACCTCTCTCTTTGCCATGCACCTCATCTCCTTATACACTTGTCTACTTTCTTCATCTCTTTGACAATCCCACTTCTTCTTCACCAACCTCTTTCCCTGTATACTCTCCTGTACTTCTTCATTCCACCACCAGGTCTCCTTGTCCTCCTTCCTCTTTCCAGATGTCACACCAAGCAACTTTATAGCCATCTCTCTTACTAGCTCTGCTGTAGTTACCCAGCTATTCAGTAACTCTTCACTGCCACCCAGTGCCTGTCTTAACTCTTCCCTGAACATCACCTCACAATTACCCTTTTTCAATTTCCACCATTTGATCCTTGGTGCTGCCCTCACACTTATCCTCCTCTTCTTGATCACCAATGTCATCCTAAAAACCACCATCCTATGCTACCTAACTACACTTTCCCCTGCCACCACTTTACATTCTCCAATCTCCTTCAGACTGGCCCTTCTACATAAATTATAATCCATCTGTGTGCATCTTCCTCCACTCTTGTATGTCCCCCTATGCTCCTCCCTCTTCTTAAAATACATATTCATCACAGCCATGTCCATCTTTTTCACAAAATCCACTACCATCTGACCTTCTGCATTCCTTTGCTTAACACCATACCTACCCATCACTTCCTCATCCCCTCTGTTCCCTTCACCAACATGCCCATTGAAATCTGCTCCAATCACCAGTCTCTCACCCTTGGGTACAGTCATTACCACTTCATCCAACTAACTCCAAAATTTTTCTTTCTCATCCATCACACACCCAACTTGTGGAGCATATGCACTAACAACATTCATCATTACACCATCAATTTCCAGCTTCATAAACATCACTCTATCCGACACTCTTTTCACCTCCAAAACACTCTTAACATACTGTTCCTTCAGGATAATGCCTATGATATTTCTCCTCCCATCCACACCATGATAAAACAATTTAAAACCGCCTCCGATACACCTAGCCTTGCTCTTCTTCCATCTGGTCTCTTGCACACACAATATACCAACCTTCCTTCGGTCCATCATATCAGCTAGCGCTCTCCCTAAACCAGTCATACTGCCAACATTCAAAGATCCGACCCTCACTATCACAGTCCTAGCCTTTACCTGCCTTCAGGCATGCCTTCCCCCCTCTTCTCCTCTTTCGGCCAACAGTAACCCAATTCCCACCAGCACCCTGTTGGCTAACAGTACTGATGGCGGTCGTTGTTAACCTGGGCCTCGACCAATCCGGTATGTATTTCTGTACTGTTGTCTGCATGTATGATTTATAATACCAAATCCAAATCATCAGATTTGTATAATTCTGATCACATAAAATGGACACATCTAAGAGAAAGAAGACAACACTGTGTGTTTTCAAGCAAGTGTATCACCGAGGATTTTTCATGGTTATCGAAAACTGATGATCACACGGCAAAGTGTCTGTTGACAGTCCTTTGCTGTCAAATACAAGGGAAAACAGGATGAACTCCAGGGCATCAGCCTGTTTAACCAACCTCGAGTTGTATTTGTTGGTAATGTAGATCGAGACACCTCCACCTTTAGGTCCTGTCTGTGCTGCTATTGGTCTAAGTGTGTAGAAGGCCCTGTAGTCTTTCAATAATGGAGTTTTTTCTGTGGCTTTAAACCAAGTCTCAGTAACATTACAAATGTCTACATTTTCCAAAATGAGGAGAACTTATAAGGTCTGGAGTTTCTTGACGCTGGAGTGAAGGAGCCTAGTGTAAAATGAACCAGTAGAGGCCACTGTCACTGTGAACCAGTAGGAGCCACTGTCACTGCGTGTGTGTGTGTGTGTGTGTGTGTGTGTGTGTGTGTGTGTGTGTGTGTGTGTGTGTGTGTGTGTGTGTGTGTGTCTGTGCTTGTGCATGTGGGTGGAGGCTTGGGTCTGCACTGAGTTGTATGCATGCTGGGACACAGCCTCACCAGATGTTGCAAAATTGTGGTTGAGTCTTCTGAATAGGTGCAGGGCACTAGTAGGAGACGTGCAGGCATTCTGTGCATGCCCTCGTCCATGTGAGGTACCTGTCTTCAAGGCTTCACAAACAGTAATAAGGCCTTGTCTAGAAGATGGCATGCTATGTGAACATGAGCTGTGGACTGTGCAAGACATGGCAATGGCTTGAGCACCATACCCTCATGGACATCCTCTCCTGCCTATATGGATTCTGCATTAGATGTTGTGGTGAAACACATGGCACTGCATGTCTTTGACCTAGGCCTTACACATCAATAATGGCCATCTCTACTAGAGCCAAATGTGGGCCAGTTATATAGCACATGCCTGCCACACCTCCTGTGAACAAGGGAGAGGTTGAGCTGCACTAGCAGGTGATGGAATATGAATGTCACACATATGGATGATCACTTCTGTAGCTCATCACTCATACCCTGCAATACATGTACCATCTCTGCAATAGCCTTGCATATTCAATAGGCCACATACATTGAGATAATTAGCTCAGGGAGAGTAGGTACTCCTGATGTCTATGACCACCAGTACAGCAAGCCAAATGGTCAACTCCCTGCCCTGTAGTGCTTGCGGCAGACAATGACAGCTGTATAACTGGGGGTGACATACTTTTTCACATAGGTCTGAGACTGTCACTGACATTATGCCATTCTATAGTGCTCCTTGTATCTTGTGTAGATTACACAGGCACACAGGCCATATACATAGCTTGGCTGAGAGAACTGGTTTGCACTTTCTCTTTATCCAGTACTTGCACTATGCTGCAAGACCATGTCAACTGTTCACTGACATCATTGTCGGAATCATACTTGTTTCCAACGTCAGACAGTGGAATATACACAGTGGTTGAGTCTGATAGTACATCGCCTGTGAAGATACCACCACTAAAACACAATACCAAGTATAAGTACCATCGCATTTCCTTTATTCCCACTACAGAAATAATAACCATGTGCTACAAGTGAAGAAGATACACTTTATCTTGTTCATGTGTCCATGATGCTTGAGGCTCTGACTTTCATAAACAACAGGAAAAAAAGCACAAATGGATACACACAACACTACACAGAGCGGACATATGCTTGTCAAACTACAGTACTGAAACATACCTGGATCTTCCATGGTGGAAAACCTTGGGGCATTCTGCAGCTCAGCACCAAGGTCCAACACACCACCATGGGAAAGAAATGAGTCTGATCCCCCACATAGTGTGACAAGAAACTCTTCCATCTCAGTCAGTGGTGGTCCAGGCAACATACCATAACATGCAAGGCAAGCAACATGTTTTTGTGCATCTATATAATCATGTCAGTGACCCTGTGTGTGACTTGGTCATAGTTTTGGTCTTGGTCACAGACAGCATTAATGTCTGTAACCATGTCCTGCAAGGACAGACACAGAAGAGTTGATAGAAATTCTCCAGGCTGAACATCTGTTGACTACGGAGACAAAGGGTCTCAACAAGTTCTCATTCTTGATGCAAGAGAACTTGCATTTGATTGTCTTTTTTTTACCAGGCATGATGCCGTGTGGAGAGACAATCCACTGCACGATTATACCAATAAGTATTGCCTTTCATATAACCCCCATCTGCAGTTCCTTATTACTTAGTGTCATTCTTACTTCAATCCATTGTTCACCAAAGGATGTCACTCGCAAAATAAAGTCCAATCAAATTCAAGACAGACAATACTGGGACCAAGAATCTTTACCCACTGAACACAGTAGATCAGGTCAAGTTCAATTTAAATAAATTGATCTTAGCCCAGCAAAAGCCAACAAAGCACAGTCTAATCAAACTTGCAAAATAAACAATAGGCCTCCCATTGCTGTGGCTGTATTGAATCCGTAAACTTGTCTGGCCACAAATTACTTTGTATTAGGAGGACCTTCACCTTATTGATAGGACAGGACTGTTTTGTTTAGTCTTCTTCTGTAGTTTCTGTGACTCTGTAAAGAGGCAGCCAAGCTTGGTATGTCATAGATGGCATATAAATGTGAAACATCAATAATATCTGAGAAAGCAAAGATGAATTTAATTTCCATTTGATAACCAGGTAGGTGAACTGGTGTATTAACTCTTTTTAGTCATGACCCGGGCACTGCAAGTTGTCCAAAACATATATCAGACAATGTATTACATGAATGTATATCTGGCAACAATGTGATATATCAAGACAGAGTACATATGATAAAACAGTTATCTACATTCTTTGCAATAGAGTGCATTTAGTTATTTCAATAAAACGTTTGTATATTTATTTACATATGTACAACTACATGCATGGTAAAGCCAGTAAACACAAATACGTTTTTACAGTATTAACCATTGTCTTGAAAGCATTTACAAGTGGATTTTGAGAGTAGGTATTCTTTAAGGGCTTTTTTAAAAGTTATATCTGAATCTTGATTTTTAATGCTTGAAGGCAAGTGGATCCAGGTTGCTGGTCCTAATCTTGAAAATACCCTTTCACTGTTCCCTATACTGTCACATAGTGTCTAAAACCTGGAACTCTACCCCCTAACAGTTAGACAAAGACTATCATTAAAGTCTTTCACGCTTCAACTAAAAACACATCTACTCAACTCATGGCTCTGCAAATGCTCTGCACCTGATCAAACTATTCTTCTCTCTTCTGACTGTTCTCCTTGCCAAACTCTTAGTCCCTTCTAAATCAGAGTAACTGCATATTTCTGAATACTGTATCAATAGCGTAATGAACAGCTGCCATTTTAAGACTATGCCTGTTTGTAAATAATTCCACTACTGATTTCTTGCTCTCCATGTTTATGAACATACTGTATAAAACTGACATTTAAGTACACAGTATCTATGTTAGATGTCAGTGCCAATGTTCAGTTCTATTGTACTGTACTCTATTGTACTGCAGCTTTTCTCCCCAGGCCTCCAATGAAAATGCGTCTTGAGACCAGCTGGACTATCCCAGTAAATAAAAGCAATAAATACATAAATGGTAAATAAATAAATTGTGGTTTAGAAAGATGGACATCAAAGTGATAAGGAGTCATCCTGTGAGTTTCTTATTTGAAATACAGTTGCATTATTACCTTCCTTTTTAATGGGGTGGGGGGCAATATGCTTGTTTTAGTATTTTAAATATCAATAAGTTAGGGAGATAGGTTGCCCTATCATTCATTGTGGGTTAGTTTGTACCTTCAAAAAGTTTACAGTGATGGAGTGAAGGGGAAGCTAGCAGGATAAACTTACAGATGTTGTTTCTACCATTTGTATTTTGTGGGAATTATAGGCTGGGTGGGAGATCAGAAGGGGATGTCCATATTCCAATTTAGGTAACAGAATGTTCCTGGCACTTGAAACACATGCCTTAACAGACAGAATATGAGTGATCCTGCCACATAGTTTCAGTTATTGACAAAAATGTTTGTGTGTTTTATAAAGGAGAGGGCTCGGTCTAAGGTAAGGCCAATGTATTTCTGTCCATTGCCATTAGGTATACTGTTACCTATAAGGTCTGTTACATGGATTGAGGGGATTGGAGGGATAGTAGTCAACTTCTTGGATGTGGCAAAAAACATTATATTTGTCTTCTTGTATTTAACAAGTTTATTAGATTGGGACCCTTTGGATAAGTGGGTGAAGTCATTTTGCAGCTGGCTTTTGAGGTTACGATGGCTATTTCTAGACTGCAGAAGTATAACATCTGCATACATGACCAGCTTTACATAAAAAGTACAGTTTTGTACCTACCATAAATGTAGATGTTCGAGTGTCTTCACTGCTGCAGTCATTACACTTGGGTTATCCTGCCATCAGGCGGGTCCCGTAGTCAGCCAGAGTTCCAAAGTCTTGGTCTGGCGTTGGTTGCTGTCGCTTCTTCCCTGATGTCAGTGTGCCAGGGGTATATAAGATGCAGCTGACGCCATTTTCTTCAGTTTTTCTTGCCCCAGATGTCAGGTGCCCCCAAATAGGTAGGCAATACATATTGCTAATAAAGCATACATGAAAAATAAAACCATAAAATTCAGCTACCAGCAAATACACCACATAGGTAGTATAGGGTAGAAAAGTGTAGCTAAGTCCTAGCCAAGAAAGAGGGGATGGAGGGAGGGTAACCTGGACTGCAGCAGTGAAGACACTCAAACATCTACATTTATGGTAGGTACAAAACTGTACTATGTTCATCATGTTTCACTGCTGCAATCATTACACTTGGGTTGAATCCCAAAGCTGAGTCAGGGTGGCTGGGTCTAGAGAGGATTTGGTGTGGCTATGAGGCCCTGTAGCACTGCAGTGGCAAAGCCTGCTCTGGATCTGGAGTAAAGAGGCAAGTGGTAATGCTTGGTAAAGGTGTGCACTGAACTCCAAGTTGCAGCTTCCAAAATTTCCTTGGTAGGTACTCCTCTAAGATAGGCAGTAGAAGTTGCAGTTGCCCTGGTAGAATGTGGTCTAATGTTAGATGGTACAGGCTTCCTATGCTGTGTGTAGCAGAACCGGATACAGTGTCCTATCCACTTTGAAATGGTCTGCTTTGAAATAGCCTTTCCCTGTGATCTTGCAGCATAGGATACAAACAGTTGCTCAGTTTTCCTGAAATCTTTTGTCTTGTCCAAGTAGAAGCGTAATTGTCTGTGTATGTCTAAGGAATGCAGAATTCTCTCCCCTTTATTCTGGGGATTAGGATAAAATGTTGGCAAGTGAATAGATTCCAACTTTTTACACCACTGATAATCAGGAAATTAAAAATATTATGAGTAAAAACTGGTTAATCTTACAAGTAGACGAGGATATCAAAAATATAGTTGGAGATAAACCTTGCTTCTTATATAAGAATAAAAAGAATTTGAGAAGGCTACTGTGTTATCCTAAGAACAGTTATGTGACCCATGGTGATGAATTTACTAGACCATGTGGACAATGTAATTATTGTTCACACATTGACACCAATATGTTTTTTATGCATCCTGATTTGGCAAGAGAATTTAAATCATCAGCAAGAGCAGACTGCATGACAGCTAATATAATTTATTTAGCCGTATGCCAGGTCTGTTCTGCTTTTTTATGTTGGGAAAACCAACAGAGTATTTAAAGACAGGATACGTGAACATCTCTATCACATTAAGAAATGTTCAGAACACAATGCCCTGGCTAAGCATGTCATGTCATTTGATATTGGTCACCATTTTCTGTTTAGAGCCCTTGGGGTAATAATACCAAGTGCACGAGGTGGTGATATTAGAAATCATACAGAAGACAGAGAAAATGATTGGATTATTCGGCTGAGGGCCGATAGAGGTCGAGGACTCAATTAAGCCCAAGCTGAGGAAGCATCGACACATTAGATGAGTTTAGCTATAGAAGGGAATACATATATATTTTTAAACTGAAATTTTGAATATGTATATTATTATGCTCTATATGTTTGTATAACATATAATTTCATATATACATATGTTTATACATATGGATGTACATATACATTTGTTTTTAGATTTATTTCAGGTGTGGTTTTATATATATATATATATATATATATATATATATATATATATATCTACTTATATTTTTTATGCCATCTGTAACAATGTTACAGTCATTGTATGTGCCATTTCTCTTTAAGAATGTTGATTGATACTTGTATGTGATTGGTGCTATGATTTTTGAATTAGTATTTAAAGTTTTTAACTATGGAGCACTTTTTGTATAGATCTGAAGAAGCTGTAACAGTGAAATTGCTTATCTGATTGTGCTACCAGTGCTGAATAAATTCTCACAAAGGATTTTTCCTGCTTGTGTTTGCCTGCTATTGCTCCGTTCTTGTTAATTCTTTTTACATTGGACCGTTATATATACTTGTAACAGAGCATTTACTGGAGTGGCTAGCGGTGTTTTTTGAAGTGAATAGTTTGGTTAAGAGCCACACTGGATACCACCTTAGGCATAAATGAAGGGTTTGTTCTTAAGGAAACCCTGTCTTGGTGAAAAATGATGAAGGGCTCCACTGCCATTAGTGCCTGTAGTTCTGAGACTCTTCGTGCTGAGGTTATTGCCAGTAGCAGAGCAGTTTTCCATGATATATATTTTATTTGTGCTGTATTAGCTGGCTCAAAAGGAGGTAAAGTTAGTTTTTCCAAGACAAAGTTGAGGTCCCAAGTAGGTGTTGGTGTTCTCCGGGGCGGTCTTATGTTTTTAGCCCCTCTGAGGTAATGTTTTAGCAATGGATGAGAGAAAATAGTAGGATCTGTGTTGTAATGAGCCGAGATGGCAGAAGCGTGGATCATAATGGATGAGAAGGATAGCCCTTTGTCCAGCATTTCAGTTAAATATTGTAGTATCTGAGGAATGTTAGGGACAAGAGGGTCAAGGCTTTGAGCCTGGTTCCAGGCACAGAATCTCTTCCACTTTTCTGAATAAGATTTCCTGGTGCTAGGCCTCCTGGCCTCCAAAATGACATCCATAACAGCTTTAGAGAGAGGTGTTGTCTGTTTGGCTAAGGAATCTGCCATGCAGCCAGGGATAAGGTTTTGAGCTGACTGTGCAGGATCTGATTGTTTTGCTGAGTCAGAAGGTGTGGAATTTGAGGCAAAATCCCAGGTGGACCTTGAGCTAAGTTCTTTAAGACTGGGTGCCAATGTTGGCGTGGCCAGTCTGAAGCAATCAGTATCATCTGTGGTTTTTCTTGTCTGGCTTTTAGGAGAACCTTCGAAAGGAGAGGCAGAGGAGGGAATGCATAAACATGCAAGCCTTTCCAGCTGAACGAAAGAGCATCCACTCTCCATGCTTGTGTGTGATAAGTCCTTGTGCAGAACTTTTGTAGTTGTCAGTTCAGTGGGGAGGCAAAGATATCTATGTCCGGGCACCTCCATGCTTGCATTATTATGCTGAAAACTTGTGGATTTAATTTCCACTCATGAGGATCCATGATGTTTCTGCTTAGTTCGTCTGCCAGAGTATTTTTCTTTCCTGGCAGGAATTGTGCTTGCAGATGAACTTGATAAGTTAGGGCTGTGTTCCACAAGGTCATGGCTTGTCTGCATAGGGGGTAAGAATGAGTGCCCCCTTGCTTGTTTATGTACCACATTACTGTGGTGTTGTCTGTCTTTAAAAGTAATTGTCCTGGATGCAGAAGGTCCTTGAAAGCTGTTAGGGCATTTTGTACAGCCAACATCTCTTTTTGATTGATGTGTAGATGTAGTTGGTCTGTGGTCCATTTGCCATGAATACATTTTTCTGCCATGTGTGCTCCCGAGGCGTAATCTGAAGCATCTGTTGTTAGAGTCTGCTTGGCTTTGGGTAGAGTGAAAGGCTGACCCTTGTTGAGGTGACATGCCTGTGCCCACCATCGAAACTCCTGTAGCAGGCAGGGAATTAGTGGAATTTCCATTTCAAGCTGTGTGAGTGTTGAGTCTAAACACTTTTTAGGTACGATTGTAATTTCCTCATATGCAGTCTGGCATATGGAATTAGAAGTATGCAGGATGCCATGAATCCCAAGGCCTGCAGAATTTTTCTTGCAGGGAGTTGGGACTTTGTTGCTATCATTTGAAAATACTGAGTCAGTTGTCTTTGTTTGTCTGGCGTGAGATAAGCCATCTGGGCCGTTGTATTTAAGCTGGCACCCAGGAATATTATCTCTTGTGAGGGCCCTAGTTTTGATTTCTTTTCGTTTACTGTGTACCCTAGGCAACTTAATAATTTTTTTACAAATGCCAGATGCTTTAGAAGAATGTCCTTGCTCTCTGCTTGAATCAGGCAGTCGTCCAGGTATGGATATATTTGAATTCCTTTTTGTCTGCAAAATGCAATTACTGGTGCCAGGCACTTTGTGAAGACCATGGGCACAGTAGATAAGCCAAAGGGCAGTGCAGAGAATTGGTAGTGCATTGAACCAGCTATGAATCTGAGGTATCTTCTGCAATTTTGTCTGACAGGGACATGCAGGTATGCCTCTTTGAGGTCCAAAGTAACCAGCCAAGCTTTCTTGCCCAACATGGGAAGGAGCTGCTGTAGTACAACATTTTGAACTTCGAAACATCCAGGTAAGTATTTAGAGTGGAAAGGTCTAGAATGGGTCTCCAGGCTTTGTCCTTTCTGGGTACCAGGAAGAGTCTTGAGTAAAAACCTTGTCCTTGTTCCTACAGTGGTACTTTTTGAATAGCTCTCATGTCCATGAGGGCTGTAATTTGCTTTTGTGCCTCTGCCCTTTGATTTTGTGGCAGGTCTGGCATTCTTTTTATCCTCTGTAAAGTGTGAAAGTGGAACCTGTAACCTCGAGACACAATATTCAGCACCCATTTGCCCTGGGTGATTGTTTTCCAGTTTTGTGAAAAAAGTGCTAGTTTTCCCCCTAAGGGAGCTGCCAACGGGGTAGCGTTTGGCATTGGTAGGGGAAAGCCATTGAGATTGTTTCCTGTAAGGTTGTGACTTGTCCTCACCTCCTTTGGGTGTTGAAGCGTGGCACTGCCGTGGCCTGTAAGATCCTTGGGGCTGAGATCTGCCTCTTGGGTGTCTGTATCTGCCTCTTTGTGGCCTGCCTGACACTGGAAAGGACCACTTTTTTGTAGGCCAATTTCTGCTAAATTTTGGTGGCTGTACCTGTAAGAAATATTTCACTGTTTGCATAGATTTTGCTTTATCCTCCATTTTCTTTAAAACCTCCTCAGCTTTAACACCAAATAAAATATCTTGCTGTAAAGGAACATCTAATAATTTAGCCTTCACATGATCTGGTAAGGTTTGTTCCTTTAAACAAGCATGCCTTCGAATCACAGATCCTGTAACTGCTGTTCTACAAGAAGCTTCTAATGAATCAAAACCACATTGCAAAGTATGCTTTCCCACTTGTTCAGCTGCATGCAATAAATCCTGCATTTCCTTAAAATCAGGTTGTTCTGCACTTGTACTCATGTTCTGCTTTAACTGAGACAGTAAATATTGTTGATATTTAAGCATGTGAAACTGGCAGTTTAAAGCCCTCACTGCTAAGGTTGCAGAAGTGTAAACTTTTTTCCACCATCTGTCTAATGCTCTGAAATCCCTGTCCGAGGGAACTGGATTTTTGGCAGTGGAGGCCTTTACCCCTTTAGGACCCTGAGAAATAGTTTCTGGGTTAGCAGCAGGGTTTCTGTAAATAAATTTGTGTGAGTCAGGGACTCTGTAGTACCTGTCTGGCTTGACTGGAGCAGGGGGTAGAGAATCTGGATTTAAAGTGGATTCAGAGAACACATCGTTCACAATATCCAACACTGGTGGAATAACAAGGGGCCTGTGTTGAGGCAATAAAAGAAAATCTCTGAGCCTTTTCTTGGACTCTGAGTAATCCTGGCCCTCCCAATGGAAATGCTCCCTCATGGTGTGCAAAATTTCCCCAAAAGAGTAATCCTCAGGAAGAGAGGCTGAAGGAATAGATTCTTCAGTATCAGAGTCCTCATAGGGGGGTAAGGAATATCCCTGGTCTGAAGAGGAATCAGAATATACAGAAATCTGGTCAGAAGAATCATAGTCTATATCCTGCATAGGCCTTTTATCAGAAGCGGGATGGGAACCCCTGATCAGAGTAATTAAGTCTTCCGCCATTTTGAGCATCTGTTTTATGGCATGGAGGCCTGTCCAAGTGAATGCTGTACTTGCTTCTTTGTCTTTAAAGTTGCTTTAGACTTGGCTGTAGATGCAATGGTAAGTTGAGAAGGTCTGAAAACACCCTCAGAAGCCGAAGCCTGCTCAGCGGCTCCGGACCCATCTGTAGGGTTAGTCTCCATAGGCCCAACATCTTCAGTATCCAGAGGCCTAGCCAACTCCAGGTGGGAGTCAGTTGCGGCCTGTGGCTCTGAGGTAGCGGGTGTCAGGGGCTGTGAAAGCGCCTCACTGAGAACCAGCGAACCGGCGACTGGCCTAGAAGAGGCTTCGTCGTCAGTTTTGGACCTCGGATGCCTGTCCTTATCCTTATCTTTGCAGTTTTTGTGAATTCCGGTCATCGGTTGTTCCCACGGTATGGTATAATTAAACCTTTGGCCAAAGTAATGGCATGCAAAATCAAACCGACATTTAATAGTGCATTTGTTAAATCTAGCACAATACCGACAACTAGTGACACCGTGATCTGGGCCTAGGCATGGAATACAGTAAGAATGAAAATCCTCATGAGGTATTTGCTTCCCACAAGAAATACAGTTATTAACTTTTACTGACATCGGTCTGAGGCAAGAAAAAGTTTCCCCAATGGGGTACTTAGCTTTATTGAAGACTACGGATCTGAAATCAAATTTGAAATCTCAGGAGTCGGCCGACCGGCACTTGCAAACTGCTTTTGCTTCGGGCACCACACGGCAAGAAAGACTGAAGAAAATGGCATCGGCTGCATCTTATATACCCCTGGCGCACTGACGTCAGGGAAGAAGCAACAGCAACCGATGCTGGACCAAGACTTTGGAACTCTGGCCGACTACGGGACCCGCCTGATGGCAGGATAACCCAAGTGTAATGACTGCAGCAGTGAAACACGATGAACATCAGTTCAATGTGAAGGCCTTAGACAAAAAGGAGAATAGTAGTGGTCAAATCTACGCATTTAAATCAAACACTTCCACCTCTACAAAAAAACACTTATAAGGACTAAGCAACAGGACAGCACTGCAAATAAATCCTTCAAATAATGTTGTCAATATAAGGTTCTCAGATAACAGTGCACATGTATTAAAAAACACACTTTAATGATAAAATAAAAAAGAAAGAAAACAGTTTAGTGCTTTTGTCCCTCTTGACAAATTGGACTTCATCAGTACTAGTTCTATCTTAAAATCACCCACTTAATGGACTACTACATGCTTATTCCTTTCTTTCCTCATTTCAGAAATTATTTTCTCCCCTATTGTTTGAATGTAGCACTATATAACAGTCACAGTGCTATACTAAATCACAATTTTTGTATTCCCTGTACCTACAACTCGGGTACTGTCAGCTATTGTAAAGCCATTAACATTATCACGTAGCTGTATTGAGTGTATGGGCACTGCAAAGTCTTGGTAATAACATCCTTCATTTTTTTTCTAGTTTCTGTCTTGCTGCCCATGGACCACCAATGAAACTCCCTCCTCTAGTCCTTTCACCCTATAAACCCCTCATCTATTACATATGCATCAAATCATTTGGCTCTGACAATTGGGGCCAATAAAATGTGATGCTCTCCGTCTGTAGGAACTACTCTGCTCACTCCAGTTGCAAAATGTTTCTATTTTCTTCATAAGTCTAAGTGCACCCCCATAGCGCACAGCCATTTGGTTCTGAGGAAGTGTTTTTATTTTAGCACAGGTAAGTTATTGTCATTCTACATTGCTTTTAAAAGTTTGTTTGCTGCAATAAGTTTCTTGTCCATTGCTGTTTACTTTGTTTCTTTTTTAAGGTTCTGTAATGCAATTGCTTGTGGTTGTTAAAAAGAATCACATTACAGAGAACATTGCAACCATTTTCGTGTTTTCCATCAGCAACATAACTATTCCTCTGTAGAGCCGTTAAAGCTTTCCTAGTTAAATCTCTGTAAGCAGTTAAAGGATTGTACTTTCAGAATGCCCTGACAAAAGGCACACAGCTGAATTTCCTTTTTCAGTCTGTGCTGCAGCAGTCCTTATTAACTTTATTTTTGTTTCCAACTACCTGAAAACGTTAGCTTGGAACAGCCTGAAATGGATGTAATATTATTCTTATTTCCATCACACTACTTCTTCTTCTAGCTTTTCCCAGTTAGGGGTCACCACAGCGGATCACCTTGTCCGCTCATGATTGCCAGTGGAGTTTAATGGTGTTGAGTTGCCAGCCCGGTGCTCAACCTTCCACAGAAGACACATGCATGCACTCACACCCAGGGCCAAATAAGAGTGTCCAATGCACCTACAGCATGTCTTTGGGAAGAAACCGGAACACCCAGAGGAAACCCATGCGACCGCAGGGAGGACATGCAGTCTCCGCACAGAAAGCACCCCAGCCGAGGACCAAACTGGAGAACCTCTTGCTGTGAGGTGGCAACGCTAACCGCTGCACCACTGTGGCCACCCATTTCCATCAAACTATTAAAATGTTAAATCAATGTTAATCAGTGTTAATGTTCTTTTAGTGCATTCATTTTGAAAATGTAAATTTGGCATTTAGAATCATCATTGATGCTTGTTATTTTAAGAAATGCTTCTGCAGGACAGGGATGTCGTTGATGGGTATGTTCTGTATATGGAGCAGTTTTTACACTATAACACTCAAGTGGATCATGTAGGAATTTGTTATTTTTATTTTATTTGTTTACTTGTTTTCTAATGTTTGATCCAGCCTTTGTTATTTTTATGGATTTTGCTGACCAGTTTTCATCAAGTCCTTGCTTTGGTTACCATAGGGGTAAGGTTTTTGGTTTTAGGTTTGTTTTTACTCCAAATGTGCATCTGCTCACAGATGCGGAAACAACCCCCCTTTTTGAGAAGTTGTCTAAATATTGAGTGGTTCTCTATAGTTACTGGGGGCACTGATTGCAATGTGACAGTGGTTGCATTACACTATGTCCTGACCCCCCCACCCCCATTTAGGGGTTTACTTTTATTCATTTATTAATATAGCTTATTCTACAAAAGGATGCTAGCTAGCCCTCAAACCTGTAAAATGAATGCACTGATAGTTCGCCTGCTTGAAGTAATCCATTAGACACAGCATAGTCACTTTGTCTTGCACAGTCACATTTCCCTACTGGATATTTCAGGGAGGTGTCAGTGGATTGTGGTTTGGAGGAGGATTCTGTTGTGTGCAGCATGAAGTGGTAGTACTCAGTTGACTTATCAGCAATCCATTATTGTATGTGTTTACTAGTACATGTGTATGAGCTGGTCTAGGTGAATGTTTTCATTCACAACTTTGCTTGTAAGTCATCATTGTGAACTCCTGGCAGGATGATGAACATAGCTTTACTGGTCTCTTAAATTAATAATGTACCAGTGTGACTAACACAGCATAAAAAAATGTTGGATGGGTCTCTCAGTATCTTAGGACAAGGCTGTATGTTAACTAGTAGTTGTACAACTGTATTTATTAAACACATCTTATTTTAAATGTTAAGCAGTCAATGTTCCTCGCAATTCCAAACCAAAAGGTTCTGTCACACATTCAGGGTTAAAAACTACAACCGTAGTAAATAATACTAAATTGTTAATTCATCTAAAGAGCTTCTTAAATGTATAAAATAACTCTTTTAAAACATCCTGTGATATTCCTAGTTGAAGCGGTTAGTAAATGTTCCACATTTTAAGAGGTGGTGTTTAACATTTTGGAGATGTAAGGTTGACAGCAATGAATCAACATAGATCTCTGATTTACATGGAGACATTCACTATTTTTGTTCAGACTGAGCCCTGAAGTGCTGTTTTGTTAATTGACATGCACAGCAGGAAAATGGAGGCTTAGGGAATCAAACCCTGAACTACAGTCTGCAGTCCTTTACTTGTTCTTTGCCTTGATTCTCAATGATAACTGCCAGACAGCTTAGTAGGCAATTTCTTGGGGCAGAATTTAATGGTAGTAAGTTGAGGCTGTTTGGTCCAGACTGACCCCTTTGCAAGTGTGTTACATTCAAAGGCACAGGGGTGTGAGGGTAAGAAATTATAAATGATGGGTTTGCAGAAGAAAAAAGTGTTGTCTACATGAGTTACATGCATATAGTACATGAAATCAGAAATACTTTGTATATGGATCTAAACCTCTTCTGCAACATTAACAGAAAGGTGTGTACAGTGTATCATATAGATATTTATTTTTTAATTAATTCATTTACTATTTATTTATTGACATTTGATTACTGGGAAAGTCCAACTGGGTTGGCACCCATTTTCAGCAGAGGTCTGGGGAGAAAAGCTCTAAAGTATTACAAAAATATTTTAAGAACAATAATTTTGTAAGTTTCAAATATAATACAAAACATTGTTAGTTTAAATAATTGTACCAAATTAGTCATAATGTAACAACAATGGTTAAAAACAAATTTGATTTATATAACAATGATTTAATATTTAGATATATTAAGCAATTTGGTATAATACAAACATTAATTGCAATGTGAAACGAGAGGAGAAAAACAGGGTTATGGCATATTTAGATATAGAGTAAGGGGCATAGAAATCTGGACAAAGGCACAAATAATGGGGGCTCAAAAATAGGGACACTTTTTAAATGTTGCTCTTACAAACTTAGAAAGTCAATAGAATAACAACTTTTGCATTAGCATGAATTTTCTGAAGAATGTGAAGTTTGAAACTCAGATGTGTGCCATTACTTCCTGACTTCAGTCCTCAATGATTTGCCAGAAAACCACAATTGTATGAAAAACAGACCAAAAATATGAGGCAAAAATCTGGACAGTCTGCAAAAATCTGGACACATAGCCAACATTAGACACCCACCGATCTCACGACTGCAGGGATCCCCTGATTATCTCCCTGTGTACGACATCCCCCACAGAGCTGCTGTGGGTTTCTCCATCTCCTCCACCCCTTGCTCAGTGCCTAATGGACATTTGCATGGTTGTGTAATATCACAGCTTGATTCCATTTATTTTTTTAAACTTCCCTGTAAGCGGCACTCAGTCAGATCCACTTCAGTAAAGCAAGGGACCTGACTGGTTGCAGCAGCCAGGGAAGTAAGTTCTAGTTTCCTAATTGGCTGCAGCAGCCAGACAGGGAGTAAGTTGTATTTTTTTTTAAACATGGAAGTGATGAAGCAAGGACCTGATCGGTCCTTCTAAAGCACTTCCTGTGTCAACTGCCTTTAAAAAGGCACGTGTTGTAGCAAGCATTACTTCTCCTTGCTTTGCAGAAGTAGAGTGTTGCTTTGCTGTAATCAGTGGTCTGGCAAATTGGTTCTGTGAATTATTGGCGTGAGGACGAACAGATGATTCAAACTTTCCAGGTGTGATCATAGGTTCAGCGAAGGACCTGCATTTTTAACTGCCCTTGAAAGGGCAATTTCTAAAAGATCTGAAAAACTGTCCTTTTAAGGGCAATTTAAAAGGGATGAACTGGTCTGGTCTGTGTGAAGAAGAAGCAAGTAGCAGATAGGACTACAATCATAAGAGGGAGTAGAGGATTAGTAGCAGCATTCTATCAACTGCAAGAAAAGGTAAGTTGCTGGGTTTATTTTTAACTTTATTTTTTGCTGGCGGGCAATGAGGTGGTGAGGAAACCTAGGAAGAGGATTGTATTACTTTTTTGTTCAGAGTCCTTATGCTAAGATGATTGGGGGGGGGGGTCAGAGGCTGTGATTGTAGCAGTTTTATTTTACCTTTGTCCAGAATTCGTCTGCTAAGAGATTGAGTAAGGGAGGCTAGTCTGTAATAATTAATGTCCAGATTTGATGCAGCCTTTTTAGTCAGTCTTCCATAAGAAGGTTCATTAATGTATTTTTGTTTTGTCTACAATCAGGTTCAGATTTCCCATTAGGCACTGTAGACACAGTGCCTAGGACCTATGAAATTTTTAGGGCCTACAAAGGAGACAAACAAATTGAAAAAAAGAAATTAATAATAAAAAAAGAATGTGAAGCAGAAATCTAATTTAGCTAAAATTCAAAATTACATTACAGAACCAACAATTCAAAATGATTAGATATTTCCTAAGAAATATTCTTTCTTCAACTTTTCTATTCAGCAAAGTCTTTAATAATATCCTCAAAGTCCATATCGTGAATAATGTCACTTTCAATACACAAAAGAGCCAAAGATGATAGACAATCCTGACTCATAGTTGAGCACATATAATTCTTAGAAAACGATCTTTCTCCTTCTGCATTTGTTGTAATTATTGATAAATAAATCCTCAATGCAATACGTACAATTGGAAAACTTATAACAAGTTTATCTTTTATTTGGGATTTTATCAGTTGAATCACTTCAACTGCTGACTTGTTATCCTTGTACAATGATGAAAATGTAAGAAATTCATCAACAAAGTCTTCTTCCAAGTCCGATGAATAGATATTAACTAAGTCTCCGGCTTTCAATTTAATTCCATTTTTTGTTAGAGATCTGTCTGAAAGGAAACCAAAGGTATCATGCAAAATACTGTATGCTGCACACTGTTTTGTCATTTCTGTAACTAGTACATCTAGAATACAATAAAAATGTTAATTCAAAATGCATCTTTTGCAGTCAGTTCTTGTACCAATTCCTCTGGTGTTTCTTCAACCAGTCTCTTTCTTTTCTGATTTTGGCCTTTGCATTGTTTGTAATCAGAGTTTTGAACAAGGTCTTTAGTCATTTTTTCAAAGTCCTGAAATTTATCCTTGACTAGAACCTCAACTAAACAATCCAGAAGTCCAGCAAATAATTTCGCAGTTGTGCACAACTCAGTTCCAGGTTTCTGAAGTGCTTCATTTAGTCTATCAATATTTTTCAGAACATCTTCCCAAATGACTGTCATTAATGCTATTTCTAAGCTATTTAGCTGGTTTATCAAAACATTTGCTTCATGAACCACTGTTAGTTTTTGTTTTTGACATTCTGAGATATCAAGTAGTGTTGCACAGACTTGATTTTAATTTATCTTTGGTGATCTGACATCATCATATCAGGGTGAGCATCTTGTATATGATACATTTTTAATCGAAATTGCATTTTCCATCATATTTAATTTAGACCATCTTTCTGGCTAGGCTTCAAAGAATGTGTAGAGCGACTGCAAAAAGCTGAAAAAAATTAATGGCGGCCAAACAGCTTTCTACAGATGTGATCCCTACTAAATGTAGGCTGTCAGCAGCACATGTAACCCATACTGCCAGTTTGTTCACTTCTGTGATTCTGTCTTGGAATCCAGAATATATCCCGCTCATATTATTAGCATTATAATACAACTGAGATCTGCAATTTGCTATGTCTATTCCATGTTTGTCAAGTGTAGATGCTACTGTGTCAAAAAGATATTTAGTACTATGTTTTTCAATGGGAACAAACATTAAGACACTCGTGTACTTTGCCATCTTTTGATGCATAACAAATAACGATTGACAATTAATCTGTGTGACTTATATCTGGGGATGAATCTATACTCAACCCAAAATATTTTGCTTCATTAATTTCAGATTTGATCTGTGTCAATGCTTTCAATCCTAATATATTTAAAAAGTCTTCATATGTGGTCGAAGATAGGTACAAAATATTTCCGCTGCCTGGATTTCCATATCTTTTTATGAATTCTTTGAGAAAAAGATTAAACTCTGAGGAAGTTGCCATTGTTGGGATTGTTATGTAGTTTATCACCACAAAAACTCAAACCTCTTTCTACCAGGAATTTAACCACAGCAACTATCCTTCTTAAAACCTTAGTCCAGTAATTACATAATTTTTGTTCTTCCATTTGCAATTCTTTATCAATTCGTAAAGATTGTTGGCATTGTAGCATTGTAGCATTGTAGATATTGGAGTGAGATGTTCTTTGATTTTTCATGTAACATGATCCTTGCATGTGCATTTTTCCAGTCATCAAATCCAGTTTGAAACTGATTAGATAACTCATTAAACCCAGTTCTAAATAACATGCACACATAACATACACTTTGGCTGAGGATTCTGAGAATATTAGCCAGTCTCGTTTAAATATCTCACCATTACTCATTTTCCTGTAAAAAAAAAAAAAAATATATATATATATATATATATATATATATATATATTTTTTTTTTGCATATCTTACTTTTTTGCCAAACTGTTTAGACTTTGATTTCAAATTGGATTCCATATTTTGAGATAGCATATTTTGGGTGAGGTAATGAATAAGATCTGCATTTATTTCCCATTTAGCTGGATCAGTACTGAACCACCTGATGGTGAGATAGTAAAGAATGTTTCTTGTTTTTTTAAATCACTCGTAGATTCTAATTTACCTTGATTTGCAGTTACATCAAATGTTGACAACGTAGAATCTGTCTGTTTTGTTTCTAATATCTCATTAATTTGATCTTCTTTTGTTTTTTGATCTATAGACCTATGACTGGCACAACTGAAATATTCTGATTGACAAAGGGTAGCCATACTGCTCTGCAGCTGTGGAATATGTATACATTTAAACAATAAACCTTTAATTTTACTCAAGTTCTTTTCAGTTTTTTTCTTTCTTTTTCCTTTTTTCAAAACCAGAATCGTGCTTTTGCTTATATCCATCAAATATTTAAATAAGGTTAACCTTTAATAAAAAAGATTATATGACTTTTCATAAAAAAATTTAAAAGAAAATATGGATCAAGTCCAATTGATGGCACCAAATTTTGAATAAAACCAAGATTCATAAAAAATAAACCTTATTTTTCAATTTTCAAATAGTGAAGCAAAATAAATAATTAATTTTGCATAAAGAAATTAAAAATAATAAAGTAGGAATAATTACTGCAACAAACCCTTAACCAAATTTTTTTTAGAATTTTACCCTTAAAATGAACAAAAATTAAAAAAAAACAAAAGTTTATAAGAAATAGCATGCAGTTTCTTAAATACCTTGAATAACAGATGTCCAAATGATTGTAGGTTATACATGTGGTGTACACAATTTACTGCCAGTTACTTACTGTTTATTTATCACTTTACTGCAACAGATTTTTTACCAGGGTTTGCACAAATACTGAAATATACCTCACTTTCTTCAAGTCCAAACAATAGTGACTAGTGAAAAACCAGCACAAACATCGACACCAGGCATCTCGGCCTTTTGTTGAATAATTTCAAAAAATAAACTCCCTAGTTCAGTTGTACTCCCGATGCCGAGTTGATGGAACCGAGTTATCCATCCAGTGCCGAGATGTCCACTTCTCCAGTACCGACTCATCCATGTCTGCACAAACAATGAACTTTTATTCTGTGCACCACTGTGCGAGGCAATTGAATAACAAACACAGTTATATAAATTAGAAGTTTAAAAATAATAGTTGCTCAACTGACTTCATCAGTCACGTGATTTACCAATATAATAGTCATCATTCTTTGCCTTGTTTCAGTGATCATGATCACTTCCAACTTAATTGGTCACATGACAGACTAATTATCCTGATTCATCAAATGAGGAAAAAGGGGTAAATTTGGTGGTGGGAGCAAGTGATCATGATAAGTTTTGGAAGAAACATGGGTAATAAGAACATCATGTCAGTCAGTGTAATTCAGAGGGCGTTTATTCCTGTTTTTGCACAGCTCAAAGTGAAAGTGCCTAGGGCCTACGAATAATACTAAAATCTGGCCCTATCTGCAATTATGCTCAAAATTTGGTTGTTGGGGTATAATGGCTGTAAGAATGTTGCAGAATGTACAAATGTCTTAATGTATACCAATGCAAACCCCGTTATGCTAGGATTGTTTTCTGATTACCGACAATGTTTACAACTATCCCTGAAGATACACATTTGTTCTATGCTAATTTTTTGCTCTGTATTGAATTACTGGGCTGAAAGGTTGGTAGGCGGGTTATTGGCTATGAGAATGTTGTACAATGTTCAGATGTTTGCCTGATGTTTATCTTTTGTCATTAAAACATGCAGGTCACACAATGCATTTTACTGCAAAATCTGTTATTCCAGCATCTATGCAAGCTCACAAATGCATTGTTTGTTTTCTTTACAATTACACCTTTGTGTTTTCATTTTGTTTTCACTTCATCCAGAATTATTGTGCTGAAACACTGGGGGGTAGGCGCTGTGATGATTCTGAAGAATGTACTGGTGTCTTAATGCATGCTAATACAAACACTGTTCTACTATCAAAGTTTATCATAGCAATGTTTTAAACTATTCCTGATGTTACACCTTTGTTCTGCAGGTTTGTTTGGCTTTGTCTGGAATTGTTAAGCTGAGAGGTTAGAAGAGGGGGTAGGGGCTGTGAGAATGTTGCACAATGTTTAGATGTTTGCCTGGTATTTTTGGTCTGTTTCTTATCAAAAATGTAAGTTCATGCAATGCATGGTCCTGCAAAATCAGTTATTCTATCATCTTTATTAGTTCATAAGCACATTGTTTTAAACACCTAATGTTGCATCCTTGTCTTGTAGTTACCTCATCTAGACTTGGGGGGGGTGAGAATTCTGCAGAATGTACTGATTATTTTAATGAATGCTAATGCAAACCCTGTTATTCTAATATCTTTCTAAGTTTATCATATCAATATTTGTAACATTCCCTGATGTTAAACTTTTGTTCTGTGGTTATTCTTGGCTTTGGGATTATTCTGAGAGGTTACAAGGTTGGTATGGGCTGTGAGCTATGTTGCACAATATCCAGCTGTTTGATAGTTTTGGTTTGTTCATCAAAAATGTGGGGTCACACAACAGATGCTATTGCAAAATCTTATTCTAGCATCATTCTTAGTTCATAAGCACAATATTTTAAATCCTTAATGTTCAGTCTTGCTGTAGTGCTGTCTTCATCATGTATGGGTGTCTGTTCTGTGTGTGAGAGAGTCTGTGTAGCTGTCTGTCTTGTGTCTCCATCCTGTGTGAGGGAGTCTCTATTCAGTCTTACTGTAGTGCTGATTTTGTCTTGTGTGTCTATGTCCTGTGTGTGGGAGTCAGTGTGGGTGTTTTTGTGTACCTCTGTGGGACTGGCTGCCTTGATGCAGTACAGAGACTTGTCATAATGTAACAACATTGATACCAAATGCCAGTCAGTGTGTGTGTGTGTGTGTGTGTGTGTGTGTGTGTGTGTGTGTGTGTGTGTGTGTGTGTGTGTGTGTGTGTGTGTGTGTGTGTGTGTGTGTGTGTGTGTGTGTGCAGGGCCGATGCCAGTATTTTGGGGGCCCCAGCATGTTTCAAGTTGGGGGCCCTACCCAGGAGAATATAAAAAGTGTGACCATATTGCCATCACACCTCCTTCCCTATCAAGCTCATGCAGCACCATTTAACAATCACTGTGTAGTATTATTACATTCAAACCATTAAAAAGACTTGAAATGTCAAGGTACACACTGACTGGCATTTAGTACCAATGTTACATTATGACAAGCCCCTGTACCACAGTAAGGTAGCCACTCACAATGGTACACACACACACACACACACACACACACACACACACACACACACACACACACACACTGACTGGGACTGTGCAGTGGTGAAGCAGTTAACTTTGTTGTCCCCCCCCCCCCCCAGCAAGAGGTTTTCTGGTTCGATTCTCAGCTGGGGTACCTTCTGTGTAGAGTCTGCATGTCCTCCCTGCATTCATGTGGTTTCCTCCCACATTCTAAAGACATGCTTCTGCAGCATTTTTCCCTGGGCCTCTGCTAAAAATAGGCTATGTCCTAGTCAGACTTTCCCAGTCAACAAATGTTAAATAAATAAAATTTAGTATCAATAAATTATGACAAGCTGCTGTACCACAGCAAGGTAGCCAAACACAGAGGTTCACACACTGACTGGCATTTAATACTAATGTTACATTATGACAAGCCCGTGTACCACAGCAAGGTAGCCACTCACACACTGACTGGCATTTAGTAGTAATGTTGTTACATTATGGCAAGCCTCTGTACAGCATCAAGGTAGCCAGTCCCACAGAGGTACACAAAGACACCCACACAGACTCCCTCACACAGGACAGAGACATGAGGCAGACAGTTACACAGACTTGCAAACAGGACATAGACACCCACACATGATGGACAGCACTACAGTAAGACTGAACATTAAGAATTT
Source organism: Protopterus annectens (assembly GCF_019279795.1). Lineage (NCBI taxonomy): Eukaryota > Metazoa > Chordata > Ceratodontiformes > Protopteridae > Protopterus > Protopterus annectens. Next base: position 930,776,020 of record NC_056734.1, read on the forward strand.
AAAATGCTGGGCTTATGAACTAATAATGATGCTAGAATAAGATTTTGCATTAGCATGCACTGTGTGACCTCACATTTTTGAAGAACAGACCAAAACTAACAAACATCTGGACATTGTGCAACATTCTCACAGCCCCTACCAACCCCCTAACCTCTTAGCATAATTCCAAAGCTGAAAATAGCTGCAGAACAAAGGTGTAACATCAAGGATAGTTGCAAACATTGCTATGATAAACTTAGAAAGATATTAGAATAACAGGGATTGCATTAGCATTCATTACAATAATCAGTACATTCTGCAGAACTCTCATAGTCCCCTCAAAAGTTTCAGCACAAGTCTAGAGGAGGTGCAAACAAAAAAAAACATACAAGGACGTTACATTAGGGGGTTTAAAACATTGTGGTTATGAACTAACAAAGATGGTAGGATGGTAGAATAACACATTTTTCCAGTAGCATGCATTGTGTGAATTCACATTTATGATGACTAACAGACCATAAATACAGGTCAAAAATCTAAACATTGTGCAACATTCTCACAGTCCCTACCCCTCTTTTCTAACCTCACAGCTTAACAATTCCAGACAAAGCCCAAAAATAAAAATCAGGAAGGTGAATCAAAGAATGAATACATGTATGCATGTCCCTAAAAATGTGTTTGAAAACAGCCAGAGAAAAGTGTGAAAGGCTCAAAATCATGGGCAAATTTTAAGCTTTACTCCTGTTACCAAAGGAATGGATGAAGGTAAAACAGTTCACACCACATTACCTTGACCTGGCCAAGCCTTTTGACACTATCCCCTACTCAGGTGTAGTATAAAAGATGAATAATGTAGGGGCAAACACTTGCATCACTAGCTGGATTGCCAACTTGCTCACAGGATGCAGGAGATCAAAATAGGGGAAGAGACCAATCACCAGTGGAGTCCCCCAGGGTTTGGTAGGGGAAGAGACCAATAACCAATGGAACACCCCAGGGTTCAGTGCTGAGACTTTTTTTGTTTAGCATATACATCTCAAAAGTAAAAGGAAATGCCAAAGGGCTTTGGCCAGATAAGTTTGAGATGACTGCAAGCTAGGAGCAGTTATTGAACCCCAAATGACTTAACCATCATGCAGGAAGGTTTGTCCCAAATAATAACTGGTGTCAAAATCATGACAATGCCCTCTGAGAACTGACCCAATTGTTTGGCATTTGGGAACTTGTGTGTACAGTGACCTAACTTTTGACCAGCATGTGCCAAGAGTCATATGAAAGCCTTTCTATATTGCACAACTTATAAACAAATTGATTGTGACTAGATCTAGAGATGTTGTTTTCCCCCTTTACAAAGCTCTCATTAGGTCAATCATTTTGTATAATGCCCACTATAGCATGTATCTGTCCAGCCCCATGCAACAATTGGAATACCTTCGGAGATACCTTACTAAAAGGATACAAGTCCTAAGTAATAGGTCTTGCATGGACCACCTCAAATATTTATTACTATACTCAGTATCCTACAGAGTGCTTAGAGGTAACATGCCTGGCATACAAGGCATCCTCCGACCTAATGCAGATGGACCTACTGAACATCAGCCAGTCAAGTGGCATCAAAAATACTCAGTCCAGGTATCTAAACTGAATGTTGTGGAGAGATGGCTATATATCACAGAGGCTACCACTGTGCCACAACAGACTATCCATACAAATAAAACAAAGCCCATCCGTCCACATTCAAATGCAACTTGGATCTAAGGATGGGTAACAGAAAATGTACTCCAGGATTGCCCCTCATGCCACTAATGGATAGAAGTAGTTCCTAAATGCTGCATCCCTTACCAGGGTCCCCTCAAATTATCTATGGTATGATCACAGTTATTCTCACTAGGGCTAATATACAATTATCAGCCATGGGAAAGGTAAGACCAGTCAGAAAAAGTTAATTCAAGCAACAAAAAGGAATTGGCTAAGTTTAAAATGTCCTCCAAGTGAACCTACGTTGTGGTAGTAAATAGTTATAAAAAATTGCCCTTTTTAGATCACTAAGTGCCCCTCTCACCCTACCCCACCCCAGTCTTCAACAGCGTCTGGCGCCTATGGCCTTCTGTCATTGGTTTTCTGTCATGCAAGCCATCTCTTGGCTTGACATACTCATTTCCTGTGTTACCAAACTGTATTCTGCTTTCCTGCCCATGTGACTAAACCAGTATAACCTGTTATCTTCTCTGTTTTGTTCTCCTTCTTTTCAACTTCTTTTGCATTTTGTTGTCACACACTACTCCAGACTATTTGTTCCAGTTGGCTGCCAGTACAATGATTCTAGCATTGATCTCCAGATTTAGGTTTTCTCACTTCTCAGTCACACTTTCCAGATACCTGACACTGTTAACCTATTTTTCTTTCCAGCTCAAGTTGCAGCTTATTGTGATTCCTGATTTGTTCTCATGACCACTCCCTTGTCTATACTCAGTTTTATCATGTGTCTTTTAGTCTGCATTCTTGAACTCTATCAATATTAAAGCTTCTGTTCAGAGCTTGCTTATAGTGCCACATCACCTATATACAGGTGATGCTGTATACAGGTGCCATATCACCTGTATACAAAATCTATGCTGATCTGTCCCATCTGGCCTGCTCACTGATGTAGTCTATAACCAACATGAACAGCAGTGGGATCTCAGGTGAAGTCTAAAGCAAACACACTCCCACTCAGAACCCATCTGTGAGACTGTACACTGTTCATACTATGTCACTGGGTCTTTTTACATAGCCTGTACTAATTCAACCAATGCTTCTGGGACTTTAACAACTGCAGGACTGTCAAAATATGTTTTCTTGGGTCTTTATCATATGTCTTCCCACGCCTATGAAAGGTAACATACTTACAGGCTCAGATGATACTATACAGTATAAATATACTCAAACAGTCTGCATTTACTCATGCAAACCTGAATCTTTACAAGGAATTACTTCAGATGCAACAGGAAAGGAACATGACATTTTGAAGTATATATTGGAAGAACATCACCAAAAGGAAATGTAAATGAAAGAACATATTAAACCATGTAAAAAGGCATCTGTCCATTTTACATTGCGATTAAATTATTTCATCTTCCTTGGTAAGCTGTGGGAGATTATTAAATGAACATGGAAAAAGTTTAACTGACTACCATGAGAATGGGTTTGTGTTTAATTGGAGGAAGAAAAGGAAGACAAAAAATGCCAAGTATACAAAACACGTAGTAAGTAACAAAAGTATACAAAACACGTAATAAGTAACAAAAGTATACAAAACACGTAGTAAGTAATAAAAGTATACAAAACACGTAATAAGTAACAAAACTATAGTCATTTCTTAAGGTAATAAAACTTTTGTCTCACTTCCATTTTCCCTTCCTCTGATACAACTGAATTTACTGATTTTGCAAAGTGTAGAGTAATGCATCCCATTGGCCATTCCCTGCATGACATTACTGAGGGACAGACTATGCATATAAATATTAAGATGGACAGACTATTAGGGTTACCACCTGTCCCACTTTGAGAGGGACAGGCCCTCTTTGGGCAGTTGTGTCCTGACAAAAAATATTAAAAAGGGCAAATGTCCTGAGATTGTAGGACATAATTATGTCCCATATTTTATGTAATAGTTGCATAAAATAATTATTTCTGTATCTAAAATACCTAAATGTTACAAGAAACATAATATGCAACTAAACTGCTACAAGAATAAGCTTTTATTTAGGAAAAAAAGTTAAGTTCTATCCTTTGTACTGACCGTGGGTATGTGTCGGCCTGTAAAATCTGATGTGTGTCCCGAAAATGTCCCACTTTGGCCATTTGAAATGGTGGCAACTCTACAGACTATATGTACATATTAAGTAAAGAACAGGTTAATATGTTGTACATGTAAAACATATTAAACATATATAATAAAAGCAGTGTTGAATACAATTATTAAGAGCATTACCGACATCATACATATTCCTGTCAACTTCTTTGCTTAGGAATCATGTAAAAGACAGAAGTCACAGGGGAGAATTTGTAATATTACCCTAATTTCTTGCAAAAGTTAATAATCTTAAAGGTTATACATCAACATACATTTTCTGAACAAAGCATCGAACATACCGTGCTGGACTATGTGAGCGGACGTCCACGAGGAGCCGAGCCGAAGAAGAGCAACACCGGTCGGAGCAACCCTCGGCTGCTGAATGGGGGCCCTCATTTGCGGGGAAGTAATTGGGGACTCCCCGCAGCTGTGGGTTTCACGGGTGACACCGGCTATGGTGTGTGTGTGTGTGTGTGTGTGTGTGTGTGTGTGTGTGTGTGTGTGTGTGTGTGTGTGTGTGTGTGTGTGTGTGTGTGTGTGTGTGTGTGTGTGTGTGTGTGTGTGTGTGTGTGTGTGTGTACCTTGCTGTGGTACAAGGGCTTGTCATAATGTAACATTGGTACTAAATTCCAATCAGTGCGTACCTTGGCACTTCAAGTCTTTTTAATGGTCTGAATGTAATAACACTATACACTGATCATTAAATAGGCTGGATGAGCTTGACAGGGAAGGGGGCAAGACGGCATTGTGGTCACACTTTATATTTTCTTAGGTAGGACCCCCAACTTGAAATTTGCTGGGAGCCCCCAAAATGCTAGCACTGTCCCTGTCTGAACAGTTGACAGGTATGGTCAGGGGAGAGAACTTGCTAGCAGTTATGAAGTGAGTAAAGAAGGAGGAGGAGGAAGGAGGCATAAGATATGAATACGTACTTGTTCATATTTAGGGATACAGTATATCTTGAGTTTGAGCAGGAACACAGATTTTGGCTAACCCTTATGGAACATCAGGGAATGTTATTTCTGGGTAGGGGGTGCAAAGGGGCAAAGTCCACTGCATTAGGGTTCTGGAGGCTTCCATCTCCTCATTTCACTGTGGGTACAAATTGAATCCCATTATTTAGAATGGGCTTTATGTGTCAGCATTTATGGAAAAGTGACTGAATGACACATACCATATTCTATGACCAGAATATACATTAAGGAGTTACATAGCATGCATAAAATTATAGCATCCAGTGTCAAGACTTCTAGAATGAAAATTGCAGCAAATCTTGGCAGATATCATGAGATGCACACTATCTGACACATCTAGCAATTAATCTGATTTTACTAATTGCATTTATTAATAACAATGTAGGGCAAATAAAGATATAAAAATGGAATAATAAAGTCAATAAAGAGGATAACACATTTTCATGACAAGACACTGGCAGCTGCATGTAAAAAATTATGATTGCAAAAAATCATGATGATCAAATACCGTCCAGTAAAAAGCAGGCAGAACCAGATGCCATCATCTAACCAATAGAAGTTGTATAGTTATTCTTACATATGTCGCCTCATAGCAAGACGTTGTCCCATTCGATTCTCAGCTAGAAAGTCTTCTGTGTGGAGGCATACGTGAATGGGGCGTGCCTTCGTTGAAGGTTGTGCATCAGGGCTGGTAACCCGGTACGTAAAAATCCACTACCAATCATTAGCGGACCGGTGTCCCGCTGTGGCGACCCCTAACCGGGAAAAGCCGAAAGACACAAACAAACATATAGTCATTTTTAGGCATGGTACAGCTATTTACTTCCCCTGGAACAGTCACAGTTTTCACTCACTGTGAGTTGCATGCACATAATGCATTTTCTCTTGTTGTTTTTCACATTTATTTATTTACTTATTTGCATTTGTTAACCATGGAACACCATTAATTCACATGACATTTTTGAAACTCAGAGAGAACACTGTCTGATGAAATGGCTTGCTCAGGGGCACATAGTAGGCAAATGGAGACTTAGGGGCGCAAACCTTGCACTATTAAGGCATCATGACTACACATCAAGTCTGATATATTAATGTTTCTGTCTGGAATTGAAGAACTTTAGCCTGGAATACCTAACATTGTTTTTACAACATCATGTCATCTCATCATGTTAAAGTTGAGTTGTGGTTAGTAATTACTAGTGTGTCTTCTCATACCATAACAAGAATCTTTTCCTGAAATGAAAAGTCAAAAGTGTCCAATGGGACTATTCAATCTAGAGTGCAACTGTCATTCTCTTTCAAGAGCTGAAAAAAACACTGTCAGTCAGTGATGTTTTTAATTTGTAAATGCTGCCTTTAGTAAACCAAAAAAAAATCAGACAGCCATCATCTCCAAGTTTTCAAAACCTTTATCCATTCTGCACCTTAACACTGTTACATCAGTTGGTTTATTAAACACATGGAGAAGAACACAGTTGTATTATGCATATTGCCACATTATAAGATTTAATTTCAAATTTACCAGACTTAATTTTACTCCCTAGCTCTGCATTACCAAAGTATTAGTCACATGTGGTAATATCACCATCTAATGGTTGAACAAACAAATATCTCTATTACCTTCACTACTGTACACAAACACTTCAACTCAGACTGCTTCTGCATTCTCCCTTGACCCAAGGTACTATTTCAGGTGCTCCTGATAAAAAAAAAATAGATACCTATAAATTAGATAGGATACATCATATTAACGTTTAGGATTAGCAATAGGATTAATATCAGAAACCCTGTCATGAACTGTGGGCATCATCTAAAGCTCTGAATCAAGCCTGTCTGCAAAACAATTTGTCATTTCCAAAGGGATTATGAAAAAGAAAAAACACATTTTTTTACAGCTTGATAGACCATTAAGAGCATTATAGTGTATGCCACTTTTACTTTTGAGTCATGTATTTGTAAGATCAACTCTGTTTTATGTTCTACAAAGAAAAAGAAGTTATGTCTTACCATAACATTCCATCTGTATTGTTGATCCTCGTTCAGTCATTACGTATGGGGGAACTGAGCCAGCCATTTTCCAAGCTTGCGTCAGCTTCAAACTCTCGAGCTAAACTCTTACCTACAATCCCCCTCTCCCTGTTACCTCAGATTGAGTTTGCATGTCAAAGAAGGTATAAGCTACCTCTGGTCAAATAACCTAAGAGAACCGGATGGTGAGATCCACTAGAAACCACAGAAGGTGGAAGGAGGGAGGGTCGTAATGACTGAACAAGGATCAACATCACAGATGGAACGTTATGGTAAGACATAACTTCTTTATCTGATATTGTTAATCCTTGTTCATTCCTTACGTATGGGACAAAGTCCCCAGCTATCTCTATTCCTGGGAGGCTCTCATGGAAGGACATTCCTGAGCACCATAGAACTGAAAGATGCTCTTCCCCTGGAGGCCAAATCCAAAAGAATGAGTGATGAAGGTATGAGGTGTAGCCCAAGTTGCAGCTGCACAGATGTCATGTAAAGAAGCTCTGGCATGGAAGGCAGCAGAAGTTGCCACCGACCTTGTTGAATGAGCTTTCATGGTAGTAGGCAATGAGATATTACATTGTATGTAAATAAAGGTCACACAGTCCTTCAACCATCTAGTTAATGTGACCTTAGCAACAGCGGATCCTAATCTAGGTCTAGAAAAGGCCAAGAATAACTGGTCAGAATTACGAAAAGGTTTAGTTCTGTTTAAGTAAAAATGGATTTGCCTGTGGATATCTAGGGTATGTAGGCAATACTCTCCTCTGTTTGAATGGTTGGGAAAGAAAACTGGCAATTCAATGGCTTGATTAATGGACATTTCAGAGATCACTTTAGGGAGACATGACGGATTAGTTCTCAGAGACACTATCTCTATGAAAAATCAAGTATGGAGTCTTGATACATAAAGCTTGAAGCTCAGAAATATGTCTGGCAGAAGTAATGGTGACCAAAAACAAGGTTTTCCATTATAAATACTTGAGGTCGCACGAAGAGGCTGGTTTGAAACGTAACATTGTCAGAGCTTGTAGAACATAAATCCCATGGTTGAATAGGTTCTCTAAAAGGTGGCTTCAGATGATTCACACCTTTTATGAAGGTCTTGCACAATTTATGGGACATAAGAGAGGAATCTTGGACACCCTCATGAAAATTAGAAATTGCAGCCAAATGAACTCTAATGGTAGAGGCTGATAGATCCGATTGAAACAGGTCGGCCAAATAGTCTAGTATTATCGACACTGGTGCTGAAAAGGGGTCTACTTGTTTATCTTTCAGCCAACAGGTAAATCTTTTCCACTTGCTCAGATAAGTAATTCTAGTGGAAGACTTATGAGAAGCAATGAGAATATGACATACTGGTAAAGAAAAATCATTCTGCCTGGCAATCAAGGGAATTGGAGTAGCCAAGCTGTGAGCTTCAGGCTGTTCAAGTTGGGATGAATCAGGTTCTGTGGATGTGAGAACAACTCCGGGGTTGGATGGAGAATCCATGGTCAATCTAGTAGGTGAGGCCAAAGGAAGGGGAACTAAATCTGTCAAGGCCAATATGGTGCTATGAGGATCACCTTGCTCTTCAACCGACAAGCTTTCTTCAGAAACTGGGGAATGAGGGGAAAGGGTGGAAATACGTAAAGAAGACCCGAGGGCCAATCGTGGACCAGAGCATCCCTGGATGACTGTCCCGGAGGAGGAATCAGGGCAAAGTAGTTGCTGCATTTGTAGTTGGTCTGGGATGCAAAGAGGTCGCAGCAAGGGCAGCCCCAGTGGTGGAAGATCTCTGCCACTATCAAGGGATTCGGGGACCACTCGTGAGGTTGAAGAATGCACCTGCTGAGTCTGTCTGCTATCACGTTGGAACTCCCGGGAATGTGCATTGCTAGAAGAAAATGGTTGGTAGCCATTGCCCATTGCCATATCCTCATGGCCTCTCAACAGAGGGGGTAAGATTTGGTTCCACCTTGCTTGTTGATGTACCAGACAACTGCCATGTTGTCTGACTGAATCACAATTGTCCCAGACGGCAGCAGGGGATTGAATGCTTGCAATGCCAGAAGCACCGCCCTCAGCTCTAGAACATTTATATGCAGATGGGCCTCCAGTTCGGACCAAGTGCCTTAGACTGTCTGTCCCTGACATAGCCTCCCCATCAGGGAGGCGTCTGTGGTCACTGTGGTCTTGGGTTGCTGGGGGGAGAAGGGACAAGGCCATTGTGAGAGACTGTGTGTCATCCACCAATTTAAATCCTGTTTGCACCTGTGGGTTTAATGAATCATGGCTGAAAGGGGATGCTGAAAAGAATACCATTTGGTGAGCAGTAGCCATTGTAGAAGCCTCATGTGAAACCTGGCCAGGGGAACAATGGTGGTGGAGGCTGCCATGGAACCCAACAGCTGTAGAACCGAGTGAGCCGTGGATTTTTCCTTTGAAAGGATTGGAAGTAGTTGTTGCTTTATCCTTAGAGTTCTGTGCTCTGGAATAGCAGCTCTGCAGTTTTTTGTGTCCAAGATAACCCCTATGAATTCTGTCGACTGAGATGGGGTGAGATTGGATTTTTGCCAGTTTATGGTTGTGCCTAGCCTTTGAGCAATGAGGAGAGAGTATGCCAGGGCTTTTTCCAGTAGATGTCTGGTGGGGGCAGAAAGGAGACAGTCGTCTAGGTATGGAAACACCTGGAATCCTTGAAGTCGCAAGTGAGCTGTGACAACTGCCATGCACTTTGTGAACACTCTGGGGGCTGTAGAGAGTCCAAAAGGCAGTACTCTGAACTGGTAGTGACTGGCTCCCGAACGAAAGAGCAGAAATCTTCTTGATGGCCTGTCCACCTTTATGTGGTAGTACGAATCTTGAAGATCTATAGAGCACATCCAATTGTCTTTTTCCAACAGTGGTAGGATAGACTGTATTGTGACCATCCAGAATTTTTGTACTCTCACACACTTGTTCAATACTCTGAAATCCAAAATTGGTCTCCAGTCCCCGGTTTTCTTTGGCACCAAAAATAGTCTTGAGTAGAATCCGGATCCTATCTGGTCTGGAGGGACTATTTGGATGACTCTTTTTCTTAGCAGCTTTTCCATCTCTAGTGCTGCTTCTTCCCTTTGACTGGGTGGAACGTCGGGAAGATTTTTTGAAGAGATGGGATAGAGATTGAAGGGGATATGATAACCTCTGGTTATAATCCTTTGTACCCAAGAATCGGTGGTGATGGTTAGCCAGGCAGAAGGGTACAAGGAGAAACGTCCCCCAACTACTTCCAGAGGAAAGGAATTGGGCCGCTCTCCAGGAGCGCTGGTAGGATTGGCCAGAGAAAGAATCCCTGGAACCCTGGTTACATGGACCCCCTCTGCCCCAAAAGGGGCATCTTCCCTGTGAGTTTCCCCCTCTGCCTCTGGGGAAGAACTCAGCCTGTGTGTCACAGAAAGGACCCTGAGATATATTGAACCATATCTTCCCACTCTTTTGGTTTCAGGAGAAAGCGCGTTGAGGGGAAGAGCAACGGACATCTATGGCAGAAAGGGTCTTACCGTCCTGTTCACATCTGGCCAGTGTGCTTTTAACTTTGGGCCCAAACAACAAGGAGGCCTCAATAGGGGCATTAAGAAAGGAAGACTTAAAAGGTTCCGCAAAGTTGCACAAGCGCATCCAGGCATGTCATCTCAAGACTGCAGCTGAACACGCTGCTCTAGCTGCTCCTTCTGATGCATGAGATATCAGTCGCATAGAGAAGTTAGATATAGATTTAATGGTGGCCAGCTGAGAGGCCACTTTGTCATGGACCTCATCAGACACGGCACTAGCCAAGGTTTCAGACAGCTCAGAAACCAGATCCCTCTGAAGCCTGGTAAAATGTGCCATATAATTCAGGGACCTTATAGCAAAAGTCGCTGAAGCAAATGTGTGCTTCCCTATCCTGTCCAGGGCCCGGGACTCTCTTTTAGGCAGATGGACAGTCTGGCTTTCTTCTTCTGCCAGATCCTTTTTTGTTGCAGCCGCCACCAACAAAGCATCCACAGAAAGACCATTAGACCAATGGGGATCCGAAGCAGGAAGGGCAAAATTTTGTCTGGCCTCCAGGGAATAGCTTTGACGGTATCAGGAGCCTTCAAAGCACACTGCACGATGAGCCGGACAAGTTCATTGGCAGGTGGAGTAACCCAGGAGGTAGGTGGCTGGGCACGAAAGGCCTGCAGGAATGCAGATTCCTCAGAGGTCAGATTAGAGGACTACTAGTCACCTCTCTGTTTGAGGATTTCGAGGATATCACCAAAGGATACCTCAGAGGGTGACCGAGGGGATCCATCCCCCTCATCAAAATCTGTGTCTTCGGTGAGAGACTCCTCTGTGGTGTCCATGTGCTTCCTCTTACATGAACTTTTCTGGTGGACCTCCTCAGTGGGAGAAGCTGGAGAAGACAGTGGAAAAGGGGATTCCTGAGGGGAATATGTCATGTGGCCCCTGCACCCGGTGTCTGCTAGGTGCGATTTGTGAAACCAGTATACCAGAGGAGGGCAGAAGTATAGACAGTCCGGAATTGCCAGCAGGAGCGAAAGCCTTCTCCATCAGTTGGAAGGCTGGTCCACCCAAAGAGGAGTGTGTGTCTAGGACAGGGGGCACACCTCCTCTAAGTGGCTTAGCCTGCCGACCCGGAGTTCCTGAATGGCTGTGGAGCAGCAAGCTATGCGTGTCACAGTTGGCATCCTGGGTCATAGCAAAACTTTCCTGCCTTGAGGGGAACTGCGGTTCCTTAGTGAGATCCATAAAGGGAACCACAGAAGGGGAAGACTGTGCTATATCCATGGACTTCAAAGGTAATGAAGGAGAAGAATAAGAAGGGGTCTTTAGAGATGGGTGATCACCTCCCAAGGAAGAATAGTTCTTGAGGGGTGGGATACCTCTGGCCAAGAATGCCTGGTCCACAAGACACAACACATCATGTTCAGAAAGGCTTTTAGTGGACCTCATGGAGACTGAGGGAGAAATAGGCCTGTCCACAAAAGAGGCAGACTCGGTGTCCATCTCATCTGACTGCACCAAGGACAACAATGCCAAGAAAGACTGGACTATTGTTGTCTGCACCGAAGAAGTCATCGGTGCTGAGGTCATTGTCCACACTGACACAGGGGTCGGTGCCGAAGTGGTTGTCAGTGCCGAAGCTGGAACCGACATAACTGGAGTCAATAATAAAGGCGTTGGTTCTGAGGAAGATCTTGGAGCCATCAAGGTCTGAGCCGACTGAATGGTCAGTGCCGATACAGTAGTAATGATCTGAACCGAGGAGCCCCTCATTGCTGATATATAAAAGGCTGCAGGAGAAGACGGAGCCGAAATCACTAATGGAGCCGAAGGCCTCAGTGCCGAAGGTCTAGGCACCAAACGCACTGGGGCTGACTGAGAAAGCTCTGGAGCCAAAACTTTAGCCTTTTTAGGTTTTGGTTGGTGGGAGTCCCCAGCCGGGGATGAAGGCAAAGATTTAGCTTTAGTAGAAACATCCAAGGTTTTCTTATGGGCTCTAGGAGGGGATGAGGCCTCCAACCCAGAAATAGCCTCTGAAAAGGGAGATTTTAGAAGTCCCTTCAGTATCAGCTTGTTTTTTTCTTTCCAACAATGTTCTATTAGAAAAATTGTCACAAATAGTACAGGGTGGATCAATAGACAAATGGGAGGCTCCCAAACAATAAACACACAAAGAGTGCGCATCAGAAGTAGGCAGTTTGTGTCCACAATCAGAACACTGCTTAAAACCTGGACTATCTTTCTTATCTGCCATGACAGCAAATTAAACAGTAGAAAAAGTTACCAACAATGGTACAAGATAGTACCCAAAGGTATGAGAGAAAAGGGTGAAAGGATTACCAACGATGGTAAAGAGAGAATACCTTGCGGTAAAGTGGTAAAGAAAAGACAGAAAAACCTAAAGAAATTATAAGCGCTAGATGCAATAGGATAAGAGACAATAAAATATGAACTTTTCTGACAGAAAAGTAGACTATAACGCTATTAAACAACAATTGACTATACTTAGCTCAAGAGAAGTAGCTTGACACGACCGAATGGCAACATGGCAAACGAAATCTGGGGTAACAGGGAGATGGGGATTGTGGGTAAGAGTTTAGCCGGAGAGTTTGAAGCTGACGCAAGCTTGGAAAATTGAAACTGATATCCATACGTAAGGAATGAACGAGGATTGAGAATATCAGATAATAAGTTTTATTGCTGTATTAGTCTGTGTGATAAAAGCTAGCTAATTATTTAATTATGTTTACTGAACTAAAATAAGCATTATAAAAGAATATAACTTGAGTTTTCATATCACAAAGATAGTATTTACAGCTGTTTTTACAATGGCACAGAAAGCGTACCTTTTTAAGAATAGGTCTCCTTTTATCTTTTGCTAGAAGTTCTCTCTCCTTTACCATATGATTTATAAAACATCCTCATAACTGTTCTAACCACCTTTCTGCAGACTAGCAGATTGACTGATTGCTTTTGTAGATACATTCTACCACTTAGGATTCCATTACTGTATCATAGTAGGTTGTTTCTTTTTATGATATTTCCCAAACAATTTTGAATTTTTTTAAATTTAGAAAAGATACCATTCCCTAACAAATTTATGTCTCTATTAGTGTTTCAAAAGTGATGAGTACAGTCACCCCGGTAGTTAAGGGATATAATGTCTGCCCACTCTTCCAGTAGCCCAGGTGTGGGGTATCTGGCTGGGTGCCAGAGACTCGGATGGGAGGAATGGGCTGACCAGCTACTGGGCAGTTTGTTGTTTTCAATAAAGGTACTGTGAAAGACATCACCTTCTAATAGACATCAAGGGAATTACCACTCATCCCTTAAGACTGTAGCAGTAGGGGTTTGGAGAGCTTATGTCAGGAACTATATGCAAAGGAGTGGAAATGCACATCTCTGCCTACATCACAGCAAACATCTCTGCCGTCTGATAAAGCAGGAGAATAGTATAAGAAGCAGTTTCACTCCCCAACAACTTCTACCTTTTCAGACTATGAACCCTGGTGTTACACTAAAATGGAATGGGATATGTGAAGACAGGGTAGGAAGAAACCTTTATAGATATTCCTTGAAGATAGAACCTTATCCAGTGGCTTACTTAATGGTGTATTTTCATCTTTAAGAGTGGGCTCTTAGTGGATGGATCATGATAAGGAATTCACCAAGTGTAGCTATTTTTAAGTCATAAAAATTGATTGTAAATGCCAACCTGTTTATAAGATTTCAGATGGAGTCAATAGTTTCTATATAAATTGTCTTGACATTTGTTTAATCTGTGCTACTGAGGATATAACACTTTACATTTGCAGAAGCAGCCAAATAGTTGGTCTGCCACAGTGTTTGATGGTTGATTAGTAATAAAGTAGAAAGGTTATGAGTAAAATTTGATCACCAGACTTGACAGCAGTGGGAAAGGACGTATATTGCTCCAGCATAGTGGATTTTATGTATTTATTGACATTTAGGTTCATAGGTAGATACTAGTCTATCGGCCCTAGGGCCTATACATGCCCAGCCAAAAAGGTACCCTGGCTTTTGCCACCTAAGAAAATTATTTTCCTTTGCCACTGTCGAGCAGAGTCACAGAAGTGATCCCCGGGGTGAATTTCCTATTTCCCATCCAATCATCAAGATTTTTCTTGAAGAGTACTAATGAGGAGCTTTGTTTGATATAGATAGGTAGTTTATTCCAGAGTATGGGAAGTCTCTGGGACAGGAATCTATCCCTCCAGCATGTTCTGTTTTTTGTTGTGACAAGGTTTAGGTCCCTAGAGTGTGTAGCTCAGAGGGATTGGGACTTCTTTAAGTGGACCATGTCCAACAGCTCTGGGTTTAACATAGCTTTGTATATTAGGCAGAGATCACCTCTCAGTAGGTGATATGCGACTGAGTAAAGCTGGAGTTTTTTGAGACAGTCTGCGTAGGGCATTTGTTTGAGGCCAGTAATCCTCTTTGTGAGATATTTCTGCGGCCTTTCCAGTTGTTGTAGATGTCTTGTGAGGTACATACCAAAAGGGGCATCGTACTCTATAATAGGTCCAATGAGTAATGAGTAGAGGGGAACAATGACCTCTTTTTTTCTGGATGAGAAACCTTTTGTGATGAGGTGTGCCACGTAGAAGGATTTCCTGACTACTGTGGCGATGTGATTATCAAAGGAGAAACTACTGTCCACCTGTGTCCCAAGGTCTCATTACACTTTCAGTGTTAAGTATAGTACCGCCTATGTTGTAGTTCATGGGTACAGAGTTTTTATCAAAGGGGATGACAACGCACTTTTTAGCATTGAGCTTGAGGCCATGGCTTTGACACCAGGCATCTGTCTCAGTGAGGCCTTTTTGTAGGATGTCCACATCGTTAGTAGTTTCAATTATGGCTCCTAGTTTGCAGTCATCTGCGAACGTCGTTAGCCAAAGACCTTCTGTGTTAGCCTGTACTTCAGAGAAGTAGATACCAAACAGGAGAGGACCCAGGACTGAACCCTGTAGTACTCCACTTGTCACTGGTCTGACATTGGATTTGGAGTCTGCTACTTTCACAGTGTGGGTTCTGTCAGTGAGCCAGTTGCCAACCCATCTTGTGACATAGAGATTTATACCTAGTTTAGAGAGTTTATCTATAATTCCAGAGTGGGGGATGGTGTCAAAAGCCTTGGCAAGATCTAGATAGGCTGTGTGAACCACCGTACTGTCATCTACGGCTTTAGTGACTGCTTCAAAGAAGTCTTTCAGGTTTAGGAGACATGATCTGCCTTTTACAAACCCGAACTGTGTGGGGTCCAGAGTTTGGAGATTACCAATGTTTTTGTTTAAAAGTTCCATGATGATACATTCCATGGCCCTGCAGACCAGGCTCATCAGTCTAATGGGGCGGTAGTTCCCGGGGTCCTTGGTAGCTCCCCCTTTGTGGAGTGAGATAACTGTCACTGTGCGCCATTCAACGGGCACAAAGCCTGAGGTGAGGCTAAGATTGAACATGGTATTTAGGTGGGGTGCCAGTTTGTTTTGTAGTTCATGTAGAACACAGCCTGGGATGTTGTCTGATCCCATGGATGCTGTGTTCTTGGCTTTGGAGAGTGTGTTTTTTATCTGTGTAGCCATGATTACAGGAACTTTGCATTCTTCCGGTATAGAGATGGGCTCTTTAGGGGGTGAGAGGGGGTAAGGTTAGCACACTGAACCTATCTGCAAGGATGTTTGCAATATCAGTTGGGTCTGTATATTTAATGCCATTGTGCTGTAACTCAGAGCATATCTGAGTGTTGCCATTGAGATTCGTGACATAGCTATAGAATGCTTTGTGGTTGTCTTTAGAATCAATGGCGATTTTGTTTTTGTAACTAGCTTTGAAGGATTTTATCAGAGATCACAGCTTCTTACTGAGGCTGACCAGGGAGGTCCTCCACTCATGGGATTTTACTCTCTTTTGCAACAGTTTCTTCCTTCTGTTGTACAGTTTTTTTATGGCAGGGGACCACCAGATGGGCTTCATTTTTTTGGAGGATAGCGTCTTGGTTCTGTTTGGAATAGCATGATCCATGCACTCATGTAAGTGCTTAAAAGTGCAATTGTGTAGGATTCAGTAGTCGTAATTGTATTGTCCATCTGCATGGGTGTCATGAAGTTCACCACTTCTCTCTTAAAAAGTATAAAGTTGGCTTTGGAGAAATTTTTTACTGTGGTTTTCTTAATACGGGATGCTGGCAGGATGTGGATATCTTGGGCAATTAGCTTATGGTCAGATCAGACCAGTGAGGCATTGACTTCAGGTGTGGAACACCGGTCACTCATGTTGGTAATGACTAGATCTAGGATACTATTGTCCCTGGTGGGGGTGTGGATAAGTTGATTCAGGGCATTGGAGTTTATGAATTCCAGAAAGCGTTGAGTGAAGGAGTTGGTACATGAGTAGTTTTCCCAGTTAATGGTGGGGTAGTTGAAATCACCCATTATTAGGGTGTTTGGTTGAACCCTAATATTTTCCAAAACATCAAGAAAAGAGGAGTGGGAATCCTGGGGCATGGTGGGTGATCTGTAGCAAGCTACAGTTTGGACTGCAGTTTTGCCCAGAGTTAGTTGCACTTGGATAACCTCGGCTGCATTATGCTGAGCAACTAGCCTGGAGGTGTGGATATCCTTAATGAATATGGACACACCTCCACCTTTGGTGTTCTGGTCCAGGTTACATGGCCGAAAAGTGTAGTATGAGTTATAGCCTGGTAGTGCAGGGGTGCTCTCTGGAGCCTTGAACAAGGTCTCAGTCACTGCACATATATCGATGTTCTCCATTTTAAGGAGTGCCTCGAGTGAGTGCATTTTGAGATTTAGACTTCTGGCATTGAGTAGCATCACCCTCAGGTTTTGCTTGACTGTTCCTGTTACCATGGTGAATTTGTCATTTGAACCTTGCCTAAAAAAGGCACTCTAGGGGCGGCAAGAACTTTAGCCAGTATCCGGAATCCCAGGGGTGACAGGTGCAGGCCATCTCTGGCAAAGCATCATGGTCTGTTGACCATGTCATCCCAGGCAGACAGATACTCCTTTAAAATGACACCAGAAGCTTAGCCAGTTGTTGAAGTCAATCATTTTGTCCCTGTACTGCGGTATCATTCTGGGTGATGGCAGAATGCTACTCAGGGCTAGGGTCAAACCTGCCTGGGCTACAAGATCAGACAGCTCTTCCATGTCTCTTTTCATGTAGTCCAGGGAGGTATGTCTCAGGTCGTTCACACCAACATGGACAATGACAAAGTCATATTTGTACTTGTTGTGGAGTGACCTGAGTGCATGAGTTATGTGGCGGATCCTGGCACCCGACAGGCAGCTGACAGTAACCTTCTCCTTGTTTAGCCTGGTGAGTGGGACATCAGTGTGCCTGACTATAGAGTCACCTATGACTAGTGTGTGTGTGTGTGTTGGGTACGTTGTTTTGCCTTATTGGCTATGGCTGAGTGGCACACTGAGTCTGCGGGCTATGTTTCATTTGGGTTGTGTTGGGGGGTGGAGGTTGCTTGCATTTCTGCTTTGGAGGTCTCTGTTGCTTGATCATATGATTATTATTGAGAGCCTCCGTGAATGTTTTTGTGTTTTTATGTGGGGATTTTGGTGGTGTAGACTTAGTGAGACTATGTAATGAGTGTGGTGTGGTGCAAGTGTTTACCTTCTCTTGACTGTCATGTTCAGTCTTGGTTGGAGAGAGCTTTACCTCCAGTTTGGCTAGATAAGTGCATCTCTCACAGATTATAGTCGTGGGTGGTAGGAGGAGGGGGCTGTCTGTGTAAATGAGGCAATTGCTACATTGCCCCAAGATGCCCAAATTCATCAGAAAGACAGGTGAGAACCCTGGGAGCTTACCCTTGGACATGCCTGAAAAAAAAAACTATTTTCCTCTCAATAAGTGAGGAAAGTGAGTACAAGAGCTGTTTTTCTGTAAGCAAGTGAGAAAAGTAAGTACAAAAACTGTTTTCCTCTAGGTAATGAGGAAAGCTGAGTGTTGTAATAATTTGTAACGTATTTAGTGCTTACAACAAGTTCTGAGCAAGTGCTGAGCATGAATAAGCAAATTAAATTGCTAAAACTAAGAATCTGCCTCTAGACTAGACTAGTTACAGGAAAGAAACAAGTGCAAATGTGGGCTTTTAAATCAAAAAGTTGAGAGAGATGGAAAAACTGCCCAAACGGCCAATAACTACAGTTTCTGGGCCAGAACCACTCCTTATGTGGTAGATAGGTTACCTAGTGCTTACCACTCCCACTGATAAACTAGAAGACTTCCCTCTAACACAGAAAGCTTGGGGAGGGGGCTCAGAAGCTGACATACAGTCCTGGATACAGCAAATCTGAACCTGGACTACACTAGTTACAGGAAAGGTATGAAACAGGCTTCGAATTTTTTTTTATACAGAACAGTAGCTAAAACAGCAGTAACACAATTCAAATGCAGTGCAATCTAACATACTTGAGTATGTAGCAATGTTAGATCAAACAGTTTAAAAAATTGCAATTAAATTAAAAATGACTAAAAACAAGTGCAGAAGTCTATTAGGTAGAATGAGGTAAAGAGATGGGACTGGGGGGAGTGTCCAAGATCAAATCTAAAGTGGGGTGGGCAGCTGCAGAAGCCTCCAAATTTAAACAAGACAGGAATAGGAAGGGTGGGTAGAAAAAAAACACCTTCAGCAGAGATCTGAAAAACTATACAGTGAAGCAAAATTTTGATTATGGGAAAGCCCATTTTCAGTGGAGGCCTGAGGAGAAAAGCTCCAAATTATTACAAAACATTTTAAGAACAATAATTTTTCAGTCTTCAAAACTGAAACAAAAACATCTGCAATTTATATAACAAATTAGACATAATATAAAACATTGTTTAAGAATCAATAGAAGATATATGGCAATTATTTAATATTTAGAGAAATTTTAGACAGATTGTAAAGAAATTAAAGGTAAGTTAGTGTAATACAAACAGGAATTGCAATTTGACATGAAGGAAAAATACACTTACGCTATATTTAGAGATAAAGTCAGTGAAGAGAATTTGATAGACGTAAGGAAGTAAAGAAAGGAGACTAAGTATGTATAGGGAATGAAAAGGTACTTGTTAACATTTAGGGATATAGGTTATCCTGGTTTTGAGTAAGAACAGAGACAGATTTTAGCTAAAATGTCTTTCATATTGGTTTTGAAAGATGGGAGGGAGGGTATATACCTGATGGATACAGATAAGGAGTTCAAGGTCTTAGGAGCCTTGTATGAGTACAGACAATGCCCAGCAGATTTGATAGGTTTGTAGACTAACAGAAGTTTTTGGTCACTGGATTGCAATGACTGACAAGGAACATAGCTGTCTAGAATTTTCTTTAGTGCTGGACAGGCAGATGGATGCTGGATAATTTTATAATTGGTAAGAACCTGTGTGTTTGCTAGTTGATGAGGCAGTTCTAACCCACTTAGGCTTTTTAGTACTATATAGTGATGGGTTCTGAAGGGGATATTTTCTGCAAATTTAGCAACTTTTTTAATGCGTTGTTGTAGTTGAAATTTTTGTGAAACCTGGAGGTTACTAAGGATGGGAGTGCCATAAAGAAGAGTAGGGATTAAATAAGTTGGGGCAAGTGTAGTTTTAGTTACATTGGTGTAAAACGTTTTTGGATCTATAAAGCATCCCTAGCTTTTGATTAGTTTTTCTTATGCAATTTTGTATATGCAGGTCGAATGTAAGATTATCATCCACTATCACCCATAATAAGTGACTTCAATGGTCATATTATCAAGAGAGAGAAATTTAAATTTAGTTTTTTTTTCATGAGAGCCAGACTTGGGGGAAAAAGCAGTAATTTGGTCTTTTTTGGGTTGAGCATGAGTTGCGAGTTACAAAGTCATGTTTCAGTGGCTGTTAAAGCTTCCGGAGTAATTTTTTGGAGGTGTACCATGTTGTCAGATGTGCAAATGAGAGTGGAATCATCTACATATTATGTTAGGGTATCTTGTTGTGCGGATGTACAGAAGGTGTTGGTGAAAATGTTAAAGAGTAGGGGACCAAGGATACAACCTTGTGGTACAGCGGTGGTGACTGGGAGGTAAGGAGATAGTGTGCAGTGCCATTTTACTGACTGATACCTATTGGACAGGTAACTTTTGAACTACAGAAGGATGGACTGAGAGAGAGACCTAGTGAGGACATTTGAATTAGGAGTTTGCTGTGACAAACTGTGTCAAAGGCTTTAGACAAACCTAGAAATAAGGAAGAGATGAGTTTGCCATTATCACCAGCTTTATTGACAGTATCTATATAGGTTAGAAGGGCACTGCTAGTATTACAGGAAGGATGGAAGCCATGTTGTGTATGGGGATAGGAGGTCGTCCTGCAGGAGACAATCTAGCAATTGTTTTTGAATACATTTTTCAAGTATTTTGGTGAGGGAGATAAGATTACCATAGGTCTAAAATTATTAATGTCTGTTGACTTTTCTCCTTTGTGCAGAGGGATAGAGTGACTTTTTCCAGAGAGGTGAAATGTGGGACTCCTGAACTGAGCTAATTATAAGGATTGAGACAGGACAGGCAATGCTACTGGCTGCTATTTTTAGGTATTTGTCTGGAAGGTCATCAGCTGAAGAAGAGCATGATTTAAGTTTGCTTAAAAGTACGTTTTATATAGGATGTGGGCACAGGTTTGAAGGTGAAAGTGAATGTGTTGATATGTGGCTGTTGGCAGAGTTGGGATTAGATGTTGAAAAATCCTTGGTTAGAGATGTTATACTATCTATAAAATAAAAGAGGTTCCCGGTCAACAAATGATAAATAAATAAATAAATAAGAGTTAACTATATTGCAGTTAAGAATGGTGAGCTATGGGAGGGGGGTTTGGGTTGAATTTTTAGCAACAATGTAAGATTTCTTTAATGGATGTCCAACATATTTTTGGATAAATTAAGGAAGCTAGTCAATATGTACAGGATGACTATAATGACTTCACTTTTTATTCACTAACACAGCCAGATTCATTGATGTCCTTCATGCTCCATACTACAGGCAACATGAAATGGTATCTCAGCCTCTGGACTGAAAGACAAACAATTCAGAAACAATCCTGTATATTGTAGCACCTCCATAAGACAAGTCAGACGGCACTAAATAGGGCAATGATTAAGTGTTCAGTACACTGGGTGCCAGAAGGGAATATGGCACCAGAGAAGAAAGGTATCATTAGGATCTGGGGGGATCTGGGGCACATACCGTGGGCAGACTGTTTGCCAACAAAATTAAAAATCTGTCAGGTTACAAGATTGGGGCAACTATGACAATACGATTATTGTGCTTATCAGGCTGTGAGAAGGTGCAATGCCATTTCCTTTGGGCAAGGCATATGAAGTTACTGCATGCCACATAATGTACGTGGAAACCGCAAGGATCAGGCAGTGTGAAGATGTGAATATCTTTCCTTCTATGAAAGGCATGCCAGGTTACTGCATAGCACATAATGTGGATGGGAACAGCAGTCTTAACAGGTAGCGTGAAGATGTAAATACCTTTCCTTCTATGCAAGGCATGTCAAGTAACTGCATATAACATAATGTGTGTGAAAGTAGTGACAACCCTATTGGGTGGAGTATGTGAGTCTGTGTTCTGTGCATTCTTCATGATGACCATTACTCATATATGTAAAATGGATGTCAGGGACATTATGCGGTACCAGAGAGAACCATTCAAAAATACTCAGTATCACTTACCTTACTATCTGTGCATCATGGAGCTTATAAACAAAGACAGTGGTAACCTTCAAACACTGTACCCCACCCAGTGTGGGTTTGTGAAGGGCCGATCCTGTCTCCTGAACCTGACTGACTTCTTCGAATCAGTCTCCAGAGCCATGGACGAGGGTAAGGCAGTCCAGACAGCCTATTTGGACCTCACTAAGGCCTTCAACACCATCCCCCACTCTGGAATCATAGATAAACTTACTAAACTGAGCATAAATCCCTACATCACTTGATGGGTTGCCAACTGGCTTACTGACAGAACCCACACTGTAAAAGTAGCCGACTCCAAATCCAGCTCCAGACAAGTAACAAGTGGAGCAGGGTTCAGTCCTGGGACTGCTCTTGTTTGGCATCTACTTCTCTGAAGTACAGGTTAACACTAAAGGACTCTGGCTAACAAAGTTTGCAGATGACTGCAAACTGGGAGCCATTAATGAATCCCCAAATGATGTGAATATTCTACAAAAGGGCCTTACAGAAACAGATGCTTGGTGCCAGAGCCATGGGCTCAAGCCCAATGCCAAGAAGTGTATAGTTATCCCCTTTGGGAAAAAACATGTACCCATGAATTACCACATAGGTGGCAGTACACTAATCACCGAAAGTGTGATAAGAGACTTAGGAACACAGGTGGACAGAGGTCTCACCTTCGATAACCACATCGCCACAACAGTCAGGAAATCCTTCTATGTGCCACACCTCATCACTAAGGGTTTTTCATCCAGAAAAAAGGAGGTCATTGTCTCACTGTACTCATCCCTCAATAGACCCATTATAGAGTACAATGCCCCGTTTGGTATGTACCTCACAAGACATTGGCAACAACTGGAAAGGCCGCATAAACACCTCACTAAAAGAATCACAGATTTAAAGCAGATGCTCTATGCTGACCGACTAAAAAAACTCCAGCTATACTCTGTCGCATATCCTCTACTCAGAGGTGGTCTCTGCTTAACATACAAGACCATGTCAAACCCAAAGCTGTTGGGCATGCTACACTTAAAGAAATCCCAATCCATCAGAGCCACACACTCCAGGGACCTAAACCTTGTCATCACAATGAACAAAACATGCTGGAGGGATAGATTTCTGACCCAGAGACTCCCCATAGAATAGACTTCCCATACATGTCAAGCAGAGCACCTCCTTGGCCCTCTTCAAAAGGAACCTTGACAACTGGATGGGAGATAGGAAATTTACCCCGGGGATCACTTCAGTCACCCTGCTAGACAGAGGTCCAGGTAAGTAAATATTGTGGGAAGAAATAGCCAGGGAATTGTTATGGCTAGGCTTGTATAGGCCCTAGAGCTGATAGCCTAGGAAAGACCAACCTATGAACCTATGATATTAGCCCACGATCCACTATCATTTCTGGTCTCTACATATCTGGTAACATCAGTACATTGTCAAATTACTGGCTGCTAGTGTTTGGTTCCATGATGCAGAAGGATGGGGTTCTGCTGCCACACAGATAACTTGGGTTTGTAGTAGGTAATAAGATTGCTCTGGTGGACACAAGGGGAAGCTACTGCCTACGTCCAAAGATGAGAGGGCAGGGCTGCTTACTGGTAATGTCTCCATATAGAAGTAAGGTGGAAAGACCACAGTCAGCCCACTGCATGCCATTTCCCTTGGGAGACAAACATGCATAATGGGGCATATGCCATGCAAATTCTGAACCATTCCTGATGGATTCCTATATGATGGGTCTGGGTTTTACCAATTGCTTTACTGTCTTATCAGAGGAATGAAGAGTACGTACAGTTTCTGCAGGAATCAGGAAGTGCAGCAGTAGAACAAAAATACTTGCATTCATCAAGGAGACAGTCAGGCATGAATGGCAAGCTGGGTGGCGTTGGAGTGGATTCTCACAAATGCCCAAATACACTATTGGTTTGGGATGAAAGCTTGCTACTGCACTCCAAACACACTGCACAAAGGCTGCTGTTGTTGTTGTTTGTCCCCCATGAGCAGTGCTTGGTTGCCTGACTCATGGAAAATGGCCTTTTCTGTTGTCTTCACAGTATCAATTGTCAGTTCTACTCTCAGTCTCTCTGTTTTTTCTTCTGGTACGAGAGGAAACAAGTTTGTCATCAGACAAGGCAGCAGAAGGTGGGTTGAAATGATTGGGCTGACTTGGCATTTGGAACTGCTTTTTGAACATGGAAGACGTGGATCCAAGCTGAAGATCCTTCAAGTCTAACAGCTGTTGCTGTGATGAGGAGCACCAAGAATGGGCCTTTCCATCGTGGTTGGAGGGTGTGTCATCTGGAGAAGGAGTGAACGTAGAGCCAATCACCAGGGTAGACACTGTGTGTCATGTGAGGATAAGGCTGGAGCTGGGCAGAGATTACCTGTGAATGGAGATACTGCAGAACAGAAATAAGTTGTTTACAATAATTAAGCATTGCCACATCAGTTACATGCAAATCAAGGGTTGTTGGTAGAGGTGTGGCTGACATCCTCATAGGGCATCCCATGAGGATTTCATGAAGGGAGAATTTTCTAGGTTCACTAATCGCACTGAGGATAGTAAACAACACTAAGGGCAGGGCTTCTGGCCATTTTAGACTTGTTTCTGCAGTAAGTTTTGCTAATTTAGTCTTTAATGTCTGATTCACTCATTCTACCATGCCTGATGTCTGATGTCTATGTTGGCAATGATTCTGTATTTGCACATTAAACACTTTACAAATTTGCAGTATAATCTTTCTTGTAAAATGTGTTTCTCTATCAGATTGAGTACAACATGAAATCCCCAAAATGGGATAAGAGTTCATACAGAAAGTTTTTTGTTGCTGAAGCGGTATCATTTTTAGCACAGGGGTATGCTTTTACCCATTCAGAAAAAAACATCTACAATTACTAATACATGCTTAAACTTTGCACAAGGAAGTAATTCAATGAAATCCCATTGAATACTACAAAAGGGTCCCCACAGGTTCTTAATATGCTGCATAGGAGCAGTGACAGACTTTGAAACATTAAAAGAAAGACATATATTACATGGATTTACAGGATGCTGAACAAATTGCTAAGTGTAAGGGGCATACCAATTAGTTAAAAGTTGATTTAGTAAAGCGTTTTTTTCTAAATGGGAAGGCAGGTGGTAAGCCCATGCCAATTGAGCTAAAACAAACTCATGATGCTACTAATCTTTCATCCAGATGGCACCTAAGTGAGTCCAGGCAATGACAGCAGCTCTCATGGATCCACCTTACCCTTTCAGAGCTGTCAGCTTGGTTCTGAAAAGACAACACTTTCTGCAAAGATAAAGGTACACTTTTGAAGAGGCTGCAAAAAAAAAGCCTAAAGAGGATTTAACAAGGAAGCCTTTCTTGCTGCTCCATCAGCAAAAGCATTCCCTATAGATTCAAATGAGTGGTCATTTTTGTGAGCAGTACATTTAAGAACAAGTATTCCCCTTGGTAACGATAATGCATCTAACAGTTCTTGGACAAATAAAGAATTTTTAATTGTGGTCACTGCAGAGGTTAAGTAACCTCATTCCCTCTACAAAGTACCAAAATCATGAACCATTCCACATGCATATCTGGAGTCGCTATACACTGTGACAGTTTTTCCCTTAGCCAGCTTGAAATATTCAGCAATGGCTACTAATTCAGCTACTTGAGCTGAAATATATCCCTGCAACTGTCCAGTCAGTAGAATTTGATCAATGGTACAGACCTCAAAGACAGCTGTTATTTGGCCATCTTCCCTTCTTATATAGGATTCATCAACAAACAAAATTAAGTCAGGGTCCTGCAGAGGTGTACCTCGGAGGTCAGGTCTAGAAGGAAGCACATTGTTAACAACAAAAACCCAATCATGAGTTTCACCTTCATCAGCAGTGGGAATGAAAAAAGCTTGATTTAAAGGAGGCCATCTAATAATTCACAAAAAAATAATCATTTAGTAGAACTAGCTCATGTTTAGAAAGTCTGGAAGCAGAAAGATATTGTGTTTTAGTCTTTAGTAACAAGGCATTAACAGAATGTGGAACTGCAACAAAAGTAGTAAGTTCATGAAGCCCCACACTTGGCCAATTTAAGAAAACCTTTTTTAGTTGGTCATGAATAGGGGCAACAAGCTATTCACGAAAGCAGCTAAGAGACCACTTACTCCTGGCCATTCAGTAGGTTCAGTATAACCTGAAAAGGCTTTGAAATCATGTGTCATACACCATAAATAAGATTCAATAGACTCATCCTCTCTCTGTGTGACTGTGTTTTCTGAGACCAGTTAGTTATGGGTGGATACAAAGCAGTAATAATCTGCAATAAATAAGTCTTAGCTGCCTGAAAAGCATCTTTATCCGAACGCCATGGAAGAAGATCTGGTATATCGTTATGCTCCCAAATGCGTTTAAATAGATCAGATGGAATGAATGTCTCTAATACTGCCCTAAGATCTTTTAAGGCAGGGTTTTGCAATTGAACATGTGGTTTTAAAATTTGGCATATCTTGCCAGATTGGTTCAAATTGACAGGAGGGAGTCCAAAATAGTCTGAAAATCAACCGCAGACCTATGGAGAACCACATTTATAGTGGATGGTGCTGCATCATCCCTGCTATGGCTTGGGTTTGGGACTTATCATACGGGATGTAGTTGGACAGACGGAGTAGCCACATTATCACCTTCTTCCTTAGAAAAAAGGAATCAGTGTCATCTTTTTCTGATTAAATTTATCAGGCCAAAATAACCATCTCCATTTATGATTAGTGGAAATTGAGTATCTATGTTATGTGACTATAGCTTATGCCATCTAGGAGGATAAAACAATACCCCTTTTTTAAGATGCCCTGGAAGGCTCATCACAATCAAAGGTTTTGTTTTCCATGTGTCTTTGATCATGTGTTGTCTGAAATGGAAGAAGAAGAAGAAACTTCAGGCTGGCTAGAGGAAGGGGGCAACTCAGGAGGTTCAGTCAGCTGGCTAGTGGAAGGGATGATTTAGGAGGTTGGCTATCCTGAGATTGTGGTGGAGTAGAAATCCCAGAAGTGGAAGAAGAGATAGCAGAATTCTGCTGAGCAAGGGGAAGATGCATTATATGGTGGTGGTGGTGGTGCAGAGGGTAAAACCAAGCAGTAGACTATGAATGACTCACTGTGGATAAGCTGCAGTTTCTGAAGATCCCTGAGAGGATAAAGACCATAATCAAACTGCCCCTGGAGAATGGAATGTTGAATATGATTAACTGTCTTATTAGTTGCTAGCAACTGTGTTTTTAACTTAGCTGCACTATGTTTTAAACTATGAACAATAATCTTTTTCGCTAACTTTTTCTACTTACTATGCATTAAAAGCTGACCAGCAGCTGGCAGGGACTTTATAATTTTTTTCACTAAGTCTTTTTTGTAAATTTAAAAAATATCTTTATCAAAAATTCCTGCAGGTGAAAAGGTCAATTTACTATCATTCTTAGTAAGTTCGTGCCATCTATTGAAGTAAGCACAACTGTCTATTACAATTCTGAGACATATAACTAGCAGTAGTGCCACACTCCAGCTCATCAAAGTATCCACATTCACTTCCATTGTAAAGAAAACTTACAATGATAATACAAAACTAAAAGATACCCCATTCACATACTAACTCACATGCATACAAAAATAACACTTACCTGTAGAAATCTGAATCCATGTCATGGCACCAGCTAAGGTTAAATAAAACATTTTAGTCCATGACAGAATAAAGTACAAAGTGCAATTTTATTTAAAAAAACACACATGTCCAGGAGACAGTACTCAGAAAGCCAAGTCTCCCTGAACAAAAAAATTCATGGTCATTGTATAGAAAACTTTATTCAAGGTAATAAACTTTGTCTATCAGACCACTGTTAGCATCCAATAGAGTAAAGCTGAACTTTATTCCTCAGACTACTACTAAATATCCAATAGGAATATGTCAAGTTTAGCAAAAAAATACATCTGCAGCTTCTTATCTACATTTTATCCTAGTAAGGAATAAGTTTCCTTTTACCATGTAATTTACAAGAATGCTGCCTCAGGCTCAAAAAATGAAAATTAACATGCTGTACTTTTCCATGTTTTCACTGTACTTTTAGTCACATACAACAGCCTTCTAAGATACATGCAATTTAATTTTATCCCTTTACAATGTGTTCTTGTAGGAAAGAGTTTATTCTTGAATGTTATTGTGTAAGTACACCTCTTACATAATGTGTCTGTTTCATAAAGGATTATGTGGTTGTCAGTAAACATGAGGCAATTGCTATATTGTCTCAAAATGTCCTTATCCTCCACGTTGGCTACAGAGAAATTAGGAAATTGCATATACGTGCTGTCAGTCCTTTGACTGGTGAGCTACTGGGTGTTGTGAATTGGGATTAGAAGGCTATTAAGGGTGCTTTTTGGTGCAGACTAATAATGATGCTTTACTGGGACAGATTATGCTAAACAGTACTAACTTCTACTAACTTTAATGTTTACATAGTACGTAATTCTACTAAATCTATAGGTATTTCCACTTGACAACCAAATAGCTACTCTAAGCTTGTTGGCACACAAGGCATTTGCTCTATATTTACTGTTTTATAGGTTTGCTTTCTAGGTCTGTGCTACTGTACAGTACACTGTAACTGCCAATGCACAGTGAGCACCTATATGTTTGTTTATGTCTTTCGGCTTTTCCCGGTTAGGGGTCGCCACAGTGGAACTCCGGACCGCTAATGATTGGCAGTAGATTTTTACATGCTGGCTTGCCGGGCCTAATGCACAACCTTCAATGAAGGAACGCCCATTCACGCATGTCAACACACAGAAGACGCTCTAACTGAGAATCGAACGGGCAACGTCTAACTGTGAGGCGACAATATCTGCCAAATTTAGAGCAGCACAGAAAAACTAACTAATGTGCCTTCTGGCCAGTAAAATGACTACACTATGAGCACTTTTATTTGTTTTCCAACTCAGACAGACCAGGCAAACACCTCCTGCAAAAGATAAAGAAACCCAGTCCTCCTAATATAACAATACAGTAGAAGAGCCCTATAAGTACAGTGCTACCACAAACCAAACAAATAACTAGCTGGAAATCCCTTGCTGAAGGAAATTTCAAGACAGTCTTACAGTAGTGATAGTCAGAGGAAGAGCATTTATTTTTTCAAAACTGCAGTAAAATGCACAAATAAAAGCAGGAAATGGTAGAGAGTGCTCAAAATAACTTAAGCAAGTCTGATTTAGCAATCCAAAGTAGTTAATTTTGACTGGATGGTATTGGATACCACTAAAACACTTCTGGGAAAATGAGCAGGAGACAATACGCAGTAAAGGAGGTTTACTCAAGAGAAATACTGGTTTGCTGGGTGAGCACTTAGTATCATGGATCTGTGGAAATCAATGGGTGGGAAGAGTACTCAAATAGCATATACAACAGACAATAGCAATGAAAAATGAGAGGGAAGGACTTTGGAAATCAGATTACCACAAACCCAACTCCTCTGCTCAACATTTTCTGCAATTTATAAATTCCAACACCTTGGATTAACTTATCCACACCCCCACCAGGGGCAGTAATATCCTAGACCTGGTCATTACCAACTGGGTGACTGGTGTCCCACACCTGAGGTCAATTCCTCGTTGGTCAGATCCGACCACAAGCTAATCACCCTAGACATCCACATCCCACCCCACAACCCCCATTAGAAAAACCACTGTAAAAAATTTCTCCAAAGCCAACTTCATGCTTCTTAAGACAGAAGTGGCAAACTTTACGATATCCATGCAGATGGACAATAGAGGTACGACTGTTGAATCCTACACAAATGCACTTTATAAGCACTTACATGAGTGCATGGATCATACTATCCCTAACAGAACCAAGATGCTATCCTCCAAAAAAGGAAGCCAATCTGGTGGACCCCTGCCATAAACAAACTCTACAACAGAAGAAAGAAACTGTTGCAAAAAAGAGTAGAATCCCATGATTGGAGGAACTCCCTGGTCATCCTCAGTAAAAAGCTGAGATCCCTCATAAAATCCTCCAAAGCTAGTTACAAAAAAAAAAAATTGCCACTGATTCTAAAGACAACCACAAAGCATTCTATAGCTAAGTCAAGAATCTCAATGGCAAAACTCAGATCTGCTTTGAGTTACACCACAATACCCTAAATATACAGAACCAACTGATATTGCCAACATCCTGGCAGATAGGTTCAGTGCTAACTTTATCCCCCCCCCCTAAAGGGCCCATCTCTATACCACAAGAATGCAAAGTTCCTGTAATCACGACTGCACAGGTAAAAGCCACACTCTCCAAAGCCAAGAACACAGCTTCCATGGGACCTAACAACATCCCAGGCTGCGTTCTACATGAACTACAGAACAAACTGGCACCCCACCTAAGCACCATGTTCAATGATAGCCTCACCTCAGGTTTGCCCACTGAATGGCACACAGCAATGATTACCCCACTCCACAAAGAAGGAGCCACCATGGACCCCGGGAACTACCACCCCATTAGCCTGATGAGCCTGGTCTGCAAGGCCATGGAACATATCATCATGGAACTTATAAACAAAAACATTGGTAATCTCCAAACTCTGGACCCCACTCAGTTCGGGTTTGTAAAAGACAGATCATGTCTCCTAAATCTGATAGACTTCTTTGAAGCAGTCACCAAAGCGGTAAACAAGAGTAAGGTGGTTCACACAGCCTATCTAGATCTCACCAAGGCTTTTGACACCATCCCCCACTCTGGAATTATAGATAAACTTACTAAACTTGGTATAAATCCCTATGTCACAAGATGGTTTGCCAACTGGCTCACTGACAAAACCTACACTGTGAAAGTAGCAGACTCCAAATCCGACTTCAGACCAGTGACAAGTGGAGTACCCCAGGGTTCAGTGACTTCAGACCAGTGACAAGTGGAGTACCCCAGGGTTCAGTCCTGGGACCCCTTCTGTTTGGTATCTACTTCTCTGAAGTACAGGATAACACAGCAGATCTTTGGCTAATGAAGTTTGCAGATGACTGCAATCTAAGAGCCATAATCGAAACTCCTAACGATGTGGACATCTTACAAAAGGGCCTCACTGAGACAGATGCCTGGTGTCAAAGCCATGGTCTCAAGCTCAATGCCAAAAAGTGCATTGTCATCCCCTTTGGTAAAAACTCTGTACCCATGAACTACCACATAGGTGGTAGTCTCAACACAAAACCAAAGTCACAAACTTGAAAAAAACAGAAAAACCAATACATAGACACTTATGAACCTACTTGTGACATTTTAACAAATGCATAAGGTGATTTTAAAATATATAACTTTTCTGGACAGTATATTGACCAAAGAGTCACAGAACTGTTTTCAAAAGGTTTAACTTTTGTTCCTACATGCCATGCCAATTTGGCTAAAACATTACTTGATTTTAAAATGTACATCAGGAACCTTAACTTAGCATTGTTTTTAATAACAGTGAATCTATGCATAGTGAATTGTATGTTTCCAGTATATTTAATCCACCAACACATCCTACATTATGCATGTTCGATCAGATATGTGAGCTTGACATTAGAGCGTTATTGAATACACAGAGTGACAGTTGCACTAATACCAGTTCACTTGAAAGGGATCTGTTGAACGACATTAGAAGTAAAGCATTGAGAATGATGAAACCAGACAAGGGGGGAGGTCTAGTTTGTATGAGCAATAAGAATTACAAACATAGAATGGAGAAAGTATTAGATACTGATACATACAAACAAGTAAGCAGGAATGAATTAAACAGTGCATACCGTAGGATTAATGTATATTTGCATGATTTATACTTAGAAGCATCAATAGACATTAATACCTTAAACTATTTAACAATGTTACATCCAAAAATTCCAAATCATTTTGGCATTTCAAAGATCCATAAAAACATACAAGATCCTCCTATGCGGGCTTTAATTGATGCACGCCAATCAATAACTTATGCCAGTGCTAAACTTGTGGATTCTATTCTTAAGAAATATGTAGAACAGGAACCCCAAATTAGTTGTGACTCTTGGACCTTTCTAGAAGAAGTGAACAAAGTAAAGTTTTCTAAAGAAAACAACTTTTTTAACTATTGATGTATGTGACATATAGTTCGATCCCACATGAAGAGGGAATAGAATTTGTTCTAGCTGTGATGCATAGTTTGAACACACCAGAAAATGAGCTTAGGATAGTAGAAGAATTGTTGAGTATTATTTTATCCAACAATTTTATTCTTTTTGACAATACAATAAACTTACAAATGGTAGGAGTGGCAATAGGCTCACCATGTGGTGCGAGTTTCGCCAACATGGTGATGGCCCATTGGGAACAAGTCCACTTGTTCAATAATACCAACGTCATGAACTTGATTGCACATTATACACGTTTCCTGGATGACATTTTTATAATTCTTAAGGGAAATGAAAGTGCAGCTGAATTTATTTTGCAAGAATTGAATGCTAGTTCTAATTTTTTTAAATTTACATCTAATTATAGTAATAATAACATAGCATATTTGGATGTTATGTTAACAAAAGATACTACACTCAAAGCTTACACTGCATTAATTTATCATAAACCAACGTATTGTAACACTTTTTTGCATTATACAAGTACTCATCCACAGTGTACAAAAAATTCATTAGTAAAGGGGAAACTCGTAAGAGCTGCCAGATTGATAACTACTGATGTGGATTTTTCAGCTGAAGTTAAAAACCTCAAACACATGTTCATTAAGAGAGGGTACCCTGTGAAGTTCATTGATGAGGTGGTACTAGAGGTGTTACATAAATGTGAGGTAGGTTTTTACAAACCAATACTTAGTTTAAGTAGTTACAACTGTGAGAATATAGAAGGGACAGCACAAATAAATTCACCTATGGGTGATAACATAAATCCAGTTGTAAATAACTTTCATAAATATAGGATGCATTTCATATTGACATTTAGTGTAGATTCAACTAACATCAAGAAGATTACTAATAAGAACTGGGTTTTGTTCAGAAGTGACTTTGAACTAATGAATAAATTAGGCAATAAATCAGTTATTACATATAGAAGGGGTAAGAACTTAAAAAAGCTTATAGAGACACCACTAGTTACTTACATTAGAACACCAGGTATGTATCGATGTGAAAGTTGTAACTACTGCAGTTCTATAGCAGTGGGACAATTTTTTCACATCAACAACCAGAAGTTCACTTCTACTGGTCATTACAATTGTAATAGTAGGATGGTAGTGTACCTGGCCCAGTGAGTTTTCTGTTCAGTTTTCTATATTGGTAAAACATATAGAAAACTTAAAGAAAGGATTTATGAGCATTTGTATGCCATTCGGAGAGGTAAAACAGAGAACACACTGGTGAGACACACTCAACATTGCCCTAATCATAAATTCAAGTTTAGGGTCATTGATCAAATGAGTGAAAACATTCAAGGGGGACCTGCTTCATAATTCTTAGAATATCTTGAATTATTATGGCAACTACGCTTGAACGCTAATCAATTTCCAGGAATTAATGAGACTTGCACTATTTTACCTTTTTTGAGATTGAAAAGTTTATTACGTTAAAAAACAATATTTCATCATATATTTTTTCATTTTTTTTTAAACTTGCATTTATAAGAATTTTAGGATTAAGTAAAAGAGAACATGCAAGTCTATCACTACAGATCTAACATTTAGTATGTAATAGTTTATTATAGTAAGTGTAAGTAGTATTACACATTTTTTTTAATCTTATTTATGCATTGTTCAACACTAAGGTTTATTTTGAGTTCAATTAGTTCTAGGATACATCTGTTTTTTTGGGAGTAATAACCTACTTAGTTTACTAATTAATTGCAATGCATTGATGCATTAGTCATATGACTAACTGGAACAAGTATTTAACACTACTACTAATTATGTACCAGTATCTGAAGAAGTCCAGTCACAGCACTGGATGAAAAGCGCTTTTGAAATCTTTGTGGATTATTTTATTTATTTTATTTTATTAAACTAATCTTTTAGTACTTCGCTATTCCGTTTGCCATTTCTTCTGTTTTTTTACATAGGTGGTAGTCTACTTAACATTGAAAGTGTAATAAGAGACCTTGGGACACAGGTGGACAGTAGTCTCTCTTTTGATAATCACATCGTCACAGTAGTCAGGAAATCCTTCTACTTGGCACACCTCATCACAAAAGGTTTCTCATTCAGGAAAAAAAGAGGTCATTGTACCCCTCTACTCGTCACTCATTAGACCCATTATAGAGTACAACGCCCCTTTTGGTATATACCTCACAAGACATCTACAACAACTGGAAAGGCTGCAGATATACCTCACAAAGAGGATTACAGGCCTCAAACAGATGCCCTATGCAGACCGTCTCAAAAAACTCCAGCTTTACTCTGTCGCATATTGCCTACTCAGAGGCAATCTCTGCCTAACATACAAAGCTATGTCAAACCCAGGGCCGTTGGACATGCTCCACTTAAAAAAATCACAATCCCTTTAAGCTACATGTTCTAGGGACCTAAACTTTGTCACCACAATAAACAGAACATGCTGGAGGGATAGATTCCTGTCCCAGAGACTTCCCATACTCTGGAACAAACTACATATCTATACCAAACAAAACTCCTCATTAGCACTTTTTAAGAAAAATCTTGATGATTGGATGGGAAATAGGAAATTCACACCGGGGATCACCTCTCTGGCTCTGCTCGACAGGGGCACAGGAAAATAATTTTCTTGGGTGGTGAAAGCCAGGGTACCTTTTTGGCTAGGCTTATATAGGGCGTAGTGCCAATAGCCTAGTACCTAACTATGAACCTATGAAGGGATGTGTGCAAGAGACATAGCCTTACAAAACCACAACAGGAAAAGGATGGGAGAGTTGGGAAAATTTTAAGGAAGAAGCAGGCTAACTGGAAACAGATCCAATCAAATAAAGCCAACATTGGAGCTCTTTCAGAAACATTAACTTAATGTCTCAGTGCGGAGATGGGGTAGGCATAAAGAACATGGGAACAGAAGGCAGTATAATGCAACCTTAAGGAGGTAAATGAAAGCAGAATATAAAAAACAAAACTGGAATATCAGCACTGTAAAAGCAGTTAAGCACAAATTCTGGAACAGAAAAAACAACACTCTCACTTTTTTAAATCATCAGTTCAAGAGATTGCATAATACATCTATTACACCTCACTAACCTTTCTCCTTTTTTATCTTCATTCTTTTTACTTGCAACTTTTGAGTCATCTAAATAACAGACACATGATATGCTTTGGTGATGTTCTAGAATAGAAACTATTTTGTCGTCAACATGTGCCAGCCTTAGGAATAAACACTTTCTAATTCACAACTGGAAATGACTCTGCTGTAATCTCAATATACACATACTGAATATTCATATATCTACAAATATCTTAACTTTTATTAGCAAAGACCAAATTTTACATTGTGAAACACTGTGTTGATAAATAATATCAAACAATTCAGGAAATGTATTTTTTATCAATAAGTCTCCAAATTCATAGAAATTTTCCTTAAATTTTACAGTCATGGTGAAAGTTTCCAAAATGGACAAATGAATACAGCTAATCTTAGAAGAGAATTCTTCTAGCTCTGTTCATTGTTGTATCACAGTATTGTTTTTGCTGTGCTCTTAATAAATACTACTCATTTGCTTATCAACATATACTTCTTCACTGTATACATCAAAATTACATTTCATTACCAAGGTACATTATGTATGGAATGATTACAAAAAGCCTGTGCCAATACATTGGCATTTTTATGTTGCTTGTTTTGCTGTTGTTTATTTAAAACACTATTAAAAGATAATGCTAGAAAACAGACAACTCATTGTTAAAATCAAAGCAGTGACTACGGATAAAAACACAGTGATCATCCTGCAAATTCACTCAAGAATAAAACTAGACTGGCAAAAATAAAATGGAGAGTTGTAACATTAATACACTCTAGGAATCTTGGGTTCTGAAGATCATATGAAAAATAAAAAAAAACAGGATAGGCCAAACACACATAATGCTAAGTCTAACTTGTTGAAATAGCAAACAAGAAAAATGTTGCAGGCACCCTTCAAGTTCAAGAATGATTATATACTAGCAGAAACACAATGATCCATGAAAAGCTGACATCACAAAGTCAGAGGGACACAGAATTTATGCTTGCACAAAATATAATCAAGAGTAGGTAGAACTCTTCATATGTTCAATAAAAAGTGCTCAACAGCAAAACAGAAAGAAAACATTTTAGGTAAAATAACTATCTGAAGAAACAAAAGTCCATAAATAGAAGAAGCACTGCCAAAAGTCAATATCATAGTTGCATTTTCAATGCTGGTGACCCATTCAATAGCAGAAATGGAGTCATCACATTTTTAGGAAAAGGCATACTGAAAGATACAAGGCTTAGCACCAACACACACACACACACACACACACACACACACACACACACACACACACACACACACACACACACGAAGAATGAAGAAGGGGTAGATTAAATCAAAGAAGTCCAAGAGATAATAATGCTGTAAATACTGCAGTGAAGCAGTTTAAATCTTCAGAAATGTTGGCTAACCCTTCTTGAACATCAGGGAATGTTATTTCTGGGTAAGGGGTGCCAAGGGGAAAAGTCCACTGCATTAGGCATCCGGAGGCTTCCATCTCCTCATTCCACTGTGGGATACTAATTGAATTGCATTATTTAGAATGGGGTTTATGTTTCAGCATTTATGGAAAACTGACTGAATGACACATATCTTATTCTATGAACAGAATATACATTAAGGAGTTACATAGC
This sequence comes from Protopterus annectens, assembly GCF_019279795.1. Classification (NCBI taxonomy): domain Eukaryota; kingdom Metazoa; phylum Chordata; order Ceratodontiformes; family Protopteridae; genus Protopterus; species Protopterus annectens. The sequence continues at coordinate 930,812,927 of NC_056734.1, forward strand.
ATGCATAAAATTATACCATCCAGTGTCAAGACATCTAGAATGAAAACTGCAGCAAATATTGGCAGTTATCTTGAGCTGCACACCATCTGACAATTCTAGCAATGAATCTTCTTTTTACTAATAGCATTTGTTATTAACAATGTAGGACAAATAAAGGTATAATAACTGAGTAAAAAAGTCAATAAAGAGAACATTTTATTTATTTATTTTATATTTGTTTACAAGTAAAGTCCGACTGGGATAAGATCCATTTTCAGCGAAGGCACGGGGAGAAAAGCTCCACATATACAGATTATACAAAACTTATACAAGACCTACAGTACACCAGAAATTACATTCTATGCTACTATAGCTGACATTTGTATTATACAATAATCTGATATAATTCCTTATTGTAGTGTAGACATTGTAGTTTCTCAAAGTATGTTGAGGAAGGGTTTGTAGGAGGAAACTGGATAGAAAAAGATGAGGTTGGAGATTATCTAGACAGAGAGCATAGATTATGAGGTGGTCAGGGAAGAAGAAAAATTATGACCAGAAACTATTAAAACTAGTTATCCTGTTGTAGTACAGGAACAAAGCCAGGTGTCATTAACATAATTTTTAAGAATCGTTTTTGAATTGGTTGGTACTTGTGTTGGTTCTGATGCTGTGAGGTAGTGAATTCCACCTTGTTGCTGCATAATGGGAAAATAGGGAGTCCCCTGCCGTATTAGTGGATTTGAATACTTGTGGTAGAGATTTATTTCTTGAGCGATGACTTCAAATTGTGGTATGGGGCTGGAGAATATTTAGAAGAGCGTTTTTTTTTCAGGCTGATATATTAGTTTGTATGCTAAGGTTACTAAGGTTAATTGGTTATAGGATAGAAGTTGTGGGAGTTCTAACCAGGAGACTTTTTTTAAGGAGTGGCAGTAGTTGGTATGATGTGGGCAGTCAGTTGCAAATTTAGCTATTTTATTGTAGCATGCATGTTTCAAGTTAAATTAAATCTGTCTTTTTAAGGTTGATGAAAATTGGGGAAGCATACTGAAGTGTTGATAGAAGATGGGCTCTAGCAATGGCAACCCTAGAGGTGCTACTTAATTTTTATTTCTGTAAAGACTACCCATTTTTTGTGAACGTTCTTAATTGTTTGCGCTATATGTAGGTCAAATCTTAGGTTGTTATGTATTATTATTCCTAGAAGTTTTGTTTATGAATCATTCATTTTAGTATTATTCCTAGCTGTGATGTAGAAGGTGTTGGGGGGAGAATCTTGTGGGTTGGAAGATCATGAGTTTTGTTTTATTGGGTTGAGTATGAGCTGATGGTTAGAGTGCCATAGCTCGGTATCCGAGAATTACTTTTGTGTTATACCATGGAAGTGTTGCAGGTTATTAGTGGCGCATATAAGTGTTGTGTCATCTGCGTATTGTATATTTGAAGCCAGTGTGGTAGCACTATGGAGGTTGTTTGTAAAAATTGTGAAGAGTAGCAGCTCAATAATTGAGCTTTGAGGTACTCTTAATGTGCCGGGAAGCGGGTGGGGGACAATAAGCCATTTTACAGATTTTTGGTGGTCCTGTAGATAGCTTGGAACCATTGAAGTGCAGAGGGGATGAGGTTCAGTCTGGAAAGTGCATTTAATAGTTTGGGGTGGAAGACTATCAAAGGCCTTAGACATGTCTAGAAAGACTGCAGAAACTATTTTACCATGGTTTCTGACTTGGTTGGTGAAACTGAGGAGTGCAGTTGAGGTACTATGATACAGCCTAAAACCATATTGACATGTTGCTAGCATGTTGCTGAAGATAAGATAATGAATCATTTGGGAGTGGATACACTTTCGAGGGAGCAGGTAAAAAAGAATTATGATTCCAGAAATCATGCTAATTAAATATCAGTCCAATAAAGACCAGACAAAACCAAGTGCCATCATCTGACCAATAGAAGTTGTATAGTTATCATTACATATAGTAATTTTTAGGCATTGTTTAGCTATTTCCTTCCCTGGAACAATGCCACAGTTTCACTCACTGAGTTGCATGCACATAGAAATAATGCATTTTCTCTTGTTGTTTTCCACATTTGTTTACTTATTTGCATTTGTTAACCAGGGAACACCATTAATTCACATGACATTTTTGAAACTCAGCCCAAGAACACTGTCTGATGAAATGGCTTGCTCAGAGGCACATAGTAGGCAAATGGAGACTTAGGGGCTCAAACCTTGCACTATTAAGGCATCATGCCTACATATCAAGTCTGATATATTAATGTTTCTGTCTGGAATTGAAGAACTTTAACCTGGAGTACCTAACATTGTTTTTATAACATCATGTCATCTCATCACGTTAATGTTGAGTTGTGCTTAGTAATTACTAGTGTGTCTTCTCATACCACAACAAGAATTTATTTTTATTTTATTTGTTGACCGGGCTAGTCTAACTGGATTTGAGTCCATTTTCAGTAGAGGCCCAGGGAGAAAAGCTCCAAGCATAAACAGTAAAACAAAAGTTAACGATATATAACAATATATAACTAGGCCATGTAAGAAAACAGTACAGTGGTAGCATTGGTTAAAAGCAAATGTATAGTAATGTAATTATAGAATATAGACATTATGCTAATAGTTTATTTTTAGGTAAAGAATGGCAGCTGTACTAAACACAAAGTGGGTATGAGCACAACAGAGTAAAGTCCTTATAATATTTCCTCTTACTATGAAAAAAAAAGAAGCATGATTAGGAGGCCTAGGTTAGAGGCCTAAGATAGAGGGGTGGGGAAAAGGGTATTAGTAGGTGGGGAAATAGATTTCAGTCTGGGTTAGCACAGGGACAAAGCCACTGAGTTTTAAGATGTTCTTTAATATTTTTTTTGAATAGAGAAGTAGAAGGTAGGTTAAATAGTTCAGGAGGGAGCTGATTCCAGTTTTTGCCTGAAGTGTTTGTGAAAAGTGAGTCACCAGCTTTATTATTAGATTTAATCAAGGAGACCAGGAGTTTATTAGCAGAATGTAGGGTAGCTAGATTTTTGTATGGTGAAATCAGATTAGTGAGGATAGGGGTATTATTGGGGTGATGTAAGATCTTTTGAGTGATAAGTAACTGCTGATAGAGTATGTGTTTCTGCAATTCTAGCCATCCTAGTTGTTTGAGGTTAAGACAGTGGTGAGTTTTAAAGGGTGTACATGTAATGAATCCAGCTATGCTATTATAACAGGTAGAAAGTTTGGAGAGGTTGTTTTTAGATAGGTTAGTGTATATAGCAGAGGCATAGAAAAGAGTAGAAATGAGGTGGGTCTGGGCAATAGTTTTCCTGGCTATGGGGGTAAGGAAGGGTTTGATTCTATAGAGAGTACCAAGTTTTTTGTTAACAGATTTTATGGTGGCATTGATATGGTGATCATAGTTAAGACGATTGTCAATTGTAACCCCTAGTAGGCGTGTGGTAGTATCTGGGGTAATGTTAGTAGCATTGTTAGAGGTTATAGAGAAGAATGGTGTGGAAGATTTTTGAGTTGGGGTAAAAAGCAGTAGTTTTGTTTTTTTGGGATTAAGGAGGAGGCAATGTTTCATAAACCAGTTTTCCACATTTTGGAACATGGTTTGGGTGAGGGACTGGAGGGAGGCTATGTTCTTAGCAGTACAGATTAAGGTTGAGTCATCTGCATATTGAATGCAGGTGGCTTGAGGTATGTCCATCTGGAGGTCGTTAATAAATAAGGAGAAAAGAAGGGGGCCTAAGGTAGAGCCTTGTGGGACTCCAATATTTACTGGGAGTAATGAAGACAGATTGTTATCCCAAAGCACTGCTTGCTGCCTATTTTGAAGATAACACCAAAACCATTGTAATGCTAGTGGATCAAGAGAATGGTACTTTAGTTTGTCTAGAAGTAAGTTATGGTTAACCAAATCAAAGGCTTTTGACAGGTCTATAAATAGTGCAGAGGAAAAGGAGTTATTGTTACGATTTTTATTTATAGAGTCAGTGAAGGATAGAAGGGCATTCGTTGTGCTGTGGAATGGTCTGAAGCCATGTTGGCAGTTGGCTAGTTGGTTATTTTGTAGAAGGTGGTTGAGTAGTTGTTTATGAATACATTTTTCCATTATTTTAGCTAATGGGGAGAGTAAGGCAATAGGGCGAAAGTTTGAAAGCTCTATAGAAGATCCACCTTTATGTAGAGGGATAATGTGAGATACTTTCCAAATGGTAGGGATTTTGCCTTCAGAGATAGTTCTGTTAATGAGTATAGATATGGGGTAATGAATAGCTTTTGTGGCAATTTGTAGGTATTCAGATGGGAGTCGGTCCGCAGATGGGGTGCAGGGTTTAAGTTTTTTAAGCAGTTTAAGAATAAAAGATGTAGGAATAGGTTGTATATGAAAGGTAGGAGATGTTGTCTTGGTGGAGTGTGATGGGGAAGCAGTAGGTGGGGGTACAGAATTGGCTAGGGTTTGAATGGCTTCTGTAAAGTATTTATTAAAGGCATCAGGGATCTGGTTGATATTATTATGGTTGAAACCTAATGGAGCAGGAGTAGTTGAGTGTCCTGGTTGAAGAAGTTTGTTTATCCCTGACCAAAATTTTGTGGTGTTTGTTGATTAGTTTGTTGGAGGTGTAGGTAGTAGTCTTTTTTGTCTCTAAGAGTATCTTTCTTGGTGGCATTTCTTAGCTGTTTAAAGAGGAGGTGATCAAATGGACATTTGGTAGCTCTCCATTTAGCCCATATTTTGTTTCTGAGGAGCATCTTCTGCTTAGTTTGTTTTGTTAGCCATGGTGCAGATTTGGATCTTATTCTAGTAGAGTGATAAGGTGCGTGGTAGTCTAGAATTTGAAGAAGGTTAGTGTTGAAGTAGGTCACAGCCTCAAGTTCAAGATGGGTCAGTGGTGACCAGTCACATGCTTGCAGTTCGTTCAGGAAACTATCAGGATTAAAGAATTTTTTTGAGCGGGAAGTTTTGAGTTTGTGAGTAGTTGGGATATGAAATTTTTGTCTAATAATGTAAGTAAGCATATGGTTGCTAATATTGTCGGGAAGGATTCCTGGAGTATAATTGCTAGGGTGGTTATTAATAAGGATCCAGTCAAGAGTAGATTCTTTCCTGTTAGGTTTGTGGATTCTAGTAGGAGTGGTTATTAATTGGGAGAATCCATAAAGATTTATGTGGTTAGTTGGGTACTGAGAACTACAGGTTAGCCAGTCTATGTTGAAATCACCCAGTACAATGGTTTTCTGGGGTAGTTGGGTACAGAGGAGATAAAGAAAATTTTCAAGAGTATTAGTATTGTTACCAGGGGGAAGATACAAGCAAATTAGGTGGATAGATTTGGTGTTGTTGATTTGGAGTTTGGTAGACAGTATTTCAGATTTGGTGTGTAGTGATGGAATCTCATTAAAGAGGGATACTTGGAGATTAGATTTATAGATAATGGCTATACCCCCACCTTTTTTGGTTTTGCGGTCACATCTAAAGATGTTATAGCCTGGAGGGGTAATTTCCTGGTCTAGAGTAGATGGTTTTAGCCAGGTTTCTGTAAGACATAGAATATCAAATGAGTGCAAGTCCAGGAGTGCATGCAGGTGGGGAATTTTATTGTTAAGACTTCTAATATTAAGGTGAGCAATCAGGAGGGAGTTAGGTGCTTTAGCAAATGTAGAAGGTTTAGGTAAGGTTACATTATCAAGGTTATTGTTAGCATTGGGGCCAGTGTTTGGATGAATGTCCCCGTCAAGGAGAAGGTAACACTGGGGATAGTGTAGGAATTTAAGGGTCTTGAGGGAATTATTAAAATTCTTTTTGGTAGTGAGGTAAGTCACATGGGTAGTTCTGTGATATTTTGGTAGTATATAGTTAGAGGTACAGGTTATGTTACTGTGGTTGAGGGTGTACATAAAGGAAGTAGGTAAAGTATGTTGGAAATGATGGTTTTGTTCAAGTAGAATGTGTAGAAGAGAAGCTAGCAGGTTAAGCTGGTGCCAGGCAAGCAAGTACGGTAGATCCAAATAAAAGAAGCCAGCACCCAGGAGAATCTGAAGTAAATAACTTTATTGTAAACTGAAACTATAGTTTATCAAATTCCTGCTGTTCCGGCCATAGGTAGTGACAAATCTACATAAAGAATATGTTCTTCTCAGGATGATCTTACTAAACATCAAACTGATTTAACCAACAGATTTTTGTCCAGGGGCTATTCCCCACAGATTATTAATTCAGCAGTTCAATCCAGCAATATGAAATCCAGAGATTCCCTTCTACAATACAATAGAGGACACAGAGACAATGGTTCTAATTTATGTAGATTTGTCACTACCTATGGCCGAAACAGCAGGAATTTGATAAACATCATTAACAACCATTGGAACATACTCAACTCGCACCCCCTTTTGGAAGATTATTTAGGGGAATGATGCTACTTTTCATATAGAAAGGGTAAATCACTTGGCTCCTTATTTTCTCATTATAAAAGAACAAGCCCGAAGGATGACAATCTCACGCAAAGGACACTCACGGGGGACAAACTAATAGGCATCTATCCTTGTGGCCACTGCAGTTTTTGCAGTTACATTTTTAAAACTACCAGTTTCACTAGTAAAAATACGGGACAAATTCATAACATTGAATTTTTTGGTAATTGCAGTTCAGACTGGATAATCTACCTTGCTACATGTACATGTCAGGCCTTTTACATTGGCCAAACGTCTAGACAGTTTCGTATTAGAATCTCTTAACATTTGGGGGACATCAGGAACCAGAGAATAACCAATGCACTATATAGACATACAACCAAACATTCCACTGCTAAATTTTCATTTACTATCATTGATCGTATAACTGGTAATCGATCATTCAAAGTAGGGTGGCGTGATATTTTGAATAAAAAAGAAAAGAGGTGGATCATTAAACTTGGGGGGCTTTTCCCTCTGGGATTGAATGACAAATTATGATTTTCAAGCATTTCTCAGTTACATTATATATTTCGTTACATTTTCATGGTTTTACCCCATTTTTTTGCACTACAGTTTTACTTATGTTGATGCTTGTGGTTCAATTGTGCATTTATACTCTTTGAGATACTATTATATACTAACCTTTTCCTTTTCTAGCAAACTCATCATTATGCTTTTTATATTTACATTAGAATGCTATTCATTTTGAGGCACAAATGTGATATTTTGAGCTGATGAACAATATTTTTTCATTTATTATGTGGATATTTATCATGGTTTATTATTAACCTTTTTTGTTTTTCTAACCACAGGAAATGATGTCATGATAATCACTAATTGAAGCTATATAAGATTCTGACTCAGTAATACTTTACATGTACTACTGAAGAAAGCCTTTTTGTTCAAGTAGAGTAAGATTTTCAAAGAAGGTCAGTGAATAAGGTATGGTCAGAGAGGCTATTGTGGTAGTTAAGAGTAGGATGTATGTGAAAATAGTATTGTGTGTTGGTGACATGGCAGTAAGTAGAATCAGATGAGAGTAGCTTGTTTGTGTAAGTGAGGTAGGAAAATAGATGGGGATGTTTCAAGAGATTAAGCAGGGTATAGAAAAAGAATAGCAAAGGGAAAGTAATAGAGGTTGAATGGGAAGTAGATATGGGAAATAGTCAGTGCAGAGGATGGATAGGATAGGTAATGGAGCAATTAAAGGGAGAAGTAATTTAGACTAAGTAGGAAAGAAAGAGATAGGGGAGTGGCCTAGTGATGAGGAGGTTTGTGATAGGTAGAGAAAAAAAGGGGAGTGTTTAGTGAGGTATAAGTGTGGGATCACTGGGGTGGGTGGGATATGGGGGTAGGGCATGGGGAGCGGAGTGAGCCCGCAGGGCGAACGGAGCGGGGCAGACCCAAGGAAGGTGAAAGCAGTGTGGAAAAAACAATCAGTAAGGTAGTAGGTTGGAACAGGAGACAGTATGTGGAAAGGCAGCAGTTGGGAGTCTGAGGAAGGGAGAGTTAAAAGAGAGAGAAACCTGGGAGAGTGAGGGTTAGCCTAGGAGTAGTGAAGGTGGAGAAGGAGGGCTAGGTAAAGGGTTATAAGGACTATGAGAGAAAATGTGTATAAGGTTTAAATGGGTTATAGAAGAAGATAGACAAGGAGAAGACTGCAACAATCATAAAAAGGTTTAAAGTAAGAGGTAGGAAGAGAAACGAAAGTGAAATTAGAGGTGAGTGAAGACTGTCATCTAGTGGCCAGAGTTTGTAATAATCCTGTAGAGAGATCGCAGCAGTAGGATAAAAAATAGAAAAGTAATGGAGAAGGGAGGGTTAATTACAATAAAGGTAGGGGGCTGCAGTGTCGTAGGGACAAACAGTGGAGTACAACAGTAGTAGAAACAGGAGGGGGGAGGTATGGCTGCTGGCAGATCTGGCAGTTTATCTAGTACACCTAGAAGGTGTAGAGGACTAGAATATACAGAAAGTAGGTAAAATAAAATCAAAATTACTATGTGACATACAATATTATTTACTGTGGCTTTTAGTCCAAGGGTGTTTAGATTACCCAGGTGAGGAAATACCCAGGCAGGTTTAGGTAGGTGGGTATAGCTGCTCCTTGTAGTCCAATAGGGCACAGCCGGGAGTTGAAAAAGTGAGTGTAAAAGGTTTGAACAGCTGGAGAAAAATAACAAAGAAGGGAGCAGAATGTTAAAATTAACAGGAGGTAAAGCAATAAAGATGTTTCATCAACAGTGCAGATTTCACAGTATTAATTAACTAGGTCAGATAAAACCATCAATATCAGGAATAGGCAATATCTGTCCTGACAATAGGTCAAAAACACTTGTTCAAATAATAAACATTGGCAACAGGATTGTAAAAAGCAATAATGTTTAAGTCAAAAACACAGAGAGGTCATCTAATTTCAAAATAACTCAATTATCTATAACACAGCGACTATATATAGCTATTGAATAAAACAATATACAGTGTAAGTATTGGCTAAAGCCATATCCCTTTCACTAAAAGTAAATCCACTACAGGTAGAACATTGCAGACAGAATGAAAAGACCATCTTTCAGCAGAATAAACAACTCTTTTTAAGTAGATTAGGGTGAACAGCGATAAAGGATGGTTTAGCTCTATTACAGCACTGTGTAAATGTGAAAAATTGTTTAGCTCTATTACAGCATTGTGTAATTAAAGAAGCTAGAGTTATAAATCACGCTGCTACTATTCCAGGTCCCAGGGCTGCAGTAAGGCTTCCACTGAGGCTAGTGGTTAGTATTTTACCTTCTATTTAGTGTACAGTGCCAGAAACTGAGTCAGGTTTCGATAATGTGAGCTACAGAAGCATCTCAGCTGCGACTAGCTAATTGTAGTCACAAGGGATCTAGGAAATCTAACTCTCAAGCATCCTGGTAAAATAAATATGTTGTAGTACAGTGCGCGCAATATCAATTATATAATTTAAAAATCATATAAAGACATTAAAAGCTATTATGGATATCCCTCCGTGAAATCTATGTTAATAAATAAGGATAAACAGCTTCACGACAGCGGTAGCAAACACGCTACTACTGTAGTCGGCTCAGGGGTCACAGAAGGAATCAGGCAGAGGTACTAAGGGGCTAATGCGTTTAATGACTAACCGCTATACCAGCGAAAGCAGCACCGATACAGCAGTACACACAATATCACAGTTTAGTTTAATATGATAGTGCAACCAATTCTGAAATTGTCCTCTTTCATCTATACTGGTGAGATAGGACAGATACCTTTAGTTAGATTAAAAATCTTTGCTGGTGTGCAAGGGCAGATACCTTTAGTTAGTTTAATACTCTCCCGTCTAGTGTACCATATACTTTGAAGAAGGTAAGGTAGTGCGGAGAAGCTAGAGTAGCAATCCGCCGACAACGGGCATGCACTCAAAATGCTCGTTGTTAGGACATTTACGGCACTAAGGCGTAACCTGATGGCAGCTATTGAAAATATCTGGTCTTAAAGCTGGTTGTGCGAGTCAGTAGTAAACAGAGGAGTAACTACTGTGTTTCAACCCAATTCAAACAAAGTAGAAGCATTTTACTGGTTCCCGGTGTAGCAATGCAGCGGTAATGGAGCCGCAAAAAGGCGGCAATTTAGTGAGACAGACAGAGTATACGTTGCAGGAAACTACTAATAGTACTGTAAAATGGTACAGAAAAAAAGCAGCTGGCAAACATATAATAGGGTACCATACAGGCAATGCTTTGAAATCACAAATAGTACTGTAAAATGGTGCAAAAAATAAAAATAAAAACAGCTGGCAAACACATGTAAAAGGGAACTTTACAGGCAATGCTTTGAAATCATATAAATACAAGTATCAAAACACACAGAACTTACATTGGTATACAGATTAAGACACCAGGGATTGCTCAGCAGCCACGCGTAGAGTGGGGGAAATAAAGATGGCACTTCTAGGGAGCTAGTCCCATATAATAGTTCAGGTACGGATGTGGTAAGCTGGGGGAGGGGCAAATTATACAAAGGAAGAACAGAGACCGGAAGACTGGGATAAGCAGGAGGTGTAGGAGGTAGACGGGATCAAAATTAAAGCTGGGGGGGGGCAAAGTGTAGAAAAGCAGAAAGGAGACCAGAAGACTAGGGTAAGATGGAGGGGCAGGTAGGTCAGAGAGAACTGGACTAAGTAGTTAAAAGCAATGGAGGTGGGGGTGGAGGGTGATATAGATACACAGGGGAGAAAGTCTAGCAAAGGTGGGACACTGTAAGGGTTTAGTGGGAAGGAAAAGACACCTTAGAGTTGTGTGTGGGGAGGTAGAGAAGTATAGATAAATAAGAGAGGAGGGGAGAATCAATGTAGACTGGTACAGTGAAAGGGACTAGTATTGTGAGAATAGGAGAGGGAGAGGAAAAGGAGAATGTATAATAAAAAGAGAAGGGAGAGAAGAGGTAGAGAGTGAGGGCTAGGAAGAGTATAGTCTGAGTAGGATAGCAGAGGGAGACCCAAGGAAGGTGAAAGCAGTGTGGAAAAAACAATCAGTAAGGTAGTAGGTTGGAACAGGAGACAGTAAGTAGAAAGGCATCAGTTGGGAGTCTGAGGAAGGGAGAGTTAAAAGAGAGAGAAACCTGGGAGAGTGAGGGTTAGCCTAGGAGTAGTGAAGGTGGAGAAGGAGGGCTAGGTAAAGGGTTATAAGGACTATGAGAGGAAATGTGTATAAGGTTTAAATGGGTTATAGAAGAAGATAGACAAGGAGAAGAGTGCAACAATTATAAAAAGGTTTAAAGTAAGAGGTAGGAAGAGAAATAAAAGTGAAATTAGAGGTGAGTGAAGACTGCCATCTAGTGGCCAGAGTTTGTAATAATCCTGTAGAGAGATCGCAGCAGTAGGATAAAAAATAGAAAAGTAATGGAGAAGGGAGGGTTATTACAATAAAGGTAGGGGGCTGCAGTGTCGTAGGGACAAACAGTGGAGTACAACAGTAGTAGAAACAGGAGGGGGGAGGTATGGCTGCTGGCAGATCTGGCAGTTTATGTAGTACACCTAGAAGGTGTAGAGGACTAGAATATTTTATTTTTATTTATTTATTTTATTTTACATTTGTTGACCGGGCTAGTCCAGCTGGATTAATGTCCATTTTCAGTGGAGGCCCGGGGAGAAAAGCTCCTGAGGTTAGATACAATATTGGAAATACATAAGAAGACATAGTACAAGTGTGATTTTACAAAGGTAAAAATGAACATACAAATATTATAGATTTTAACTTATCAGAACAATTCTAGCAAAACAATATAATAAGGTATGAGCTCATAAAGTATATAAAAGGTAGTTTTGAACCATGGTAGATAATACACAAACTTTTTTTTTTTTTTTTTTTTTATTTATTTATTTTTTTTTTTATGCTAAAAAGAGATATGAATATTTACAATAAATAGGGGTAATATATCAGTTGAAGTAAAAGATAAAATCCAAGTGGATAAGAAAAGTTTATGATAGAGTTGAGGATGCCAACAGGCTAGTCTGGGTTGGTACAAGAGCAAAGCCAGAATTTGTTAAGATGTATTAAAAGTTGTTTTTTAAATAGTGGAAGAGTATGCAAAGAGGACAGATCAGATGGAAGATTATTCCATATTTTACCTACTGAGTTAGAAAAAAGGCAGTTGCCTGCAGAGTTCATAGTTTTGGTAATATTAACAAGTAATTTGTCAGAGGAACGTAGTTGTTTCAGATTGATATAGGGAGTCAAGAGTTTGGAAAGAGCTGGTGTTTTAGAAGGTTGGTATAGAATTTTGTGTGTAATTAAGAGTTGTTGAAAAATAAGTTTATTAGGGAGTTCCAGCCAGTGTAGTTGTTGTAGGTTTAGACAGTGGTGAGCTCTAAATTGTGATGTGGTGGCAAAGCGGGCAATATTGTGGTAAGATGTAGTGAGTTTCTTAAGGTTGCTTTTAGATAGAATAGTGTAAATAGGAGATGCATACAAAAGGGTAGAAATAAGATGTGTTTGGGCTAGGGTTATCTTAGTTTCAGGTGTGAGGAAGGACTTTATTCTGTATAGGGATCCAATCTTTTTATTAAGGGCTTTTATTGTGTTGTTGATGTGACAATCAAAGTTAAGATTATTATCAATAGTAACACCAAGAAGTTTAGTTGAGGAGTCAGGAGAAATTATGGTGTTATCAGTTGCAGTAATACAGAAGTTTAACAAAGTAGATTTACGGGTAGGTGAGAAGAGTAATAATTTAGTTTTTTTGGGGTTAAGGAGTAGACAGCGATTGGAGAACCACTGTTCAACAGTTGAGAAGGCTGATTGTGTTTGAAACTGGAGTTCTGTTTGAGAAGAGGCAGTGCAAATTATAGTGGAATCATCTGCATATTGTATGCAGGTAGTATTAGGTATAGATGATTGAAGGTCATTAATAAAGATGGAAAATAAAAGTGGGCCTAGGATAGACCCTTGAGGAACTCCTAAAGAGATAGGGAGGAGAGCAGAGAGAGAATTTTTCCAGAGTACGGCTTGCTGACGATTTTCAAGATAGGAAGAAAACCAGGTTAGGGAAGAGGGCTCCAGGGCAATAGATTTTAGTGTGTGCAGAAGAAGTGTATGATTTACCATATCAAAGGCTTTTGATAGGTCTATGAAAAGAGAAGATGTAAGATTATTGTTATTACGGTTTAGGTTTATTGTGTTGGTGAAGGAGAGAAGAGCTGTGGTAGTACTGTGAGCAGGTCTGAAACCATGCTGAGTGTCTGCCAGAAGGCTATTATTGAGGAGATGGTTGAGTAGTTGTTTATGTATGCATTTTTCCATGATTTTAGCTAAGGGGGATAAAAGTGCTATGGGACGATAGTTGGAGAAGACGTAAGATTTGCCTCCTTTATGGAGGGGAATGATATGAGATACTTTCCAGATTGCTGGGAAATTACTTTCTTTTATTGATCTGTTTATTAAGATAGAGACAGGGTAAGCAATGGCTTTTGCTGCTAGTTGCAGGAATTCAGCAGGAAGCTTATCAGCGGAAGGGGTGGTAGGTTTAAGTTTTTGGATAAGAGATTGTATATAGGAGGTAGATACAGGTTGTAGTTGAAGGGGAGGAATGGTATTTATTAAGGTATTTGGAGGTAGTTGAGAAGTATCAGGAGATAGTTGGTTGGCTAGAATTTGTATAGAATTGGTGAAGAAGGAATTAAAGTTATTGGCTGTTAGTGTGGGATTATCAGGGTCAGAATCCTGAGGGTTGGGTGTAATAATTTGGCCGGGGGTCAACAGACTATTGATGCTGGACCAGAATTTTTTGGGTTCCTTTTGGTAGTTTTGAAGTTGAAGGTAATAGTTCTTTTGTCTGTAAGAATGGCTTTTTTGTACTGTTTCTAAGCTCTCTAAACTTTTGGTGGTCTATTTGACTTTTGGTGAGCCATTTATGCCAAGATTTATTTCTGAGGGTGATTTTATGCTTAGTATTTGTGGTTAGCCAGGAGCAGTTTTAGTTTTAGTTCTAATGGTTCGACTTGGGGCGTGTTGATTAAGAATTGCTAAGAATGTTGAGTTGAAGTGTTCCACTGCTTTGTTGAGTGGGAGATGTTTTAGTGGGGCCCAATGACATTGGAAAAGTTCAGCTTGAAACCGATCAGGGTTAAAATGTTTCTTTGAATGAAGGGTTCTAAAGGTTGTGGGTAAGGTTAAGTTGGTTTTGCTTCTAATTATATAGGTTAGTGAGTGGTCACTAAGGTCGTCAGGAAGAATACCTGTTTGGTAGGTTTGCAGGGGGGTATTAGTGAGGATCCAGTCTAAGGTAGAAGCTTTATTATTTATTTTATTGGTTCTAGTGGGAGTATTGATAAGTTGTTTGAAGCCAAAGAGGTTGATATGTGAGATAGGGTAAGCATTGTTACAGGAATGCCAATCTATATTAAAGTCACCAAGGACTAGTGTTTCTTGTGGAAGTTTGATAGAGAGTTGGTAGAGTATATCTTCAAGGGTATTGATGTTATTTCCAGGGGGGAGATATGCACAGATGATGTTAATGGCTTTATTGGTATTGATTTGTATTTTAGAGCTAATTACTTCAGCATAATTATTTTGAGTAAGAGTTAGGTCTAGAGGAATCAGTTTAAGTTTTGCTTTATACAGGATGGCTACACCGCCTCCTTTCCTATTAGTGCGATCAAACCTAATAATGCTATAACCAGGTGGGGTAATTTCGATGTCTTTAATTGAGGGTTTTAACCAAGTTTCTGATAGGCATAAAATATCAAATTTCTCAGTTTCAAGAAGGGCATGGAGTTGAGTAATTTTGTTACAGATACTACGTACATTAAGATGGGCAATAGACAAAGAGTTTGAAGGTTTAGAGTAAGAGAGGGATAAAGGTTTAGTTAGGTTTTGTTCTATGTTGGTTGTAGTATGATGTGGACCAGGATTGGGGTGAATATCACCATCTTGTAGTAAGTGGAGAAGAGTAGGATATATCTTTGGTTTAAGATTATAGTGAATGTCATTTGTTTTTTTGGTATAGGTTTTTCTGAATTTGCAGTGTACTAATCTGTGATATTTGGCTAGAAGGTAGATGGACTGAGAGGGTGAATGCAAATAGGATGAAGATGAAGATGTTGTTAATGTGGAGGTACCTTTAGAGGGCAGTGGAGTAGAGAGAGTCTGAGAGTATTCGTAAGAAGTTATGATGTAGGAAGTTACAAGAGATGATAACAATAGTAAAAAGATGAGTAGTCTTAGTAAAGCAGGTATAGATAGTGTGGGCATAGTGGTATCAAAGTAGTTATGCAGAGAAGTAGGAGGAAGTGAGATGAAGTAAAGTTTAAAGAAAGAAATTAGAAATTAAAGAGGGTGGGGTAGGAGGTAGGGATATAATGTGGTATGAATAGTGTTTAAGAAAGGGGAGGGGGAGTAATTATGAGAAGAGAAGGTGTAATGAACTCAGAGAGTTATGTAGAGATTTGATTGGATAGGAGGTTTAAAGGGGTGTGTCCCTATTAGAGATAAAGGAAGGACCCCTGGGGGTGGGTGGGAATTGGGGGTAGGGTGGGGAGCGGAGTGAGCCATGAGGCAACAGCCGGGAAGAGAAAAGGTCCAGGAGAAAAACAATCAGTGAAGTGCTCAGAAAGAAGGTAAGTAAGGCAAGGGTAAGTAAATATATTTGGTGTCAAGAGGTAGGAGCAAGTAGAAGCTAGAAATATCAGAGCAAGTGGAAAGAGAAAAGTGGAACAGAAAGGGGCTGACAGTAGGTAAGATAGAGAGGTAGAGGAGGTTTCCAGAGGAAAAACCCTAGAAGTAGGGGCCACCTAATGACCACAGGGGATATGTCAATACTTGCTGCTTACAAGGCTTATGATTTAAAGCAAGAGGCAAGTAGCTAGGGATATTATTGGCAAATATATGATCAGTTGGTTGAGAGGAGGGGGGGGTTAGTTGCTGGCTGCTGGCAGTGCTGACCTTGGGTTTTACAACTTCACTGCGAAAAAATTACAGAAGATTAAGAAGAGCAGGAGCTCTAGGTCATACTTTCTATTATTTTTCCACGTGTAGGCTCCACAGGGTGGGATAACTTGTGTTCCTTAAATTAGGTGAGGAGAGTAGCATGTTTGGATGGGATGCAAGAACCCAGACCTAAAGGTGGTCAGGAGGGTTTTACTGTTTCTATTATTTTTCCACGTGTAGGCTCCACAGGGTGGGATAACTTGTGTTCCTTAAATTAGGTGAGGAGAGTAGCAGGTTTGGATGGGATGCAAGAACCCAGACCTAAAGGTGGTCAGGAGGGTTTTACTGTTTCTATTATTTTTCCACGAGTAGGCTCCACAGGGTGGGATAACTTGTGTTCCTTAAATTAGGTGAGGAGAGTAGCAGGTTTGGATGGGATGCAAGAACCCAGACCTAAAGGTGGTCACGAGGGTTTACTGTTTCTATTATTTTTCCACGAGTAGGCTCCACAGGGTGGGATAACTTGTGTTCCTTAAATTAGGTGAGGAGAGTAGCAGGTTTGGATGGGATGCAAGAACCCAGACCTAAAGGTGGTCAGGAGGGTTTTACTGTTTCTATTATTTTTCCACGAGTAGGCTCCACAGGGTGGGATAACTTGTGTTCCTTAAATTAGGTGAGGAGAGTAGCAGGTTTGGATGGGATGCAAGAACCCAGACCTAAAGGTGGTCAGGAGGGTTTTACTGTTTCTATTATTTTTCCACGAGTAGGCTCCACAGGGTGGGATAACTTGTGTTCCTTAAATTAGGTGAGGAGAGTAGCAGGTTTGGATGGGATGCAAGAACCCAGACCTAAAGGTGGTCAGGAGGGTTTTACTGAAGGAACGCCAAAGGTAGGAACCCACAGCAGCCAGGGAAATCTAATGTAGAGATTTTACCTATACAGAAAGTAGGTAAAATAAAATCAAAATCACTATGTGACATACAATATTATTTAATGTGGCTTTTAGTCCAAGGGCGTTTAGATTACCCAGGTGAGGAAATACCCAGGCAGGTTTAGGTAGGTGGGTATAGCTGCTCCTTGTAGTCCAATAGGGCACAGCCGGGAGTTGAAAAAGTGAGTGTAAAAGGTTTGAACAGAATATTATTTACTGTGGCTTATAGTCCAAGGGCGTTTAGATTACCCAGGTGAGGAAATACCCAGGCAGGTTTAGGCAGGTGGGTATAGCTGCTCCTTGTAGTCCAATAAGGCACAGCCGGGAGTTGAAAAAGTGAGTGTAAAAGGTTTGAACAGATTGGTATGCAGATTAAGACACCAGGGATTGCTCAGCCACGTGCAGAGTGGGGGAAATAAAGATAATAGAGTGGAGATAATGGATAATGGAGAATCTTTTCCTGAAATGAAAAGTCAAAAGTGTCCAATGGGACTATTCAATCTAGAGTGCAACTGTCATTCTCTTTCAAGAGCTGAAAAAAACACTGTCAGTCAGTGATGTTTTTAATTTGTAAATGCTGCCTTTAGTAAACCCAAAAAAAAATCAGACTGCCATCATCTCCAAGTCTTCAAAACCTTTATCCATTCTGCACCTTAACACTGTTACGTCAGTTGGTTTATTAAACACATGGAGAAGAACACAGTTGTATTATGCATATTGCCACATTATAATATTTAATTTCAAATTTACCAGACTTAATTTTACTCCCTAGCTCTGCATTACCAAAGTCTTAGTCACATGTGGTAATATCACCATCTAATGGTTGAACAAACAAATATCTCTATTACCTTCACTACTGTACATAAACACTTCAACTCAGACTGCTTCTGCATTCTCCCTTGACCCAAGATACTATTTCAGGTGCACTTGACAACAAAAAAAAAATTATAGATACCTATAAACTAGATAGTATACATCATATTAACATTTAGGATTATCAATAGGATTAATATCAGAAACACTATCATGAACAGTATCTAAAGCTCTGAATCAAGTCTGTCTGCAAAACAATTTGTCATTTCCAAAGGAATTATGAAAAAGAAGACATTACGAGCAATATATTGTATGCCATTTTACTTTTGAGTCATATATTTGTAAGATCAACTCTGTTTTATATTCTACAAAGAAAATATGTGTTATTGCTGTATTAGTCTGTGTGATAAAAAGCTAGCTAATTATTTAATTATGTTTACTGGGCTAAAAAAAGTATTATAAAAGAATATAACTTGAGTTTTCATATCACAAAGGTGGTTTCACAGCTGTTTCTAAAATGTTACAGAAAAGTGTACCTTTTTAAGAACAGGTCTCCTTTTATCTTTTGCCTGAAGTTCTTCTCTCCTTTACCATATGATTTCTAAAACACACTAAGTGTTTTAACTGCCTTTCTGCAGACTAGCAGATTGCCTGATTGCTTTTGTTCATAGAGTGTACCACTTAGGACTCCATTGCTGTATCATAGTAGGCTTACTTTTTTTATGGTATTTCCCAACCAGTTTTGATTTTTTTCTAAATTTATAAAAGGACTACCATTCTCTGATAACAAATTTGTGCATCTCTTAGTGTTGTCTGCCCACTCTACCAGAAGCCCAGGTGTGGGGTATCTGGCTGGATGCCAGAGTCTCAGATGGGAGGGAGTGAACTAAGCAACTACTTGGCAGTTGTCTGTTGTTATCAATAAAGGTACTGTGATGAAAGACATCACCTTCTAATAGACACAAACGAAATTACCACTCATCCCTTAAGGCAGTAGTAGTAGTAGCGGGTTGGAGAGCTTATGTCAGGAACTATATGCAAAGGAGTGAAAATGCATATCACTGTCTACATCACCACAAACATCTCTGTCATCTGATCAGGCAGGAGAATAGTATAAGAAGCAGTTCCACTTCCCAACAACTTCTACCTTTTCAGACTATGAACCCTGGTGTTACACTAAAATGGAATGGGATATGTGAAGACAGGGTAGGAAGAAACTGTTTTAGGTATCCCTTCAAGATATAACTTTATCCAGTGGCTTTAAGGAGTGTTTTCATCTTTTCATCTTTAAGAGCGGGTTCTTAGTGGATGGATCATGATAATATGAAGAATTCACCATGTGTAGCTATTTTTTCTTAAGTAACAAAAATTGATTGTAAATGCCAGCCTATTTATAAGATTTCAAATGGAGCTTGTATAAGAACTGTCTTGACATTTGTTTAATCTGTGCTACTGAGGATACAGCACTTTACATTTGCAGAGGCAGCCAAATAGTTGATCTGCCATAGTGTTTGCTGGTTGATGAGTTAGAAGGTAGAAATGTTCTGGGTAGAATTCGATCACCAGACTTGAGAACAGTCAGAAAAAAGTATATTGTCCCAGCATAGTGCATTTTATTTACTGACATCTGATTACTAGGAACGTCCAACTGGGTAGAAGCCCATTTTTAGTGGAGGCCTGTGGATAAAAGCTCCAAATTATTACATAACATTTTAAGAATAATAATTTCACAATCTTCAAAAATGAAATAAAAACATCTGCAATTTAAATAATTATAACAAATTAGACATAATATAAAACATTGGTTAAGAACTGCTGCAAGTTATATGACAATCATTTAATATTTAGAAACATTTTAGACACTTTGTAAAGAAATGAAAGCTAAGCTAGTCTAATGCAAACAGGAATTGCAATATGGTGTGAGGAAAAAAACAGGCTTATGGTATATTTAGAGAGAAAGTCAGTGAAGACGAACTGATAGAAGTAAGGAAGTAAGTGAAGAAGGGAGTAAGGAGGTATAAGGAATGAAAAGGTACTTGCTCACATTTAGGGATATAGGTTAGCCTGCTTTTAGCTAGGAAGTCTTGAAAGATGGGAGTGAGGGTATAGACCTGATGAATACAGGTAAGGCCTTAGCAGCCTTGTACGAGTACAGACAGTGCCCAGCAGATATGATAGGTTTATAGACAGACAGGAGTTTTTTGTCACAGGATTGCAATGACTGACTGGGAACATAGTTGTAAAGAATGTTTTTAGTGGTGGACAGGCAGATGGATGTTGGATAATTATACAGGTGGTAAGCTGTTTGTGTGTTAGTTGATGAGGCAACTCTAACCAATTTAGACTTTTTAGTACTATACAGTGAAGGGTTCTGAAAGGGATATTAGCTGCAAATTTTGCAATTTTGTTAATGCATTGTTCAAGTTTTAATTTCCAAAGCCTTATTAGTGCAGTAGGTAGTGTATATCTCACAGTCTGAAGTTCATGAGTTTGATACTCACACAGGGCAGTTTCAATTTGGATTGGACAGTGGTGCAGCAGGTTGTGTAGTCCCCTCACAGCAACAGGTTCTCTGATTTGATTCACGGCTGGGGTGCCTTCTGTGCAGAGTCTTCATTTATCCCTGTGTTCATGTGAGTTTCCTCTGTGTGCTCTAGTTTCCTCTCACATTACAAAGACATGTGTCTGGAATGTTTCTCTGTGGACCTCTGCTGAAAATTGGTTTGTTCCAAGTTGGTCTTTCCTGGTAAATAGATATTAAATAAATAAATAATTTTTGTGAAACCTGGAGGTTAGTAAGGATGGGAGTGCCATAAAGAGGAGTAGGGATTAGATAAGTTGTGACAAGTGTAGTTTTAGTTGCATCAGTGAGAAAGTTTTTGGCTCTGTAAAGCATCTCTAGTTTTTGATGACTTTTTCTTATACAATTTTGTATATGCATGTTGAATGTAAGATTATCATCCACTATCATCCCTAATAATTTGCTATGAGATGTGACATCAATGGTTGTATTATCAAGAGAGAGGACTTTAAATTTTGTTTTTTCATGAGAGAGGCATTTAGGGAAAAAAAGTAGTAGTCTGGTCTTTGGGTTGAGAATGAGTTGCGAGTTACGAAGCCATGTTTCAGTGGCTGTTAAAGCTTCCCAAGTAATTTTTTTGTTGGTGTACCACATTGTCAGATGTGCAAATGAGAGCAGAATCATTTGCGTATCTTATTAGAGGGGCCTGTTGTGTAGATGTGCAGAAAGTGTTGGTTAAAATGTTAAACAGGAGGGGACCAAGGATAGATCCTTGTGGCACACAAGTAGTGACTGGGAGGTAAGGAGAGAGTGGAGTGCCATTTTGCTCACTGATACCTATTGGACAGGTAGCTTTTGAACCACAGAAGGGTGGGCTGACAGAGACCTAGTACGGACATTTGAAGTAGACATTTTCTGAGACAAGCTGTCAAAATCTTTAGACAAGTCTAGAAATAAGGAAGAGGCTAATTTTCCATTATCTCTAGCTTTATTGACAGCATCTCTATAGGTTAGAAGGGCAGTGCTAGTACTATAGGAAGAATGGAAGCCATGTTGTGTAGGGGATAGGAGGTCTTCCTGCAGGAGATAATCTAGCAATTGTTTTTGAATACATTTTCAAGTATTTTGGTGAGGGGAGATACGATTATCATAGGTCTAAGGTTATTAATGTCTGTTGAATTTTCTCCTTTGTGCAGCGGGATAATGTGCATCTTTTCCAGAGAAATAGAATGTGGGATTCCTGGACTGACCTAATTATAAGGAATGAGGCAGGATAGGCAATGCTATTGGCTGCTATTTTTAGGTAGTCACTCTGAAGGTCATCAGCTGAAGAAGAGCATGGTTTAAGTTTGTTTAAGAGTAGTTTTTCCACCTTTAAACTCTCCATAGCTTTTCTCTCCATGTTGTTGCTTCTCTTAGGCCTATTGCTTGCTGCTGTAGGAGTTCTCTGGCACAATCCAGCAGCTCCAAAGAGTAAAGAAAGCTCCCAAGTGCCCTTGCCAAATTTCCCCTAGTAGTATAAATCCTATCTTGGGTCTCCCCTGAAGAGAGGCCTGTAGCCTAGTAGGACTTACCCAGTCAACAGTGGATAAATAAAAGGTAAAATATCATCAGGTGGTTTACTAATTATCAGTGAACTGAGCTGTGAATATCCACCTGATTTATGATGAACCTTGGAGTGCATCACAACCTATTATGGACACACCATGATGATGCTGGGCATGTTTCTGAATCCCAGGGTATCTCTTACTTTACACAATTAATTATCTATCAGGGCCACTCCCTGTTCATTTAGACCTAACACCCAAGAGGTGCTTACTTTAGACAGACTACACTTTATTTTTGCCCATGCAGAAAAAAAAAGCTTTGGTAAAGTGGGCCCCAGCTTACTAGAATCACCATCCCTCAAATATTTGTAATAATAGTAACTAGTTGCCCTTCACAGTCTAACTACTTGTAGATCTCAGAAAGACTCATGTCTGTCCTTGCTTTCTAGGAAAAAGATAATCCTTAATACTTACAATTAAACCAGTCTGAATTCACTACTTTTGAGATAATTGTCCCCCCTTTTTTTCTCCCCTACCTCCCTGCAGCAGACCATTAGCTGCTGCCAGCTATTCTTCTCACTCAGTGGGTCTTTTGCCCTCGCTTTAGCCTCATCTGGACTCATTCCAAACCATGTGCAGCACCTGTGGTGAGATCACAGATGCTGGTGTGGTATCATACTGCTGCCGGAGAGTATTCTCTAACCTCATCACCATTTGGCAGCCTTGGAAGCCTCATGGGGGTGCAAACTCCCTTCTATGCATTATCAGCCACCCAAACAAACAATATGCTGCTTTAACTCAGAGTTCTCCATGTTCTTAATGCTGCTATGGCAGTAAACCAGGTAATGTCCCTCTCCCAGAATGAGTAAGCTAGCATGTGCCCGTCACTTCCATCCTTCCACACCCAGTTCCACCAGTGCCACTAGATAAGCATGGATCTTTTACAGAACAATAAGGACTTTATCCCTCAGTGCCATGGGGGGGGGGGGGGGCTGGACCTGTATTGGAGTTGGTAATTGTGAAGTTCCTTCTGCAAACGTTTTGCATTCTCAGTTGTTCTATATTCTTATATTGCTCCCTTTGGTTTTGTACAGATGTTTCTTACACGGGAAATATTTTTGTCTATTCTGTACAGTTTCATACTGGTATGACTTACTCACATTGTAATTATTTATATTTTATGTCATTAGATGTATCAATGTGGGTTCACTTTATAATTTCAAAATACTGAAATACAGAATTTCAGTATTTCAAAATCATAAAGTCGAAAACTGAAAATCGCGAAAGTGTATAATCGTGAATTCGAATATCTCAAATTCACAGTTATGGCTTACGGTACATGACGTGCAGTGTTGGGAGTGTATTGTGTATGCATGTAGGTGCAACTGAAGGTAAGTGAGTGTTTTGTAAGAGTTATGTGTGGGAGTTTGAGTGTGTCTGAATGTGTGGATGTATGCATATGTGTGATGTTTGTGTGTGTGTGTGAGGGACTGTGAAATGTGAGGGTGTGTGTTTCCTTTTTGTGTCTGTGCGATCTCGGAGTTAATATATATAAGTAGGGGATGTGTGGGGGTGACTGCTTACATGTAGTGTAGGTTTGTTTGTTTGTTTGTGTTTTTGTGTTTGTGTGTGTTTTGTTTGTTGTAGTGTGGGTTGGACAATGTATGTGTTGTGTGGTGTATGGTTTGTATGTGTTCGTGATTGTGTGCTTCGCAATAGTGTGCTGTCGGGATTATGGGTTTTCAACTTTATGATTTCGAAACACTCAAATTCGGTATTTCAGTATTTCAAAATTATAAAGTGAATCCATCAATGTATTACTTCACTGTATTTCAGTTTTCATCCATTTTGTATGTATACATATTGTATTGATTTTTACTGTGTGTTACTAATCATATCAATGTGCTTGTATCAGTAGGCATATTAGTGAAATCTTTGTCTGAACTGCTGTATACTTTTCACTTTTACTTACCCTTGTTATGGTATTTTTGGCCTAGGTCATTGCTGAAAAAGGTACTTGGATAAGCTTACCTGTATGTGTTACTAAACAAACAAAATAAATTATCATCAAAGCACTACCTGGTAGTTTCAGTAAAGAACTCGTGTAGGCTGGTTACACATATAAGACATACAAGTCTTTCTTCAGAGCCTGGCAGACATTGCAAATACTATAAAGTCTCAGAAATGTTAGAACTGCCAATTTCTTTCTGAGCTATTTATTATTCTGTAACTCAGAAACATAATTCCAGATTCAATGTGCTTTTTCTGGAATTAGAGCCACTATATTGTCTTTTAATCACATAATTCATAACAAGCCTTTCAGTTATTTTATTCTTTTTAAATTAAATACACCCAAACTACAACTATTAGGACGTCTGCTTTTGCAAGATAATTTAATGTAAAACTGAAAGCTGTAGTTCCAGAAATTCAGCTTGCTTCTCACTGTGAGTGGGATAGACAGCAAACCTGAAAAAATACATGATGCCACATTTTTGCATAATCTAAGATGAAGAAATCTTGAAGGTATTTAATGCACTTACCTTTCAAGAAGTGAAGAATGGCCAAAATCACAACAATAAGGGAGACATTCAGAAATGAATGTGAGCCTAGAATAAATGCTATTTATTTTTCAACTGATATATACAAAAAAGTGGCAAAGCCTATGAGCTTGTTGAGCAGCATGATTCATGGATAAGTCACAGAATATACTGTGTCAATATAAATAATCAAACAAAAAAAGCTGTTATAAGAAGCAGAAATGATGTTAGCTAAGACTGCAAATGTATGCAGATTAAGGACAATTACAAAAATAGATTTAAAGAATTAACTAAGGAGATTGGATTGTGTAAGATAAACTATGAGTCGAAGAATAAAACAAAAATGTAGCTTTACCTGAAAATGCGCAATAAGAGTAATGGGGAAGAAAAAGCAGGTGTATGGGGAGTATGACAACATAAAAAATAAAAGCCTCAGATGCCAGATGTGGCTATAAACATGACATGAAGCATGAAGTTGTGGAATAAAGAATCATTTTACAAAAATGTTTGAGGGGGAAAAATAAGACTGTTCACAAAATGTTTGCTACCATTGATAAAATGGAAAGATTTGTTTCTGTGAAATCAGAACGTAAAAAGACAGTATAAAAAGACAGTCACTTTAATAAAAGGATTTCATGATTAATTAAACAAATATTTAATTTAAGTTAGACACTAGTACAAGGTGTAGTATTTTGTCAGAAAACAATTCTAATGTATTGGAACTGGAAGTTACAAAAACAAACAAAACAATGTACACATTACTTAGTTATTGAAGACATATAAGGCAGGCTTGAGTCACAAGCTATTGCCTCATTTCTATGAAAATGGAACATAAAAACGTTTCTTTTAAATAGTGGTACTGTGGCTTGGTTTAATAGTGCAGAGAAATGAAGGCCTGAGTCAGATTAAATGAGATCCCTTAATGACTTTGGGGCCAGATGGGAGAGAATATAATTGACAGGCTGATGTCAGTGCACTTATTCTGGAGAAAAGAGGGAGGTAATCCAGCCTACTGCAATGCCAACAGCTCCTGGAGGCAGGGGCATATGGCATTCAGCAATATCTGTCAAACCATGTTCATGTGGAGGGAAGGGAGGAATTAGGCCAGAAAACAAAAAAGACTAGTTATCACTGCCTGAATGATGGTAACACCACAAGTAGATATTTTCCTAGTGATGCAAAATGACTGGTTGGTAGTGGCAGTGTCTAGATGGTCAAGCACGCATGTGGACTGGGAAGAAATAAAAAATATTTACACCGATTCAGGAAAGTAATGCATCTAATATTTTGTATCTTTTAGCTTATGAGAAATAGGTGCTAATGAATCTTGTTTACAGTGTACAGTCATAGTACATGTATGTATATATATATATATATATATATATATATATATATATATACATATATATATATATATATATACATGTATATATGAATCTATTTCAGAAGATCAACTCTTCAGAAAGTCGAACTTCATATGCTCAAGACCATATTATTGACTTTCTGAAAAGTTGAACAACACAAAACAACAAAAATCTATGTTGCCCCCTGCACCTCCAAACACCCTGCATATTATATATATACCAACTCCAACTTCATACTGCAGTGGGGAAAAGGGTGAATTCCCTGATTCCCACTGTATTACTGTATTGTTATCACCATATAAAACCATCAACATTTCAAAAAGTCAATCATATGGTCTCAACCACATGAAGTTCGACTTTCTGGCTTGATTTTCTGAACGGGACCCATATCTACATATCTATATATGATCAGTCACACAATTACATCATTAGATCGGATACCTTGCAAAGTAATGAATGTTGTATATTTCGGCTTTTCCCGGTTAGGGGTCGCCACAGCGGAACTCCAGTCTGCTAATGATTGGCAGTAGATTTTTACGTACCGAGTTGCCAGCCCTGACGCACAACCTTCAGTGAAGGTACGCCCATTCACGCATGTCTCCATACGGAAGACGCTCTAGCTGAGAATCAAATGGGACAATGTCTTACTGTGAGGTGACAACGCTACCACAGCACCACCACCGCAGTACAGTCTTAGGAAGCTTAGCAGGAGGACATTATACTCAATTAAGTGCAATGCTTTATCAGTAATTTGTTCTCTGATGTAAGTACCAGTAGCTATCAAGGCTAGAAATGAGCAGGGATTAAAATAAATGGAAAGTTTAAGTGTTGCTAAGAAACAGTAAAGCCAACAAAATGGCTGAATGGCATGGTATTGGTTATGAAGTGCAATATTTGTATTTCTCTCAGATCTCCAAATAATACTTCTTCTTTCGGCTTTTCCCTGTTAAGCGTCACCACAGCAGATCACCTGTCTGCTCATAATTGGCAGTGGAGTTTTACATGTCGAGTTGCCAACCTGACGCTCAACCTTCCACAGAAGGCACACACATGCACGCACTCATGCCTAGGGCCAATTTTAGTGTGTCCAATCCACCTACAGCATGTCTTTGGGATGTGGGAGGAAATCGGAGCACCTGGAGGAAACCCACGCGACCACGGGGAGGGCATGCAGACTCTGCACAGAAGGCACACCAGCCGAGAATCGAACCGGAGAACCTCTTGCTGTGAGGTGGCACGCTAACCGCTGCACCACCGTGGCCACCCCAATCTCCAAATAATACTAATATTACTAATTACATACAGTTGAGAAAATATTCTCAGTTATGGTAAATGCTATGTTGTTTACTGTATTCAATGCTGCTCCAAGCTGTTAACATTTAACATGCTTGTATAAAGATATAGACTCCTGAGACTTTGATATGGTCTCTCATCAGCATGTAACAGTTGTATAAGTAATTGAAAACTTAGAAGGTGTTGTTAACATAAGTGATTATCTATTAATTTGGCATCAGATACAACAAAAGCATGACAAGATATTAACTACAACTACTGAACATACTGAGACAATTTAATGTTAGAGTAAATAACAGCAAGTCTAAAATAAGAGCGATAGGTCTGCAGTATGGATGGCACTTTGTAACATCAACCAGATTGAAGGTAGACTCAAAGAACACCAGCAATAGTGGTGGTGCCAAAGCCAGAAGGCAAATACATGTTTAAGTTTATTTAGTTTCATTCTAACATATTCATTTATTAACTCAGTTAGTGAACTGGTCCGTAGACCCAGTGCAGAGATGAAGATATTATATGTCTACATGTATATATGAGTGAGTGAGTGAGTGAGTGAGTGAGTGAGTGAGTGAGTGAGTGAGTGAGTGAGTGAGTGAGTGAGTGTGTGTGCATGCGTGCGTGCGTGCGTGCGTGTGTGTGTGTGTGTGTGTGTGTGTGTGTGTGTGTGTGTGTGTGTCTGTTTGCATATGTATTTATGAAGACTTTAGAGTAGCCAGTTACCCAGCATTTTTTTTTTGTGTTAGTAAGGAAGAAATCTGAAGTACCAGATAAAATTCATACATACACATTAATAAGATTTCCAGGACTGCTAGCCATGGTGGTGCAGTGGTTAGCATTGTTGCCTCACAGCAAGAGGTTCTCCCATTCGATTCTCGGCTGGAGCGCCTTCTGTGTGGAGTCTGCATGTCTTCCCCGCAGTCGAGTGACGTTAAAGACATGCAGGTAGGTGCGAGCGTGAATGGGTGTGCCTTCGTTGAAGGTTGGGCGTTGTGCTGGCAACTCGACACCGTAAAAATCCACTGCAAATCATGAGCGGACCGGAGTTCCGTTGTGGCGACCCCTAACCAGGAAAAAAATGAAAGTCTATATAGCATCTTGCAAAGTTTATAAGTTGTATACCCAAGACAAGTATGTGTCTTACAAAGCCTGAACATGGAACTGTAAACAGAGAGTTCTAAACTGCTTAATAAACTGATGAAATGAACACTTGTACGGAAGTATCATTATGTAAGTAAGTAAGCCAGATGCATTGGAAGAGGATGTACCTTACAGTGCTTTAGGAGCACTGTTTAAATATGAATAAATCAGTTGTCTATGAATCAAAGCATTTACAGTTTTACAAAAACAATATGCCTAGATAGAAATAGAACTGTTAACAATAATGTATGGGTGTGAAAAAAATCCAAAAGTTTATTTGTGGTAAGAAGCATCTCTTTTTTACATATCTTGATAGAAACGTTTAACTGTAAATGTCTGAGGCTGTAAAGAAACCATACTCAAAGCCTCTTAGAAATGAGTATAAGTCTCAGCAAAAGTCAACTACTCATCTACCTCATGCAAACTTACCTTAAGGAGTCACCCTGAGCAAAAACAATCCAATTGACCACTCTGAACCACAGCAGGAACAGAAGTATTTTAGTGGTAGCTGACTGTATTGTCAGGCACACTAACTCATCACTCACAAGGCTGGACAAGAGCAGAATTCCAATCAGCAGTCTTTCAAGGTGCCAGGACTACTGATATTACAAGGGCCCTAAGGACCCCAACTCCTGATAAATATGACTATGACAAGAGAGTGGTCCATGTGTGAGTGAGCAACTTGAGATGTAATACTCTGAGGGGCATGCAAAGAGATATGTCCAAACTTTCCATGCATTTTACAATTACAAGTAAGACACTGGTCCTGAGGGGATTTTTTTTTTCACCTTAAATGATGACTGGCTATAAGAAAAAGATAATTTGGTTTCAATAATTGGTTAAGTAGCGGGTATCATTTCATAAGAATCCATTATGGGTCAGCATGGAACAACATGCTTGACAGTACAGCTAGCTTCACTAAGGATGGCATGGAAATCTCTTTCAAAGCCTTCTGCATACTGGCTAAAGTCCTTGCTGCCTCTAGAACCAGTTTTAGACAGACTTCAGCTGATGAACATTCCAGTACAACTAACAAATCAGTCATAAAACTGGACACATTTGCCTGCCTCCACAACACCAGATGTTTAAACAATATATTGCCTGATCGTGAGGCACTCCAGCATTTTGAAATGATACCGGTCTGCAGTGTTACTGAAACTTGGTTTAACTCATTGTTTCCTTGAAAAGTGCAGTCATCAGGAAAGTAGACTTCCTGTGGATCCTGTAAGAGTAAATTCATCTTAACAAGAGACTTTCCTCTACTCCTAAAACAAGTATGCTCATCACAGTTTTCAAAGTCTAATTTCTGAAGGCCAGTAAAGGTCCATGTGTTAGGCATAAACTTTTACAAATGAGCAAATCAAAGCTCTTTATTTTCAAAAAATTAAAATTGTATGTATATATATATATATATATATATATATATATATATATATATATATATATATATATATATATATATATATATATATGGGTCTACTTCACTTTGCCTAAAACTCATTTGATAGAATTTCATTTAACTGAGACCAAATCACTTAACTTTCAAATTACCGAAAACTCATTTGATTGAATCTCATTTCATCGAATGTTAAGCCATAGACATGATGAGGGTTTCCCTTCACCTTTGACTTGATTGTGATAAAAAGAATTACTGTAACTTACAGTGCTGATGGTCAGAATGCCGACAGTCATGTAGAAAGTAGTGTTGTAGTGTTTCTAAATGTGGGTATGTCTCTTTACATTTTTATGGGAAGTATCTAAAGTAATATGGCGGATGTTTTGTGTGTTCCCAGCAGTACTGGCAGCGTGTAGAGTACTGTAAGGTAAGTAAAAGGTATATGCTCTTTTCCCCACTGAAGTGCAATCCTGAAGTTAGTATATATAGTTAGGGGGGTGTGGGGTCTCTGGGGCATAGCCCCCCCACCTAGTTTGGTTTTATATCATCCAGTTTCTGTTAAGAGGATAAGTAAGTGTTTTTTTAAGTTCTGGAAAGAGTTAGTCATTGGTGTTGTAAGTGTACATGTCTATGGTGTAAAATGTAGTTATCTGAAATTTAGCATTGTAAGCTTTTGGTGAAATGAGATTTAGTCAAATAAGTTTTCAGTAATTTGAAAATTTGGTGATTTGGTCTTGGTCAAATGAAATTCTACAGGACAAGCTGGAGGGATAGATTCCTGTCCCAGAGACTTCCTATACTCTGGAACAAGCTACTCATCTATGTCAAGCAAAGTTCTTCATTAGCACTCTTCAAGAAAAATCTTGATGAGTGAATGGGAAATAGGAAATACACCCCGGAGATCACTTCTGTGTCTCTGCTGGACAGTGGCACAGGAAAATAACTTTTTTGGGTGGCGTAAGCTATGGTGCCTTGCTGGCTAGGCTTACGTAGGCCTTGGGCCGATAACCTAGTACCTACCTATGAACCTATGAACATATATATATATATATATATATGTGTGTGTGTATACACACACACAACGAACACGTACACAAATGCATGGATCTCACCATACCCAATAGAACCAAGATGCTCTCCTCCAATAAAAGGAAGCCAATCTGGTGGTCCCCTGCCATAAACAAACTCTTCAACAGAAGGAGGAAACTGATGTGGAATAAGGTGAAGCCCCAAAACTGGAAAAACTCCCTTATCAGCCTCAACAAAAAGTTGAACTCCCTCATCAAATCCTCTAAAGCTAGCTATGAAAACAGTATTTCAGCAGATAGTAAAGAGAACCACAAGGCCTTCTATAGTTATGTAAAGAATCTCCATGGCAATACCCAGATTTGCTCTGAGCTACTGCACAATGGTACCTCCGATACCGAGCCAACAGATATTGCCAATATACTGGCCGACAGATTCAGTGCCAACTTTACCCCTCTCTCCTCCCCCAAAGGACCAATCACAATACCAATAGATTGCCAGGCACCCAATATTACTGCTGCACAGGTCAAAACAGCACTTTCAAGGCCAAGAATACAGCTTCTATGGGACCTGACAATATCCCTGGCTGTGTTCTACATGAAGTGCAGAGTGAACTGGCACCTCACCTGTGTGCCTTGTTTAACCACAGCCCCACCTCAGGCTTTGTCCCTACTGAATGGTGTACTGCTACAGTCATCCCTCTCCACAAAGGAGGAGTGATTACAGACCCTGGGAACTATCGCCCCATTAGCCTGATGAGTCTGATATGCAAAGCTATGGAATGCATCATCATGGACCTAATAAACAAGGATACAGGGAATCTCCTAACTCTGGATCCCACACAGTTTGGTTTTGTGAAGGGTAGATCATGCCTGCTCAACCTGGTCGACTTCTTTGAGTCAGTCACTAGAGCTGTGGATGAAGGCAAGGTGGCTCATACAGCCTACCTTGATCTGGCCAAGGGCTTTGATACCATTCACCACTCAAGAATCATAAAAAACTCACTAAGCTAGGCATCAACCTGTATATCACTAGGTGGGTTGCAAACTGGCTCACAGATAGAACCCACAGTGTGAAAGTAGCTGACTTCAAGTCAAACTGCTAACCAGTCATGAGTGGAGTCCCACAGGGTTCAGTCCTGGGTCCTCTCCAGTTTGGTATCTACTTCTCTGAAGTCCAGGCCAACACAAAGGGACTTTGGCTGACAAAGTTCACAGATGATTACAAGTTGGGAGCTATTATTAACTCCCCAAGTGATGTTGACATCCTATAGAAAGGCCTCACTGAGACCAACAACTGGTGTCAGAAGCATGGCCTTAAGCTCAATGCCAAAAAATGTGTCTATGCCAAAAAAATGCCTATATGTATACTGGGTATGTGTGGGTAAGCTTGCAGCTTGTTTTTTACAAATACATTTGATTTCCAATACCACTGGGTTTGGTTAGGCTAAATTATACAAATGCAGCCATATTTTCTTGTCATTTGTTATTATTGTGTCAACATTTTTCTAATGTTGGGCATAATTTAGTTGATGTTCGCAGTTTGAGTGAACATCATTCAGACTATTTGATTCATTTGGCGCTAGACAAGTGTTACATTTGTTTGACCATCATTTATACGCTATATGCGTATTTATTCGTACATGGCCAGATTGATATCAGGCCTGTTCAGGCAAGCTGTCAGTTTAATTAATTTTTTTGGATCAGATTTGCACATTAGCCCATTGTTGGATGGTTTGGTTAGAGTTCATTCTTACAGATAGATTCATTTTGAATCTTTACTTGTATTGCTGACGTTGTTATTTTTTATTTTTTGGTCAGCATTTATATGCCAAATTGTTATACTCTATTGAACATCGCTAGTGGCGCTGCAGGCGTTTTCTAAACGCCTGTTTTGAATTGTATGTTGTTTGTTGTCAAAGCGAAACACAACATATATTTAATTGGATTTCTGGGGGCTCAGTTATCTATTGTTTTGTACATTTGGGCCCTTATTTATATGTCAAATGTTATACACATTAGTTTGTCCAAGGCAGTTGAGGTGCATTATTGGGTGAATTGCTTTTTCATTTTTGCCGTTTATTACGGCATTGATTTAATGTGGTATGTTTTTCTATTTATGCTATTAGCACTCTCCCCTGATATCTAATTCATCATCATTTCGGTGTCATTTTTTAATTGGTTTTTACTTTACTTTTGTAATAGCCAGATGGTTATTTTTCCTACTGTTATTGCAACATTATGAATTATATTATTTGCTGATGGGCAGATATTTTTTGGTGGTGAACAAGATTTTTTGGGTTTAGTTTTTGTTATTATTCATGTCCTTTGTTTATGTCATGATATTATTTCAGAGGTCTCCATTTTGACGTCTGGGTATTATTTTTTACTATATATGTTATATGAATATTGATTGAGCTTTGGGGGATATGTCTTAATTTTTTCAAATAAGCACGTTGTCATCCATTTGAGATATACACAGATATTGTTGAGCCATAACAGTTTTGGAGCCAACCTTACCATTGCAATAATACATTTATGGGTGTGTTTACTTGTGGAGATTTTGCTGATTGGTATTGACACAAGATATAGATTGTATATTTTTGGTATTATTCTTAATGCCAGGTGGTTGTTGGACAAACTTTCTTTCCAATGGTTTGGTAGTGTTCTTTATTGGCCTTTGGATTATTTGATTATACCATATATTATATATGTTTTTTTCTGGACATGTCTATACCAATACGCAGTAATACAACTTGAAGGAAGTTGTTGGGTCGGTTTGGCTGCTTTATTGTATTGGTTTATCTAGTGGGTTATTGATCCATAAGACTTATACACAATACCAATTGATGTTATTTGATTATTTCAAACATTGTTATTTGGTGTATAATGGTCTTTTTTTGGATAACCTTAAGTTTTGGTTGGATGACTGTTCAGATATCTTTATAGTCTCTCAGGCTTTTGATAGATGATACGTTACAATCATTTTTTTGTGCCTATTCATATATCGGCTTGTCATCTACAAGACACCTTTTATTTGGTGATATTTTTTATTTTATTTGGTTCGGTTGGGTCCAATTCTGAGGTTAGAAATATGGCTCTTTCACCAATTATACAGGGTTTATCGGCGGACATGGATGATTTAACTGTGTTCGGTTTAGATAAGCATGGTTTGCCAACTACTATTAATTCTCTGGGATCTGATTTGGATGTACAATGTGAGATATTTTTCAATAGAATGGGTAAAAATATGAAGATGGTCAGGAATAATGTGTGGCATCTACGCTTATTTAAAGCATACCAGCAGAAACATATTACCCCACGGGGCCTCAGGGTTACGGTACAACCTTTGGTTTCTCATATTGATGACCAGCTCATTGAGGATTGGGGTCATATTCAACAGTTGGCTTCTTCCAAATTTGTGGATGGCTTGGCTAATTTTTATGAGCGTAAGGTGCAACAAGGTGTCAAAGATTTGGAAACTGTTTGTTTGGAGGCCAGTAAGTTTGAAACTTGTGATTCATTTATGGCACAGGTTAAAAAACTTACCACAGATTTGTCCAAAATGGAAAGTACACTAAAAGATAGGAAAATCAAAAAAATTCTCAGGGATGTGGGTGACTATGAGAGGGGTAAACCCTTTGATACATCCAAGAATGTCTCTTTTAAACTACCTAGAGATGAGAACAAGTATGATAAGAGGTCATCCACCTCCAAAAGAAAAAGGCCTAAATCCATTCTTAAGAAAAATTCTGTTTTTTCCAATAGCACCTCTGGTGAGGATACTTCCTCTAATACTGAAGGTGAATTTGATACACATTCCAGAGAGGGATCACCTAAAGTGAAGAGGGACAATTCTTTACACCCTCCCAATTTAGATACAGACGAGGGGGGCGGAAACACAAGAAACGAAACATCCAAACAAAGTTTGGAGACACTCTTGAAAATTATGACACAACATTAAGTTTTCATTCCAATGTTCATAATATTTCATCTGTTGAACTGACTGATGCACAACTTAACATATTAAATAAAGGGCTTAATTTTGTCCATGGGTTTTTTGTCTCTGAACAATCTTTGGCTCAGGATGTGACAAATTTTTGTTGAATTTTGAATCTGGATTTGTTTTTTGACAACATTGATCGTGACATTTCTTGTGATACATGTTGTGATTTTAGGTTTAAAAAATCGACATTTAATCCACCTATGTCACATTTAGTGGGGGTATTTCAAAAAAATGTCCTTCAGGATATACACTGTCATCTTAAGGACTTTCCTATTTCTCATAATAATTTGTCTGTTGAAGAAATATCAAGTTTGAATGAGCTTATTAACAATAAAGATCTTGTCATTGTTCAGGCTGACAAAGGTGGAGCGGTGGTGGTATTGGATAAGGTTGCCTATGACAGTGAGGTTATGAGACAATTGGGTGATATGCAATATTACAAGCAGATGTTTTTGGATCCTTCACCCCATTTTCAGCACAAAATTGGTCAGTTTTTAACTGAGGCAGTTGAGGAGGGTATTATTACCCAACATATCAAAGAACAATTAATGGTTGATTCACCCAGGAAACAATATATATACTTGTTACCGAAGATCCATAAACATGCCACAAATCCACCAGGTCGACCCATTGTCTCTGGACATGGGTCACTTACTGAACCATTGTCTGAATATTTAACCCAATATTTAAAACCTTTATTGGGTTTTATTAGAGCAAGAATCCAAGACACCACCCAATTTTTGGACATTATTAATAATTCTCAACTTGAACCACATTGGCTATTATGCACTTTGGACATTACCTCCCTTTATACCAACATTCCACACTGGGCAGGTTTACAAGCGTTGGATTATTGGTTGGCTAGATCAGGTTTATACCAACCTGGATTTAACACATTTCTTATATGCCTTACAGAACATGTTTTGTCTAGCAACGTTTTTTATTTCCAAAATCTTTGTTACTGGCAAATAAAAGGGACCGCTATGGGTGCATCTTTTGCACCCATATATGCAGATCTTTTCATGGCATATATAGAAGAAATTATTATCTATGATTATAACCACAATATCTACATGTGTGAGATGGACATTTGGCGTCGTTATCTGGATGACTGTTGGTTGGTGTGGAAAGCTGATGATTGTTATCTCATGGAGTTTCTTGGATATCTTAATGACAACATATGGGGGATAGAATTTAAGTTGACTTATATGTCGAGGATAGTATTTCTTGATGTTGAAATCATCAGAAATGAGGATAATACTTTGTCAACTAGGATGTTCAGGAAATTTCCAGAATTTAATTCATTATTACATGCTACCAGCTTCCACCCACAACATGTCATCCAGAATATACCCAAATCACAATTTTTAAGAGCTAGGAGAATCTGCTCTAGCCAACAATCCTTTTTTGATGCCCAGCAGGATTTGACACATAGATTTATTAGGAGGGGTTATCGTCCAGGTATTGTGCATTTAGCCAAAAGATCTGTGTCCAATACTAACAGGGAAGATTTACTATCATATAAAGATAAGAAAAAGAAAAATAATATTAAGCCACAACCGTTGCGTCTGGTGACCACATATGGACGCAACACACAGGGTTTCAAAAATATTATATACAGACATTGGAATGTCCTTAAAGCTGATCATAAACTCAATTCTTTACTTCCTGATATATGTTCCTTTTCTTTTAGAAGGGGACAAACCATGGGTTCTAAATTTAGTCATTATAAAAGAGTTGGTTCTGATTTTTCTACTTCTACCCAGTTGTCGATCACAGGTAAACCTGTTGTTGGATGTATGCCTTGTGGACACTGTTCTTTTTGCATTTGTGTTTCACGCACTAGTGAATTTAGTAGTAAAAACACATCTGATGTTTTTGATATCAAATTTTGGGGCAATTGCAATACTGAGTGGGTCATCTATTTGGTGACCTGCAATTGTTCTGCTTTCTATGTCGGAAAGACCTCCAGGCCTTTCCGCCTTAGAATTTGTGAGCATTTGAGTGACATTAAAAATAAACGCACTAGTAATGCATTATATAAACATTGCTTAAAACATGCCTCAGCCTCTTTCAAATTTGTCACCATTGATTGTATTAAGGGGAGATGCCAAAACAAACAGCATTGGCTGGAATTACTTAGCTCCAAGGAAAGAAAATGGATTATAAAACTTGGAGCTTTGTTTTCACCTGGCCTTAATGACCAATTGTAATAATTATTAATGCTGTGTTGTGATTGGTTGTAATGCATAGTTCATTTTGTATTTATATGTATGTATTCTGATACTCTGATTTTTCATTTCTACTTTTGTATTTCACTGAAGAAGGCTCCTAGGAGCCGAAACCGGTTTGATTATGTGTAGGGGGATTTTTCTTCCCTACATTAATAAATGATTTTTTGGATGTGAACTTTTGTTTTAAAACCCGCTGCTAGAATGTCCAGACATTTTCAATTAATGGTGAGGTAATTCAGCTCATTAAGGAAACCATGGACATGACAACAAAAGTAAACATTTCCATATTACACTAAATTATATATTATTAAAAGATAACAGTTATAAAACTGGCACATCTAATGAAGTATACAACCATTTACTTTATAAATTAAAAAAAAATACCACAAATGAGTTTTCCTGAAACATTCCTCCTAAAAATATCACTTGAGGGAAAGTGTATTTCCAAAGTTAAATCACCCAATCTTCTTTTTGGAAGACATTGTACTTTTTTCAATATCAGAGTAAACCCCTTTTATTATTGCCACCTGGCATCTTTTTACCCTAGTAGTTAACTTATTTAATTAGTTTTTTGGGTCCCTGTATCAAAATGATATTCCAACACTTGGAATATCCTGGTTTGGCAATGAGCATGTCTCTGAACTTTTGTAATATTGTTCAGATTTCATGATCATGGGTAGGGGATAGCTGCCATGACATCACTATTACATTTGCTGAACTGTCAGAGTGAGCTTCACAGAGGTCTACTATAAAATCTTAACAAATAGTGAAAAGTCCCTCCTTAGTTTCCTGTTCATATGACATCTAGTGCCTTTTGAAAATTGTGGCTCCATTGCAGGCTTACTGTTGCCATCTATATCATCCCCTGATGTAATACCCCCACATAAGAAGTCCAGTACCTTTTGAAACCTGTGGCTCCAATTCAGACTTGTTGCTATTACCCAGTTATTCTTCTCATGAAATAACTACATCATCAGCCTCTATTGCAGGTGAGGATACTAGCTGGGTTTCTTCCTTTTTACCCCCCCCCATGTGGTTGTGCCCACGCATGACTCTACGTAACTGTGGTCCCCTGCACCATATCACTCACATGTGCTAAACCTAAACCTGTCCCTAAACCTAACCAGACACATTAAATTATTAAAAATATTTCCCTTAACAGTATCACTACAAAGACAGCATTTGATCTTGGTTTTGTAACTGGGGTTTACTGATATAGGGATTTTTAGTGGTACAGAAGCATTCAGTATTTTATGATTTGCCGTTAGTTGTAGTTCAGTGTTTTGTAATTCTCTCTTTTTGTTTGACCATCTGTAATTGTTAGAGTGAGAAAGAATGCTCAAAAGAGCAAATGTTCTTTTTTTTAATATTATTTTTGAGACCGCTGACTGCTTTACTTGCGAGATCATGGTACAGCAGGTCTGGAAATTTGCCCTTTTTCTGCTTTTTTTTTTCTTCACTCTTTTGAGATGCAATCCAAAAAGATGGCTCTTTTTCTACGCACTCTTCGGGGTGTTCAGTGCTTGACAATAAAATCATATACACACATATATGTATGCACGCATGTATGTGTGTGCATGAGCACATTCAATTCACACTTGAATCCTCACATCAACAGAGTAAAGTGCCTTGAAACCCAATAAATGAATAAATGATTAAAAAATAAGAGATACACAAATTGGCATGTAAAGTTAATTTCATGTCATAAAGAAGACAGTAACTTCATAAGCATGTAATGCAAAGTAAACTTGTTTTTCACAGCAAGAAACCAGTAATTATCTGGGGCTTGTTGCAGTTCCGGATATCAAAATCACTGTTGAACCTTTTCCCCATTTCAGTGTGAATATCACTGCCTAGAATGACCTCTAATGATGCAGCTGAAACAGTTTCATTTACTAAAATGGTTCAGCCACCCAAAATATCAAAATTAACCATCATATTTAATACAAAATATGGGATTTTGTCCTCATTTCTAAATACAACTGCAGAAATATATTTTACATAAGATTAGCTTGCTCTCCCATATTAACTTTATCTTGTTTAAATAATTTGTATACAGATATTTAAGATAGGAAAACATAATCCTCTAAAATTTTGTCTTAGGTGGTAATAGTTTCTACTAAACTGAGTTATGCAACAAAATATACTGACAGCTGTTTTAGATACAATGTGTTACACATGGAACAGTCAATACGAAAGAGAATTACACTTAATATAAAAAGTATTCAATCATACTCACTAAGTCCTGATTCAGACAGACTATCATTTGTAGTTAATGTTTTTATTTAACCACATAGATACTACTTCGAGGATAGACAATCAATATGGAAACCACTAATTCCTTTCAAAATCTTCTAATCTATAAACAAACAACCGATTGCTCTTGCAATACAAGCATGCCTCCCATGACTGCTGAAACTACAGATATGTCTCAGCATTGGAGCAATGGAAGTTTGCATAGTAGCAGACCCCAAAGTTTTTGACAAAATCAAATTATGTCCTTACATTTCAAACAAATAAATCTTCATATTTCCATAGAGGTTACTAAAATGTGTAAATGGAAAACTCTTCAGCACAAGCTATTTTATAATGGAAGTATTCTTTAGGTTATAGGTCTTAAACTGGATTTTATAAGTTGCAGTAAATAAAGTCACTATTAAGTATGTAATATTTTGTAAACAACTTAGAATATCTAGAAACCACTCAAGCTACACACATACCGTTAGCAACCTTTTGTTCATCCAGATGAGAGCTTTCATATCAGGATAAGCAGTTCTGTTTATGCTACCTGGATACTGAGATATTAAAAAAATGGACTTTATGACAATATAAATAATTATTATATGAACAACGACTAATATCTCTTTACCTGCACTAGACAGATGTCTAATATCAACACAGGTGTGTTTGTCATAATGCAAGCTTTAAGATGACGTATTTTAATACTTAGTATGTAGCATGGTTTTGAAATCATTAATGCAAATATGAACAAGCAATGTTCGACACCTACATGCGTCAGTAGAATATATCTTCAGAAACACCTGCAGGCATTAGGCGGTTGTAATGAGTTAAATAACATTTGATATGACAGTGAATTAAGTTCTTCAGATAGTTTTTTATATGAGATCAAATTCTTTCTCTCACAGTACACAGAAGATTACCTAAAAATCTGATTGGTTACTTCTGTTCTCCAGAAAGCTACATAAAATTCTTCCTGAAAAATAAATTCAGAGTATTATATTAAAGATTAAAAAAAAATCTGACACTCTCACCTGTCACCCTTAGGCTTTCGAATACTGGCCAAGGATCTTGCCACCCCCATAGTGCCTTTTTAGGCAAGGCTCAAAAGACAAACCTACTACCGTAAATAGCACAAGTAACAAAAAACTGAGGGTAGTGCTACTCAATGCCAGAAGTCTGAACCTCAAAATGCATGCACTCGAGGCACTCCTCAGTATGGAGAAAATCAATATATGTGCAGAAACAGAAACCTGGTTTAAGGCTCCAGAGAGCACCCCAGCACTACCAGGCTACAACTCATACTATACATTTCGGCCACAGAACCCAAACAAAAATACAAAAGGTGGGGGCGTATCCGTATTCATCAAGGATACCCACACCTCCAGGTTAGTGGCACAGCACGATGCTTCAGAGATCATCCATGGGCAACTAACAATGGGAAAAACTGCAATTCAAATTGTAGATTGCTACAGACACCCACCATGTCCCAGGACCCCCATTCCGCATTCCTGGAAACACTGGGAAACATAAACGTCCTACCAAACACCCTAATATTGGCTGATTTCAATTATCCAAACAATAACTGGGAGAACTACTGAAGTACTAACTCCCTTGCCCAACATTTCCTAGAATTTATAAACTCAAATACCCTGGTTCAACTGGTCAACACTCCCACCAGAGGTGACAACATATTGGACCTGGTCATCACCAACATGGGCAACCGGAGTTCCACACCAGAGGTCAACCCCTCGCTGGTTAGATCTGACCATAAACATATCACTTTGGATATCCACATTCCGCCCCCACCCCTGGACAAGAAAACCACCGTGTAAAACTTTTCAAAAGCAAACTTCACGTTGCTTAAGACCAAGGTGGAAAGTTTCAAAGACCCCATGCTGAAGGATAATGCTGTCCAAGCTGCAAAATTCTTTACTAATACATTCTACGGGCACCTACAAGAATGCATGGATCTGCATGCAGTGGATGTAGTTTTTATTTAAATAATGTTGTTGACACAGACTCTAGTTTGAGATCAAAGGAACTGATATTTATTGACTCAATGACAGTAGAGAGTTATAATGTGAGTGTGAATAATTCTTTATTGTCTTGTTCTAATGTTATTACATCTCAGCTGGGTTCTATTAGTAAACCTAAAATTATTTGCAACAAAGCTAATGATTACAAACTATATAATTATTCTAGTTTGGTTCTTGATACACAACATGTTGATACACTATCTAAGGGTTTTAATTTTGTACCTTGTAGAAATGCTAATATAGTAGATATTATGTTTGATCTCAAACTTTTTGTTTGTAAGTTAAATCTGGCGGCCTTTTTTGGTTTTTGTGACAATAGAAATGGCACCACTCATTTGCAAAGACCTAGTATATTTAATCCACCTTATATTAAAATTACTGAACTATTTGAAAATATGTGCGAATTTGACATTAGAGATTTTTTTAAAAATAAACAATATAGCCAATTTTGTAATATGACACATGAAGACATTAAGAATATAGAATTTCTATGCAATATTAAAACATAAGGGCAATGGAGTGGTTATAGTGGATAAGTGTGATTATGTGTCTGAAATGTTCCATATGCTTAATGAAGACAATTACATTGAGGTCAGTAAACACGAAATTAACATAGCTTATCAAAAGATAGATTTGATGTTAGAAGACATGGTATTTCAGGGTAATATTAGTGAAACTGACTTTGATTATATGAACAATAGTTTTCCTTTGGTTAGTGGAATATTCGGAATACCTAAAATATATAAAGGCCTTGATAACGTTCAGTTTAGACCAATAGTTGACGGAAAAAGAAGTAAGGTGGCTTTTATAAGTAAATATGTGGACAATAAAATGAAGCCAGGACTTAAAAGTTTTCCTTATATTACGAAAGACTCTTGGCATTTTTTGGAGAAAATAAAAAAAAGTTGACTTCCAAGAGAACTGTTACTTCGTGACGATTGATGTAGTTAATTTGTTTACATCTATTCCCCACGATGTTGGTTTAACATGGTTGGGTGAACAATTGCATGCCACGGGGAAGTTTGATCAGGATGATATTAATACTTGGGTGATATTAATGGAATTGGTCTTATATAACAATTTTTTGTTTTTTGAAGAACGTTATTTCAAACAAAATATTTGGGAGAATAACTATGTCTTCAATAGCGAATATCGTCCATTCATAAAATTTTATTTTTATAATTTAGGTTAGTATTAGAGGCGTTTATGGATTATATTAATCAAACTGCTTGGTTTTTAAAATTTACTTACAATATACAAAAAGACAAAGTAACATATTTGGATGTGAGTTTAGCATTTGTTCAAGAAAAGGGATGCCTGGTTTCAAACATATATAGAAAATCAACATTTTCCAATTCATACCTTCATTATGATAGTTGGCACCCCAAACACCAAAAAAGAGCTATTGTCAAAGGACAAATGGTGATCTGACTTTGAAATTGAATTGGAATTTATAGCACATTTATTTTACAACAGGGGATACCCCAGAATTTTATGTGATGAAATCATGAACAAAATTGTTTTTAAAAGAGATAAGGGCATCATGCAACCAATTCTTAAAAACAATGTGGAACTTTTTAGCGGTACAATGGAACAAAACAGTGATGAGTTTATAACAAAAGAGAATTTCTTGTTTGTTATGACCTTAAAGGATTTTCAAGATTTTGCTGCTCGTCAAATTAAATTTATTTTCCGTAGAGATATAACATTCAAAAAGATGTTTGAAACATGTACATTAATTAATGGTTCCAACAATAATAAGACTAAAGGAAACTTTAAATGTGGAAGATGTTTGACGTGTAGGCATATTATGATGACTGGCAAGAAATTGTTTATTAACAACATACCTATTAACATCATGGGACACTTTGATTGTTATTCTGTTAATGTTGTATATATTGTTATGTTGGAAAGACATGTAGAGCTTTTAGAGAAAGAATAAAGGAACATATATTGGATATCCAACATAAAAAACCTTCAAATGCCTTGGCAAGGCATATTACAACATATAATGATCATCATTTTAAGTTTTGTATCATACAACAACTAGAAAAAGATCCACAAGGTAGAGTTACTGAATTTCATTTAGATGTTTGCGAAATTAAATGGCAATTTAAATTAAATGCACACTCACATCCAGGGTTAAATGAGTTTGTGTCAATCAAGCCATTTTTGAGATTAAGGCATATTTTGGGATAAATATATCTATTAGGCTTAATACAAACATAATTAATTAATACAATACATGGTACATTATCAAATCAAATTATATATTTTTTAATATTTTCAATATTTTTAGATTATTAGCATCATATACCATGACTCCATTATTTCAATTTTAATAAATATACATTTTATAAATTAATCTAATAAATATGATATATTTATTAATGTAAATAAGTTATATTTGATTACATATAAATCTGTTATTAAATCAGTTGGGGTAGTTTTAGGTGATAGTTTTTTTTGTGAGTTTTTTTTGTGACTTTTTTTGTGATATTTATGTGTTTTTAACAAAGTATTTTTTAACCAAGAACTTTTAATAATGTATTAATTGTCAATTTATTTGAAGTGATAATTGATGTAATTAGTGAGTCATCATTGTTTGTGGTTATATATACTGGTTCAACACACTCTGAAGAAGTCATTTGATGAAATCTAGGTTAGCTGTGGAGAATTAGTATTTTCATTGTTATTTCCAGTTGGTGATGTTTGTGCAATAAAGTACTGTGGTGGTTGAGCTTCTGACTCCTTGGATATTCACATTGGTCGTGTTGTGGTTTGGTTCCTGGTTGGGGAATGCATGGATCATGCCATCCCAAGCAAAACCAAGACTCACTCCGCTACGAAAAGGAAACCAGTCTGGTGGATTCCTGCCATAAACAAGCTATACAACAGAAGGAGGAAACTAGTACAGAAAAGAGTAAAATCCCAAGAAGGGAAGACATCCCTCATCAGTATCAGCACGAAACTACGATCCCTCATAAAATCACCCAAGGCG
Organism: Protopterus annectens; assembly: GCF_019279795.1. Lineage (NCBI taxonomy): Eukaryota > Metazoa > Chordata > Ceratodontiformes > Protopteridae > Protopterus > Protopterus annectens. Next base: position 930,856,867 of record NC_056734.1, read on the forward strand.
AGCTTTGAAAGAAAAATTGGCAAGGACTCCAAAGATAACCACAAGGCATTCTTTAGCTATGTCAAGAATTTAAGTGGCAATGCTCAGATCTGCTCGGAGTTAGTGCAGAATGGCACAAAATACACTGAACCGACCAATATCGCGACCATCCTGGCAGGCAGGTTCAGCGAAAACTTCACCCCCCTCTCACCCCTAAGAGGGCCCATAACCATACCAGAAGAATGTAGAGTCCCTGAAATCACAGACACTCAGGTTTAAACAGCCCTCTCCAAAGCCAAAAACACAGCATCAATGGGACCAGACGGTGTCCCAGGCTGTGTCCTACACAAGCTCAAAGACAAAATAACCCCTTACCTAAACACACTGTTCAAATCCAGCTTCTCCACAGGCTATGTACCCCTAGAGTGGCACACAGCAGTGATTATTCCGCTCCACAAAGGTGGAGCCACAACAGACCCCAGTAACTATTGCCCTATAAGCCTGAATAGCTTGGTCTGCAAGGCTACGGAGCACATCATCATGGAACTCATAAACAGAGACATTGGGAACCTCCAAACACTGGGCCCTACCCAGTTTGGCTTTGTTAAGGGCAGATCATACCTCCTAAACCTGTTGGACTTCTTTGAGACAGTTACCAAGGCTATAGATGAGGTAAAGGTGGTACACACAGCCTACCTAGACCTCACAAAGGCCTTCAACACCATTCCCCATTCTGGTATTATAGAAAAGTTCACCAGCATGAACATAAACCCCTACGTCACAAGATGAGTTGCCAACTGGCTCATGGACAGAACCCACACAGTGAGAGTTGCGGGAGCTAGGTCCAACTCTAAATCGATTACAAGTGGAGTTCCCCAGGGCTCAGTCCTAGGAGCCCTGCTGTTCGGCATATACTTCTCAGAGGTACAGGCAAGCACAGGAGGACTATGGCTGACCAAGTTCACAGATGACTGCAAACTAGGGGCTATAATTGACTCTCCAGTTGACACAGACATCTTCTAAAAGGGTCTCACTGAGACGGATACCTGGTGTCAAAATCATGGCCTCAAGCTAAATGCCAAAAAGTGCATAGTCATCCCCTTTGTAAAAAACAAAGTACCCACAAACTACCACATAGGTGGTAGTCCCCTAAATACGGAAGATGTAATAAGGGATCTGGGGACCCAAGTAGATAGTAATCTCACCTTTGATAATCACATTGCCAAAGTGGTTAGAAAATCCTTCTACGTGGCCCACCTAATCACAAAAGAGTTTGCATCCAGATCAAAAGAGGTCATTGTGCCCCTCTACTCATCACTCATCAGACCCATCATAGAGTACAATGCCCCATTTAGGATGTACCTTACAAGGCACCTGCAACAGCTGGAAAGACCACAGAAGTACCTCACCAAGAGGATCACTGGCCTCAAACAGATGTCCTATGCAGCTCGACTGAAGAAATTACAGCTGTACTCGGTTGCATACCGCCTACTCAGAGGTGATCTCTGCCTGACATACAAGGCCATGTCCAACCCAGAATTGATGGGCATGCTCCACCTAAAGAAAACCTTATCCCTGTGAGCCACACGCTCTAGGAATCTACACCTCACCACAACAATAAATAGGACATGCTGGAGGGATAGATTCCTGTCCCAGAGACTTCCCATGCTTTGGAACAAGATTCCAATCTACATTAGGCAGAGCTCCTCGCTAACACTCTTCAAAAGAAATCTTGACAAGTGGATGGGAAACAGAAAGTTTACCTCGGGGATCACTTCAGTGACCCTGCTGGACAGAGGCACAGGGAACTAATCTAAGGGGGCAGTGAAAGCCAACACATACTGGCTAGGCTTATAAATGCCTTTGGGCAGATAGCCTAGTACCTACCTATGAACCTATGAACCTATTACCACAAAAGAGTTTATTTTAGCACATTTTAATGAAATGGTGATATTTTTAACCTGCTTTTTAAAATGATCATTATATTATAGAGGATTGCAAGCATTGTATTAATAAATAATTCCTTCTTCTATGCTTCTGCTACCTTCAGACTTTACAGTTCTTCTCATTTGTAGACTTAACATCAGCAGAAAGTACTGCTGCAGCACACCTAGAAAAAACTGATGAAACAATAACATCTACCTGGTTGGCAGATTTTAAATAAATAAATAAATAAATCTACTACAACAGGTACATGATTTGGCCTTTAACAGTAGATATGTGCCAATTTGCATCATAACACACTATCATAAACAACATTCCATTTCACACCCTGGAATTTAAGATGAGCTTTAATAAGTTGCAGGTATTAAGATAACATTCTTGTTTTGCAGTAAAATACTTGGGATATTTAGGGATGCACTCAAATGCTATTCATCTTAAATCTATACATCCTTTAAAAATTGTCAATAATGTTTTGCACGATTAACTGTACCCAATGCAGTTAATTTTGCTGAAGTTTTCAAATGACACCTGGCAAGACTCATAACTGATTGTGTTAATAATTGTGCACACAACTTTTCCTTAGTAATTTTCTGTACAACAAGATATATAATGATAATTATATATAATGATATAATTCTGTACAATGAGATATAATCAATATTGAAATACTGAAATGCTTCCACCTAATCTGCATCTCCTCTAATCACTATAATTATTTTCTTAAATGTCCTACACTGGAAAGTGAAAATACCACCATACACAAAATAATAAAACACAGAGATAAAGGAATAAAATAAATTCATATTGTATTCTGCTGTATTGAAGGAGCATGGAAAATGGTAGAAGGCAAAACTACACATTTTACTAGCCATATCAAAAGAACCCATGTTCCACATAAACATACAGTGGATATAAAAATTGTACACACCCCTGTTGAAATGCCAGGTTTTTGTGATATTAAAAAATGAGACCACAATAAATAATTTCAAAACTTTTCCCACCTTTAATGTGACCTATAACCTGTACAATTCAATTGAAAAACAAATCTGTTGGGGAAAAATATAAACATTAAAAAACGTACAGTAAGCTGGTTGCATAAATGTGCACACCCTTAAACTAACACTTTGTTGAATCACCTTTTGATTTAATTACAACATTCAGTCTTCTTGGGTAGGAGTCTATCAGCATGGCACATCTTGACTTAGCAATATTTGCCCACTCTTCCTTGCAAAAGCGCTCCAAATCTGTCAGGTTGCGAGGGCATCTCTTGTGCACAGCCCTCTTCAGATCACCCCACAGATTTTCTATTGGATTTAGGTCTGGGCTCTGGCTGGGCCATTCCAAAACTTTAATTTTCTTCTGGTGAAGCCATTCTTTTGTTGATTTGGATGTATGCTTGAGGTCATTGTCATGTTGAAAGGTAAAATTCCTCCTCATCTTCAGCTTTCTAACAGACACCTGAATGTTTTGGGCCAAACGTGAGTAGTATTTGGAACTGTTCACAATTCTCCACCTTGACTAAAGCCCCAATTCCAGATAAAGAAAAGCAACCCCAAAGCATGATACTGCCACCACCATGCTTCACTGTGGGGATGGTGTTCTTTTGGTGATACGACGTGTTGTTTTTGTGCCAAGCGTACCTTTTGAAATTGTGGCCAAAAAGTTCAACTTTCGTCTCATCAAACCATAACACATTTTCTCACATGCTTTTGTGATACTTGATGTATTGTTTTGCAAACTTTAGCCATGCCTGGATATTTTTCTGTGTAAGAAAAGGCTTCAGTCTTGCAACCCTACCCCATAGTCCAGACATATGGAGAATACTGGAGATTGTTGTCACATGTAGTACACAATCAGTATGTGCCAGAAATTCCTGTAGCTCCTTCAGTGTTGCTGTAGGTCTCTTGGCAGCCTCCCTGACCAGTTTTCATCTTGTCTTTTCATCTTGTCTTTTCATCAATTTTGGAGGGACATCCAGTTCTTTGCAACATCACTGTTGCCCCATACTTTCTCCACTTATTTATGACTGTCTTCACTGTGTTCCATAGGTTCATAAATTCATAGGTAGGTACTAGGCTATCTGCCCTGGGGGCTATACAAGCCCAGCCAAAACGGTACCCTGGCTTTTGCCACCCAAGAAAATTATTTTCCTGTGCCACTGTCGAGCAGAGCCACAGAGGTGATCCCCGGGGTAAATTTCCTATTTCCCATCCAATCATCAAGATTTTTCTTGAAGAGTGCTAATGAGGAGCTTTGTTTGATATAGATAGGTAGCTTATTCCAGAGTATGGGAAGTCTCTGGGACTGGAATCTAATCCTCCGGCATGTTCTGTTTATTGTGGTGGCAAGGTTTAGGTCCCTAGAGCGTGTAGCTCGGAGGGAATGGGATTGCTTTAAGTGGAGCATATCCAACATGGTATATCCAATGCTGTGGAAATTTTTTGTACCCTTCTCCTAACTGATACCTTTCAACAATAAGATCCCTTTGATGCTTTATAAGCACTTTGCGAGCCATGGCTTTTGCTGTAGCAGGCAACTGAGTAAATGTCAGGAAAATCCTACTAGGACAGCTGAACTTTACTTGGGGTTAATCAGAGTCTCTAATTAATGGCAGGTGTGTACCCAAGAAGACTGAATGCTGTAATTAAATCAAAAGGTGCTTCAATAAAGTATTAGTTTAAGGGTGTGCTTCTTATGAAACCAGCTTATTGCATGTTTTTTATTTTTTATATTTTTCCCCCTAACAGATTTGTTTGTTTTTCAATTGAATTATACAGGTTATAGGTCACATTAAAGGTGGGAAAATATGAGCACTCTGCTGTTTGTTTATTAGATGAAATACACATGAATTAGTAGTTTCCATATTACTCATCTATATGACGTAATATTTTGACATTGTGACTGCTTAAAAGAGAGACTGAATGAAGGAAACACTGCAGTCATACAGGATAGGATGTCTTTTAGTATGTTAGAAATGGCCAGGTCATTTATGGAAATCAGCTGCCTTTGGAGTTATATGAATGTTACTACCCCTGCTGAGACTTAAATTACAGATTCAAGGTCTCCAGGTTATAGGGTCTGCAGATGATGTGTTAGTCTCTACGAGTAGTGTGTATGTAATGAAAGCTGTCCCTAAAATGTGAATAAAGAATAACAGTGTGATTCTTTGCTGTGATGTTGATGGATTTCCCTGCCTGACTGGTGGAAAAGGAGTCCTGGAAGGAAAGGGCTGAACTACGTGAAATCTAACTATGTATATATCAGCTTGAAAGAAAGACTGAACTGTATTTGCACTGTCATGGACTTTGGAAGTCCCTGCATAAAGTAATATTGCTGTTGTGAAGTGAACTTTAGAACCGGATTGTGGACTGAACTTTTGAAACTGTAGAACAGACTGACTTTGTGCTCTGTTTCCCCATGTTGGTTGCAAGAAAACGTGATATTATTTATCCTTGTACATAAAACTCCATTTTGAAAACGTAAAGCTGGTTGAAAGACTTTTGCTTTTACAAGGACTAATACTACATAGATGGCTGTGGTGACCACAGAAACATTTTCTATAACCTATGATTTTTAAGAATCTACTAAAAAGTGATCTGTCTGACCTCCACCCACCCATGCAAGCTCTGCCTTATAAGCAATTACCAATTCATTGCTTAAAAAATAAATGCTACTTGTTAAAGTAGTATGAAGTTGCAAATTACTGTCTGAAAAGCTTTGCAAAACTGAGTAGCTGTGTGTGTGTTTTGGACAAGAATTCTCCTGACAGTAAATATGGGGTTGCTTATAGCTGTTTTCTGGTTGTATATTTTCCTGGGAGGCAAGACCCTGTATGTACTGAACTGCAACTGCTGCTAACTCTAACAAAGCCCGTCAGGAAAGGAATGCCACTACTGATCAATACCTACTTAGTTCCTGTCAATAGGTGAAGCCATGGATCAATGCCTGCTTGGTCTGCAAAGACCAGGCATTTACCCCTGTAAACCAGCAGCCCACCTTGCTGGGGGGTCTCACACTCAGGTGTCATTCTAAAAAAAAACTAAACAAGAAAGATGATATGGAAGCTTAACTGGTAGATTTTAAAAGATACACAACTGAAGGCAAAGTGTCTCAAGCCAAATAGGCCAGACTTTTGGCATCTCGTTTAATTTAGGATTCTCTGAAAACATATATAGATTTATAAGATGCTGATGTATATCACTATCTGAAATTAAAATGTGAGATCTTCGGAAAAAAAATGGAGCCTCACCTGAAGCACAGTCTCATAAGTTTCACAAATGGACATTTACTATAGCAGACTGGCAAAGTCACAAATGGCTGACTTAGTGTACATTTTAAAACTGAGACTAGGACTTAATGTGAACAACATAAATAAATTGTAATATTCTTGACAGCAGACAAGTCTAAAGAGTATTTTCCGAGGGCCGGATTCACGAAGGCTTGCACAGAGTCTAAGAGTAGAGTAAGACATCAGCAAGCCAACATGTCTGCAGAGTGATCCAGGAACAGCTGGCAGGGATGTGCAAGAGAGCTCCTAAAACGACTCTTGCACGGACAGGGTTAGTTTATGCAAATTACCTCATTTGCTGCTGAAAGCTATGCAAATGAGGTAAATTTGCGATCCAGGAAACACTAACCTGTCCGAGTAAGAGTAGTGTTATTTGCAGAAATGTACTCGGTTGGCAACTGAGTACCGTTCTGCAAATAGCAAAACGGAGCCATGACAGCTCCAAATAAAGGATGCATCCAGGTGAGGAAGCATGCCAATGGCCAAATATACGGCCATTGACATTTTTATCTATTGCAAAATAAAAAAACATATAAGTTTTTTTACTTGATCCCCGATGTTTCAGCGTAGCGCAGCACCGTGCAAACGTGCGGTGCCCTAAAAACCATAAAAAAAAAAATAAAAGCCACAAATAGGCATTTTATTCAAAATATTCATCTGCCATACAGGTAAATGGCAGGCTGAAGACAACATGGCTACTGAGTAGTGGTTGCTAAGGGGGGAAGCTCAGTCTGAGAGATGTAACCAAGCATTAGTAGGCAATCCTATGCAAATGAGGATAAGGATAGTGAATCCCAAATTTCCCTGCTATGTGAACCATGTCCGTAGAGTGCAAGAGTAGGATTAGGGGAGTAACAGAGTAGACGATAGGTGACATCATGAAGGGGTATGTATCAAAAAGACTCTAAGCTTATTGGAGCAGAGTGGCATGTGGTAGCTGTGAAATCCAAAACGAACTTTGGTACACTAAAACCAAGAAACGAAGTGAAGTACCAAACTGCCAGAGCCACGGATGTCAAAACCAAAGTTTTTAATGTTAACTCCACAAGTGAACACAGAAACTTCACTTCGTCATGTGGTAGCTGTGAGTTATTCAGGACTGGAAGAGGCGTGTCCACAGTTGTCTAAACTGAAACCCAGAAACCGAAGGTGTACGCCGTGGCTATCACTGAAGTTTCTTGTAAAGCTGCTTACACTGTGTGCGCATGTGTAAGCAGCAGTAAACCCATCTAAGCCTGTGTGCGGGTGTGTGCGCCCATGTAAGCCTGTGTAAGGCCGTCTAAGCCTGTATGCACAAATGTGCACCCGCCTAAGCCCGTGTAAGCCTGTGTAAGCCTGTGTTCACGCGTGTGCGCATGTTTGTGCTTGTTTGTGCGGCGCTGCCCCCTGTGGAAACAGAAATGGGAAAAGAAAGGAAGGGAAGTAGTAGGAAGTTAACCAAAGAGAACTAGCAGAGCTGCCAGGTGAAATCAATCAGAATCAGCCAATTACACAGGCAGTACACTAGCCCAGCCCAACACTTAAAACTCTACAAACAACATTCCCCCATGTTTTTCTCAGAAACACTGCAACACTGCAGTCCACAAAGAGAAGTGAAAACTTAAAGCCTAACTGAGACAGAAAAATGTTAGGGGCTGCCATTGCTATTATAAGGCAACGTGTGCAAGATGCTGAGGGTGGTGTGATTGCAAATGCTGCTGAGCAACCCACAGTGAGGAGACGGAGAAGAGTGTACAGACCCAGGATAACCTACCAGGGGCTACATGAGCTGGAGATAGTGGAGTGCTATAGAGTGGACAGAGAGCTCCTGCAGCAAATTGTTGAGCTGTGCAGGTCACACCTCACACACAGAACCAACAGAGGGGAACCCATCCCAGTGGAAACCAAGGTATGTGTTGGCCTAAGAATACTAGCAACAGGTACCTTCCAGAGACCAACTGGTGATATGATGGGGATTTCACAGGCATCAGCATCCAGGGTACTGCACCAGTTCCTGAATGCCATGTCAGCACATGTCGGTGATCATGTATATTTCCCCAATTCCTGTGAGGTATTGGCCAGCAACATGCATCTCTTCCATCAAATAGCGGAATACCCTGAGGTAGTGGGTGCAATTGACTGTACGCACATACACATCAAAGCACCAGCCGGAGAGTGGGGTAGGGCCTACATCAACCACAAGGGCTTCAACTCCATCAACTGCCAGGTCATGTGTGATGCCCAGGGCATAATACTGAATGTGTGTGCTGGCTAACCTGGAAGCTACCATGATTCCCATATCTGGCATCTGTCGCAGCTGTACCAGACATTTGCCAATGGGGACATCCCTGACGGTTACCTAGTGGGGGATGCTGGATATGCACTGGAGCCGTGGCTGATGACATCCATCAGAAATGCACACACACCTGAACAAGAACTCCATAACGAGGCACATGCACAAACGCGAAATGTAATTGAGCGTGTGTTTGGGATGCTCAAGTCACAGTTCCATTGCCTGGACACATCTGGTGCAGCCTTGCAGTACTCACCAACTACACGTACCCAAATTGTCATGGCATGTGCCATGCTACACAATATGATCCTGCAAAAACAGCTGCAGCAGGAACAGCATGGGGCAGGGACAGATAGACCCCACCATTGCCAAGGCCTGCACAGGCACAGCATGACTTGGAGGAGGAACAACCTGAGCCTGCCCCAGTAGGCAGAAAAAGGTGTGCCCAGTATATCTTGGCCTTGGCAAAGAGGCAATACACTGGTTCAGTAGGAACCCTGGAAATGATACCTCCCTCTGACTCACACATAAAATAATAGGGATGCCTAACTTGACACTACCTGTTCGCAAACATGTATAGGGAGTGTAGAATGTGTATCTGACATAGGCAGACCTTCAGCACCACCTGAAGCATGATTGCCATGTTCTAAGCAATATCAAGCAGTGCTAAGCAGCTTCTACCAATATCTAGTATATGTAAACAAAGTTGCTCGTGCAAACTATCACAACGTCAGGCAACGTTAAGCAATGTTGGCCAAGGTAGGCCAAAGCTGACCAAAGTCAGTTAAACATGCTCATATCTGCATTACTGTTCCTTAAACAGTCTGGTCTGCCCAGCATGAAAATAAAAAGCAATGACAGGTCTTGAACCCAGGATACTGTGCACTATAGTCACAGTACTGAACTACTGAGCCATGATAGCATTTCAGTGGCAAAGACACAGTAGGACAATTGTACACTAATGCAAACACAAAAGAATGCAGTATCATGCCCCTAAAGAGGCAAATGGGTAACATCCCCCACATGCCTATGCAGACAGAAAACATCAGGCTAGGCAGTGTGATGCGGGTTGTGTAGGCTATGAAGTCGCAGTGTAATATACGTGACATTGGATGCTAACATCTGTAGTACAGTAGTATGTCGCAAGACACTTTGATAGGCAACAGTACAGACTGAAATGGTGTCCTGTACATAGCAGTGCAGGCATAGCAAATGTGTATAAGTGTCAGGTGAAACCCACATCGTATGTACACTCACAGTAACAACCAGGTATGCCCCCGGGTAGAAATGTACAAAGAATAGCTGTCACCTCTGTATGCAGAAATGTTGATAAGTCTATGCAAAGTGTCGCATGGAAGCCCTGCAGCCACAGCATGATTCCTGTTGATCTATGACACAGAAGTGAGCCCTGCTGTAAAAATACAACTAGGTTTCCATACACATATAGTATAAATGTCTATACCGGGTGTGCTCACACACTCCAACAAATTTAGTGGATTCCATTCAGCATCACACTGAAAGGTCATACTGGGCATGCTCACACACTTAAAGAAACAAAGCAAATGACAGGCAGCAACATACTGAAAGGTCATACTGGGCATGCTCACACACTTAGGCTAAATATGGATGCAATAATAAGGGATCTATGGACAAATGTGGATAGTCATCCCAACTTCCAGAAACACATTCACAAAGTGGTTTGAAAACCATGCTATGTGTACACACAAACTGCCAAGGTCTGTGCATGTAGGTGAAAGGAGGTTCCCACTACTCAGCAGTCATCAGACCTGTCAGAGAGTACCACAACACACTGGCGATGAATCCAACTATGCACGTTCAGCAGCTAGAAAGACCAATGAAGTACCTTAACAAGAGGATTACTGGCCTCAAATAGTCGCCCAATGCAACAAGACTGAATGTAACCCAATCTGTATTCCGTTGCATACTGTCTATTCAGGAGATCTCTGCCGAACACACAGGTCCATGTCATGGTTACACTCAGATCTGTTCTGAGTTACAGCTCAATGGCAGTAAATGTACAGAGCCAACTGATATTGCCAACATCCTGGCAGATAGGATCATTGTTAACTTTACCCCCCTCTCACCCATGAAAGAGCACATCTCTATAACGGAAGACTGCAAAGTTGCTGTTATCACGGCCGCACAAGTAATAAACACTCTCTAAAGCCAGTATCACAGCAGCCATAGGACCAGATAACTTCCCAGGCTCCGTAGTATCTACCTCCCTGAAGTAAACATTAACATGGTCGGTCTGTGGCTGCTGAAGTTTCCAGAGGACTGCAAACTAGGAGCCGTAATTGTAAACACAAAAGATGTGGACATCCTACAAAAGGGCCTCACTGAGATAGATGGCTGCTGTCAAAGCCATGGGCTCTAGCTCAATGCCAAAAAGTGCATTGTCATCCCCTTAGTTAAAAACTTAGTAGCCAAGAACTACAACAGAGGCGGTAGTATACTTCACGCCGAAAGTGTGACAAGAGACCCTGGATCACATGTGGACAGTGGATACAACTGTGATAATCAGATTCCCACAGTAGTCAGGAAACCCTCGTATGTGGCACACTCCATCACAAAATGTGTCACATGCAGAATAGAAGAGGACAATGTTCCCCTCTACTCATCACTCATGAGAACTATAATAGAGTACAATGCCACTGCTGCTATGTACCTCACAAGACAACTACTACAACTGGAAGGCCATCAGCCATACCTCACAAAGAACATTAGTGGCCTGAATTACATGCCATACACAGACCATCTCAAAATGCTCCATCTGTACTCCCTTGCATATTGCCTACTCGGAGGTGTTCACTGCCTAACATATAAAGCTATGTCAAACACAGAGCTGTTGGATATGCTCCACGTAAAACACTCACAATCCCTCTGACCTGTGGACCCAAAACCACGAGTGAAATACAAAAGGAAAAGGTCTACTCATTTACCTTATGGATACCCACACCTTCAGGTTAGTGGCACAGCATGAGGCCTAGGAGACCATGCAAGTGCAACTAACATTGGCCAAATCTGCCCATCACATTGTAGCCTGCTACAGCTCATGTACCTTGTCTCAGGAACCTCACTCAGTATTCCAGAAAAAAGTGGAAAGTATAAAGGTCTTATCAAACACCATTATATAAGGAGATTACAACTACCCAAACAGTGAGTGGTGGAATTAGTCATGTACAACGTACTTTGCCCAATGTTTCCTAGAGTTTAAAAACCCTAACACCCTGGAACAGCTCGTCACCATGCACACTAGAGGTGACAACATACTGGACACGATCATCACCAACATGGGGTACCAGTGTTCCACTACAGAGATAAAACCCTCACTGGTAATATCAGATCATGAAGTATTCACACTGGACATCCACATCCGGTACCCCCACCCAGTCAATGAAACCACTGTGAAGACATTTGCAAAAGCAAACTGCACACTTCCCAAGACCAAAGTGGAGTGTTCCAAAGCACTCTTGCTATAGGATAATGGTATACAATCTACAGAATCATTTACAAGTGAATCCTATGATCATCTACAGGGATGCATGGAATGAGACATCACAAATAAAACCAAGATGCAGTCCTCCAAAAATAGGACAACAATCATGTCACTGTTGCCCATAAATAAGCTAGGCAACAGAAGGAGGAAACGAACACATGATAGAGCCAACTTCACTAAAGGAAAGGCAGCACTGATCATTATCAGGGGGAAACAATGATCCCTCATAAAAAATCCAAGGACAGTTTCAAAAGACAAATAGCCAAGGAATGTAAGAATAACAACCACAAAGCCTTCGGTAGCTATACCAGACATGTAGGTGTCAACTACCAAATATGCTGTCAGCTACTGATAATAGGAAAGAAAAACAACAAACCAACTTTCATTGCATACATCCAGGGGGACAAGTTCAGTGTACACTCCCCCCCATCAACCCCAAAAGGTCCTGTGTCCATCACAGAAGGATGCAGAGCCCCAGACGTCATGGACATCCAGGTAAAGACAGCCCTCACCAAAGCTAAGAACACAGCATCAATGTGACTGGATGGTGTCCCAGGCTGCGTCCTACACTAGGCCCATGAGGAACTAGACCCTCACCTACATTCATTGTCCAGACACAAGCGTACCAAGGACATAGATGGAGGTGAAAGTAGTCCACACAGGCCACCCGGACCACACAAAGGGCTTTGCACACCATTCCACATTCTGTCACCATGGACAAGCGTACCAGCTGGAACATTAACAGCTATGTCACAGGATGGGTGGCCAGGTGGCTCACAGATCAGAGACACATGTTCAGACTTGCTGGTGCCATGTCCAACTCTAAGCCAGTCACAAATGGCATCTCACAGGTCTTGGTCCTGGGACCCACCTGTTCATTAGATACTGCTCAGAGGTACAGGCAAGCACGGGAGGTGTATGGCTAAACAGTTCTGCAGATGAATGGTAACTGTGGTCCAGAATCGACTGTACGGCTAACACAGACATCCTCCAGACGTGTCTTACAGAGACAGATACCTGGTGTCAAAACAATGCCCTGAAGCTGAATGCCAAAGAATGCATAGTCATCCCATCTGGGAACAACAAAGTGCACACAAATTACCACACAGGTGGTAATCCAGTATGTACAGAGAAAGTCATTATGGCCCTGGGGACACAGGTAGATAGTAAACTCCCCTTTGATTGACACATGGCCAAGGTGTTTAGACATTCCTTCAACGTAGCCCACCTAATGTCACCTAATGTAACCCACTCTGTATAGTCATATGATGTCACCATCCTACAAATAAACCTGTGGAAAGGATAGCTCACAGTAATGTGTATAGCGTGGCATGTAAATGCGTACTTCTGTAGTATCATAAAGTAGTTAGGTGGTGGTTTGAATCCTGCACTCGACAAGTGTTTGTTTGTGTGTGGTCTCCTTGGGAAGGAGCAACCTTTTAGGAGAGTAGTAAAACACCTTAAAAGTGTTAAACCAATCTTTGTCATGTCAGATGATGTCACCATCCTACAAACATACCTGTGGAAAAGAGAACCCACAGTAATGTGTATAGTGCGTCGTGTTAATGCGTACTCCTCTAGTGTCATGAAGTAGTTAGGTAGGGGCTTGAATCCTGCACTTGACAACTTTGTGTGTGGTCTCCTTGGGAAGGAGCAACCTTTTAAGAGAGTAGTCAGACACCTTAAAAGTGGTAAACCATTCTTTGTCAAGTCTGATGATGTCACCATCCTACATATATACCTGTGGAAAAGAGAACACCTAGTAATGTGCATAATGATTCGTGTTAATGCGTACTCCTCTAGTATCATGGAGTAGTTAGGTAGGGGTTTGAATCCTGCACTTGACTACTGTTTGTGTGTGGTCTCCTTGGGAAGGAGTAACCTTTTAGGAGAGTAGTCAGACACCTTAAAAGTGGTAAACCATTCTTTGTCAAGTCTGATGATGTCACCATCCTACAAATATACCTGTGGAAAAGAGAATCCCCAGTATTGTGTATAGCGCGTTGTGTTAATGCGTACTCTTCTTGTATCATGAAGCAGTTAGGTAGGGGTTTGAATCCTGCACTTGGTGAGTGTGTGTGCTCTATGTGTGTGACAGTATTGGTCATTGTGCTGGGGGTTTTGCTTTTACCACCGTATGACATATCAGAAGGCATAGCACATGTGAGGTAGCTGTGAGGCAAATAGATACACGTACATGTTACCTCAATCATTGCATGTGTGTGAACTCAGCTTTGTCCAAGTACACAGTTGTCATCTTTGCCAAACTGTGCTGCTGCTTCACAGACCTTAGGTCACATCTGTATGCTTGTGAAAAGGCCAGCCACTGCAGTGATGCTTCGCTTAGGTCATCCGTGTCACACACACTCATTACGGTTTCTACTGAATTGTGTGAGTGAGGGTTTATGGCCGAGGCATATGTCTGACCTGTTCAAACGCAGCAGAGTCTGTCAATGATGGCTATGCATTATAGGTGTAAAACAATCTGTGTGGACATGCGTGCAGACCCCTTCTTGCTTATGTGATCCACTGAGGGATTTCAAAATACCTTAGGGAATGTGATTATCAAAGGTGAGATGACATAACACTAGGTTGCAAGTGCACATCGGTACCAGTTCATCATGTCGGTGGCTACTACCTATGTGGTACTGTGGGGAAACTATGTTCTGTAAAGGTGGATGATTATGCCTAGTTTTGTCTATAGCTTTACAGCATGGGTTTGACAACAGGTATCTGTCTGTATGATACCCTTGTGGAGGATATGTGTGTCACCTGGAGAATGCAGTATAGGGCAAAGTATGCATTAGCACAAGTGGACAGACATATCCCTACTGTGATTGCTTGTACCTAAGAGAGCCATATGCCAAACAGGAGTGGTCCCAGTAATGGGTGCAGCTGAATACCACTGGTTACTGGCATAGTATAGTACCTGAAGGATCCAAATGTTGCTGTGTGTCCTACTTCTGTGTGTCAGTTGTCAACACATCATCTAACGATTGGTTATGGTCAGGCTGTTGAAGTCATGTATACTACCAGAATGCAAAACAATGACAGATAGTAACAGTATCACCCACAGCACAGTGTCAAACCATGTAATACACACATGTGTAGTCAGGTTCCAAAATGTGTGTAGTACAATGCATACTGCCCACCAATAGAAACTATGGAGTGTTACTGTGTAATACAGAGAATGTCACTCTGCCCATGTGTCCACTATGCACGCACATGCAGATAGTGCACCTCCTCCATTACCACAACTGTACACCTGCATATATGAGCTACACACATCCCACACATACTGTCCACTCACTAACACATGCTGCCAATACTGCACACATCAGCCAAGTGGCGTTTGGGCAGACAATATACAATTGGCACTAATACTGGTGTAAACCACACTACAATGACAATCATAGCTTTAATGCATCAAGCCTGCTCAGATACACCTTCAAGCAGGGCGGCACAGTGGTGCAGCGATTAACGTTGTCGCCTCACAGCAAGAGGTTCTCCAGTTCGATTCTTGGCTGGGTTGCCTTCTGTGTGGAGTTTGCATGTTCTCCCTGTGTTCGCGTGGGTTTCCTCTGGGTACTCCGGTTTCCTCCCACATTCCAAAGACATGCATCTGGAGCATTTCTCCCCGGGCCTCCGCTGAAAACAGGCTCTGTGGAACCTAGTCGGACATTCCCGGTCAACAAATGTTAAATAAAAAAAATAAATAAATAAAAATATCATTACACTCTACTGCTGACTACATGCTAACATTGTGATACTGCTATAATGACACCCTGTGCATCAGCACCATGGTAGCCTGTTCCTGCATCGATGTTACAGATGACAGGAGGTGGCACAGGTTTCATCATATGCACAGGATGTGTTGCTGGTCTGCCAGAGGCCTACAGTGAGCCATCCAATCGACATGTGTGTGTGTGTGTGTGTGTGTGTGTGTGTGTGTGTGTGTGTGTGTGTGTGTGTGTGTGTGTGTGTGTGAGGGGCAAGAATAATGGTATGGGCCAAAGTTGATGTAATGAGTGTGGGTATGTGTTAGCCCTAGGTGTCTGGATTATGTGTGTGTGTGTGTCTGCATGCACACAGTTCCACCATGCGGCTGCCACATATGGGTACTTGTGGGACAGCAACAGAATGTATCTGCGAGGCTTTACAGATCACCGTCTTTGGCCACGGATACGGTGCCTGTGCCTGGCAGGGGTGCAACTGACACTATCAGGTACCAAGCCAGACTGGGTACTATCCCCAGAGGTAGATGGATGTACACTGGACCCAGGTCCCTGCTGGGACTGTCCAGAGCCATGTGCACATGGTCTTCTAAGACGTTCTATGGACAGCCCACCCCCAACATTGCTGGGGCTGGTACTGGCACTATGGGAGTGGCTGTTGCTCGAGGGAAGTCCCTGGCGACTGCCAGCTGCTGATGTTGCTGGCATATGTCCACATCGATGGCTCAACCATCCTGCACTGTCCTGACACATGGACATAACATTGCAGAGGACATCTAGTGTCTCTCCCCAATGTCTATCGGTAACCTCAGTGTAATTGTGGATGGCACCAGCTAGGTCACGGATACTGTCTATTATGGCGGTGTTATGTGCCCTCTGTGCCCTCATTCCCTGTCTGGTGTACTGTTCCATACGTGCCTGTGCCTCCATGACAGCCTGGAACATGCGTGAGGTACTTAGACCTGTGGCACGTCTGCCAGTGGCATGATGGGCAGCAGTGCTCCAACGAGAACCCCTGGACATCTGCCTATGTGGCACCCTTCCAGACATCTGGGTACGGCTGCTGTGTCGGGATGCATGTGCCATGGATACCACACAGTCCTGGCCAATGCCGGCTGTACACTTTCCCTCTGCTAAGGGCATTGGTGACGGATGTAATGGCAGTATGACTGCATGCATGGATGGGGTGGACACTTGTGTAGAGTCGATTGGTGGCCCAACGATAGACCCTGGCAAACATGCCTGTGCCTCAACACACCTATCATCATTGTCACTATCATGCTCAGTGACATCAGTTTCCCTGCTGCATTGAACCAGCCCAGTATCAGCACCTGTGAGAGGGAGACAGGAAACACACTTTACGACCTGTACATGATGTCAGCACACATGCACACATGCACACATGAACACATGAACACAGGCACACATGAACACATGCACACATGAACACATGAAAACATGAACACATGCACACATGCACACATGAACACATGCACACATGAACACATGAACATATGCACACATGCACACATGAACACATGCACACTCCTCACTAGTACAGACAGACACACACACACACACACACACACACACACACACACACACACACACACACACACACACACCACCAGCAATCCCGAACATACTCAATAGCATGTGATGTTGGGGTACAGTATCACAAGCCAAACATTTATAGCAAACGTGACAGCATGCAGGACGTGTGTTGCTCAGCAGCATGCAGTGTGAGTGTAGACAGCCATTGCTAATAACAGTATACATGGATTTGATGCATGTATGTATTGTTCAGTGAATGGCCTCACCCTGAAATGCAATGTGTACATGGACACAACATTGCTGTGCAGGTATTGAAAGCCCTGCAATGTCCTATGCACCATCAGTCACAGGTATACATACCATGGCTGGATGTGTATCAGTGTGTCACATAGATATCCATTACTGATTAGAGCATCTGTGTCTTTAGAAGATGATTGTGGACACATGTGTAGCACATGCATGCTATGTATACACACAGGATGAGTGGTGCATGTATACCTGATGGAATACCATTGCTCAACATAGCCATTGTGCAGTGGTTATGGTGAGTGTAGTACATATTGTGTACATGCCACTGCCAGCCATGACATGGCATGCTACCACACAACTGCAACATGAAACATCACACATACACAATGTGTGATATGTGACCTATACACCTCATAGCATTACAAGACATATGTGTGTCACTTTCTACAAATGGGGATTGCTATGCATATTGTGTATAGGTGCATATGTCTGCACACACACAACATTGAGGTGCATAGCAATTCATGATATGTGTATTACTGTGGCCACTGTAACTGGATGGTGTGTAGTACCATGAGCCATCATCATGCAGCATCATGTGGTCACTCAAGGCTACTAATGTGTGCCAGACTGGCACATAGCATGCTGTACCTGAACTGCAGTACCATGGCTACATTCACCATTTCATGGCCAGTTGTTACATGGGTTTGTGGGGTGCCCAATAGGGGGCATTGCCTAACATGAATGTGATATGTGTTGAAGAGTGTTGCACAGCCACATGTGAGGCATCTACCCCTCAGGTATATTAAGTGTGCTGTGTGGATGAGGTTTGGTATAGTGTAGTGTGACCTTACAGTGGGTGTCTGAATACGCCATGTGTAGCATGTTAACGTGTACTGCGTATGACAAAGGTGTGTAAGTTGTGTGCATGTGTATCGACTCTGCCTATCCAATGTCCACTACAGTTTGCCACAATTGTGTGGGATTCTCTGTGTATTGTATGTGTTTTAGGCAGCTACCCACGTTACTAGGATGTGCATAGTCTCACAGTAAACATGCACAACATGCATTATGCGTAGGTGTGTTATATGTACATAGCCTACACCTCACCTATGACATGCACATTTAATTAGCAATATTAAAGGTATAACACACTCACCAGCATGGCTCTGCTGCCTTGCTGTCACATCAGAGGTTCATACAAGAATATCAGACACTTTGTCAGTGGTTACAACTGTGGCATTGCTACTGTGTGTTTGCAATCTTACCGTAGTAAAAAACCAAAGGCAACTCCCAGCAAAAAGACCAATAACCAAGAAAACAGCAGCTCTGGGAATAAACAAATGGAGTTGACTGTATCAGTCCAATTTGATGTACGAAGTCAAGCATAAAAACGGATCCAAAGCCAGGAAATGTATATCACATAAACGCCTTTTATTCTACTAGTACGTTTTCGTCCTTCCAAACAAAGCGACTTCATCAGATGTTCCAAACAAAGCGACTTTACAGCGAAGCGAATCTTACAGTAGTACAACGGTGGACAGTCATAGGCCTACAGATTACATTCCTAATTATTAGTATTGCACAACAGTAGGCACCACATCGTCTAACTACACAGTACACATCTCACATAAGCATGCTCTACCAATAGAGGTAACAGTATTCTGCAGCTATGCCATGTTACCTGCACGCTCCATGTCAACTTGCTAGGTGGCTCCGGCCTCCATGATGATACATGTTAATTGCTGTGGTTGTTGTTGGCCAGGAGCCACCTGGCTCAGGAGCAGCTCCTCCACTCTGGTGAGGGGGGGATGGATGGCTAACCCCCACCTGTGGCAAGCTGTTGTCTGTGGATATCAGATGCACGCTGCCAGACATGTCTAATTAAATCACTGCAATGATGGCATACTTGCTCATATGTCTGGTTATGCATGCCTATGTCATTTACCCTACGGACAAGATCTTGCCACAGCGCAGCTCACTCATGTATGTCCTGGCTGGTTCTGGAGAACAGCAGAGCATAGTGCTGCACCAGGCTTGCTGTGATGGCTTCCTCCTCGGATGTGCTATATGCCGGGTTATGATGGTGGGACATAACCCTGGAAGACAAATAAACAATATGTGTGAGCAAGTCATGTGGCACACGTGACATTCTAAAGTACAGATATAAATTAACTGCCATATATAGCAACCTATTGGCTGTCAGAAAATACACACTTTCAATACCACATATCAGTTATCAACACACAGATGCCTCACAGTGCCTGGCACACTCTATATATCAAACCATGTTTTGCACAGCAATAAACTTATAACAGTATGTAAGACTATACAACAGTACATGGCACACTGTATGTGACACAATGCACAACCTAGCCACAGGAGGTATATATCATGCTAATGCATCGTGAAATATGTAATCCATTGCAATGAATGTAAAGTCCACTGACAGTATTACCAGTATACCACACTAGTCGTTGATGGCGGACCCCTGCCTAGCATATGTGCACATTCGTTAATATAGGTGGCATACCGCTGTACTAGACTATACATGTTGCTAGATACACAGTTATATCCTGTAACACACATATGACTGAGGCCATGGTACAGACATACCCACACACACAGCAGACATACATAACAGACACAAAGGTATGGCGACCCAGGTGACCTTTACCTGTGTACCTTACAGTACTGTGTGTCAGTAGTTACCAGACCTTATGCCTGAGGTATGTAATCTGTGAGGTCTATAGGGAACACACATAACAGTGGTTCCAATAAATGTGCATGTACACCATACTGTGCTGTTTAGGCATACAGCTTCAGGTAGTACTACAGTTCATACAGGAGATGGATTCACCAGCAGTAACACCCAATAATCATACATGTACTGCTTTAGCCTACAGTGGGACACCCCAGTCGACAACAAGAGACTATGTCAGACTGTATGGCATGCTGCTTTTTCTGCCTAACAATTGCATACACATCTTTTGCTGGGATCACAGCTAGGACACATAATACCATGACTGAAACAGTTTCCCACTAAGCTATCACACATATACCAAACTCTGACACATTCACCGACACATTCACCATCACACTCAGTCACCTCACATATCAATTATTGTGACAAGTACATGTGGGTGTGTATCACTTCATAGGTAGGTAAGAGGCTATTGGCCCTAGGGCCTATAGAACTCTAGCCATATGCTACCCTGGCCTCTGACACACAGGTATTTAAATTTCACGTGGCCCAGTCAAGCAAAGACACTGATGTGATTGCTTGGGTGTATTCACTATCTCCCATACAGTCTCCAGGATTATTTATGACAACTGGTAATTAGGAGTTTTGTTTGCTATGGATAGTTGGTTAGTTCCAGAGTATGGGATGTCTCTGAGATAGGAATCTATCCCTCCAGCATGTGCTGTTTATTGTGGTCAAAGGGTTTTGGTCCCAAGAGTGTGTGGCTCGTACAGATTGTGATCTGTTTACGTGGAGCATGTCCAACAGATCTGGGTTTGACATAGCTTAGTATGTCAGTCAGAGGTCACCTCCGGGTAGGTGGTATGCACCACAGTGTAGTTGTGGGTCTGTGGGACGGTCTGCATAGGGCATCTGTTTGTCGCTGGTATCACTCTTTGTGAGGTATGTCTGTGTCCTTTCCACTTGCTGTAGATGTCTTGTGAGGTACATACCACATGGGGCATTGTACTCTATACTGGGTCTTATGTGTGTGGAGTAGAGGGGAACACTGACCTATTTTTCCCTGGATGACACACCTTTTGTGATGATGTGTGCCACATAGTCAGATTACATGACTAGTGTGGCACTGTGACTATTGAAGGGGAGACTACTGTCCACCTGTGTCCCATGGTCTCTTATCACACCTTCGGTGTTAAGTAAACTACCACCTATGTGGTAGTTCATGGGTACTGAGTCTTTGCAAGGAGGGATGCCAATGCAGTGTCAACATTCAGCTTGAGTCCATGGCTTTGTCAACAGGCATTTATTGCACTAATTATGACCCTGTCTCTCTCTCTCTCTCTCTCTATATATATATATATATATATGTATATAAATATATCTATATACACACATACATTTGAACATCCATTGCTGTACATATAGATATACATATAGGCACATATACAGTCCACCTGTCATGGTGGCTATATGAAATATGGGAAGGTTGTGACGTATACAGTTATGTCATAACATTGCACAGTGTTGTGCAGAATGCATTTAAGGTGTTCTCAGCCCATGTAGCTTTAGCAGGCCTCACTAGCTGCAACACTGCAAACATGATGAATCATGCCCACAGCATTTAACCACCACATGTCATATACCACCACTGTATGCTGTCTGGTCTGCCACACACTACAACCTACATAGAAATATGCACATAACAACCTTCAACAACATATATATATCCACCATTCACAAACAGTTGCAGTATGTCCCTTGCTCAATGCACATGTACAGATGCTAATATATCTGACACAGACGGATCTCTCCGTATGTGTGTGCCATACACACACAAGGACCACACTGTTGTAAGTACATGTACCTCATGGCTGACCTGTTGGGCCTTGCTGCAACATGAACAGGTGTCACATGTGAGCACACAGTAATATCAGAGGGTGTATACACAGCTGTTGATGCTGAATTAGCATACTAGCCTGGTACAGCTGTTGCCAGTGCTAAGCTACACATTAATATGACTATCATGCATTTGCTACTCTGTCACATCCATGTTTGCATAACATTATGGGCTACTACCCCAAACAGACTTTGTACACACTACTGTACAGAACACAGATAACATGGATCAGATGTTTGACATTTAATGCTGGACTACATATGTCACCGTCACATCCCACTGCACACAGCAACACACTCGTTTCCCCATGCCAGTGGCTATGCAGGCCATCTGTGCATCGATACGTACTGCTGCCACATATGGATGATTCCAACTATATAGAGTACTCTTCATAAACATCTACTACATTCCAGTAAATACATAGCTGTTACATATCTTTCCTTTGTATGTGTTCATATATCCTAGTAAACTTTCTTTCCCAATATAGCTGTTGGTTTCAATACCTCCTTTACTGTTCAGGAATTTTCTTTTATAGAATTTTATTTCAGTATATATTGATTTTCAATAATTTTATTTTCAATATATTTAACTTTTCTAAATATTTTCTTTCAATATATATTTTTTTTCAATATATTTCTTTTTCAATATATTTTTTTATATATTTTTTTCTTTCAAATCTTTTTTCAATATATTTTATTTCAATGTTTTTTTTAATATAGTTTCTATTCAATACATTTTTTCAATATAATTTCTTTTGTCAATATACTGATTTATTTTCAATATATGTCTTTACTTTACATCACCTTTTCTTTTCTTTTTTTTTGCTCTCTCTCTCTCTCTCTCTCTCCCCCTCCGTACCTGCAATGGAATGATTGCATGTGTGGACAGCAAGTACAGACTGCTTTTATAGGTGCATGTGATGGCCTCTGTACCAATTGGTGACCAACATTTGGCAATTGCATGCAGCCTGCTGTGTGGTACTTGCAGTGCTAACTGTCATAGTAACCCAGTGCTATACATTGCTAGGTCAGGTAGGCATAGCCCTTTCAGAATTCCAGAGTGGGGACCATGCTTGTTTGCTATGGACACCGTTGTGTAAGTCAGAAGGTTGGTATACTTCTTCTAACTGTTGCTAAGGGTGTAGCCAGTTTATATGTTGTACTCAGACCTGAATGTTGCCTCTTCCAGTACACAGTTGACAGTGTAGAATTGTACTCACCCCTAGAAATACTAACACAAGATACATGGGAGTATGGAGTTTCTTTACAACATCTACAATTAGCTGCCATACATATGTAGTTATTGAGATGTTTCCATTTGGCACATTAACTCTTTGGGAACAGCTCTACTGTGGATATTAATGTACTCACTTCTGCACTGTTTGTGCTTTTTATTTTGTTGACATTATCACAGGATGCTCATGAAACTGGACAATTCCAGTACTGAGTATGCCTACCTACATCCTTGTTGTACCGTGAACACACTGGTATTTTGTACATTTGTGTGGGGATTGTCCTGCTATGATACTGTGTGGGGGTTGTGAAGTGCTGCTGTAACAGTATTTACTGCTAGAATGTCTGCTTCTGTTATCACAGTCATGTAATGCAATTGCACAACAACTGCTGGTATAGTTCCACAGAACAGGTTTTGTGTTATGGCATTCCTACCTTTCCTTTATATTCACACATTCTGATGCATGATATATATATTTCAGCAAAATCTTGCTGTATATCTACTGTGGCCTAGTGGTACTTCATGCGGTCTAGTGTGTCCAAGGTCCGGGGTTCGAGACTGCAGTGGTGTTTTATTTTGCTGCTGAGCAGAACAAAGCCCCTCATATGCAGGGTGACTAAGGCACTTTTAAGCAGTTGTAAGCGGGTTTGCGCGGGTTTGCGCGACGCTTAGCAATACTTAGCTAAGTGCACACTCGCTTAAACCCGCTTACTACTGCTTACAAGCGCTTACTCCCGCTAACCCCCGCACTCATTTCTTTGAAAGAAAAGAAAATGGGGAGATAGGAAAGTGGTGAAAAAGGGGCACAAAGAGGGAAAGACAGTAGGGAAAACAGCTCGGAATGTACAGTACGGCTCTAGGGAAGGTACATAGCTACCCATTTCTTTAACAGCAACAGCTGTGCATATACTAGTAATTTGGAGGGAATTTTGAAACCTTCCACCCCTGAGAGAGGGGTGAGGACAACGAAGTATGTTGTACTGCAAATTGAATATCAGTGTCTGTGTCCAGCAGACATTTGTGTAAAATGGGCAGCTATGTATGGGGCGTAATTTTTTTGTGGGAGCAGATTGCCCATTTTTTTTTCAGGTTAGAGTGGAATGTGAGGTAGGGGAAGTAGGTATGTTGTGGGAGGTAGGTTGGGGAGGTAAACAGACAAGACAAACAAGACGCATACAAGGGCAGAATATGACATATGGGGTGGGTGAACACAACTGATGGGGAAGGATGTTTGGAAATCGCAAGCCCATGAGCCAACAGATGGTAACAGTGGAACTGAGATCCCCACCCATGGGCAGTCACCATTGCACCTTCACAGCCTGGAGGGTGGCTGTGCTGGAGGCTGCGTAGGAGGGGCAGGCTCACCCATGAGTCACGCCACTCTTGCCTCGAGCTGGCATAGGGGATCAGCGACTGAACGCTGGATCTCCCTATGCACCACAGCCCGGACCCTTTGGAAGGTGACAGGTGGCCCTCCTCTGGCCACGCTTGCACGGGGGGGACGAGCCCCATCCCCTGCAGTGCTTCCACCC
The DNA here is from genome assembly GCF_019279795.1 of Protopterus annectens. Classification (NCBI taxonomy): domain Eukaryota; kingdom Metazoa; phylum Chordata; order Ceratodontiformes; family Protopteridae; genus Protopterus; species Protopterus annectens. The sequence continues at coordinate 930,881,773 of NC_056734.1, forward strand.
AAAGGTGGCACAGGACCAACAGAGGAGGGGGTCCCGGGCTGGGCACCGGACCTGCTGGTGCCAGGTGCAGTCGCCAGCTGAGGTGGGACAGGTGGGTCCACTGGGACTGGCCTTCCCATACATTCTGTGTTTAGGTGCATTTAATGACAACATAGCCAACAGCATTCCAAATTAGTTGTAACAGCATGCAGTAATATTCCCATTAACTCAACACACCAGAGTTCCAACAGTTGAACAGCAAGCATAACGCATGCATATATTGAATGACAGTGGACATTTCAACAGCATGCAGGAATGATTGGTGGCAACAGGCCACCAAGATTGTGGTGTTTGAACAGGGCACATGCATCAAAGTTATGCAGATATTTATAAACCAATTGGACATATGTCCCAACAAATGTTTTGAGATTACACATACCCATTGAGGTGTGGAATTGCATTGTTTATACGCATACAGTAGGGTGTAAAAAAATACCTCCATTAACAACTTATATGAACTTATAGTTTACACTACATTCCTATTGACTGCAGGTATATATCCACTACATGTATTATTACACTGGGCAATGTCCAGTACATTGTGGGATGTGTTTTGCTAGTTAATTATGTACCTGACCTGTATCTAATATAAAACTGTCCAGGATGCAGATGTTACTGCTACGTATTTATATATTTGATTTATATTCATATGTCTACATATCTGGATGTGTTCAGGTGACATTACCAGTTAAATTTTAACAGCCCAATACATTTTTTGCAGCACGCTGACATTTCCGGTGCACACAGTTACAAGCTACTCATGTGCCAGATTTACCTATACATGCCAGCCTTGAAACTACAGTTGAGGACTGTATATATGCTTAAGAGATACTGGCACTCCCTTCATACTCTTTCTATGGGCCTACCCAGGTGTGGGTTGACAGTGCTTAATACAACACTACTATTTCTATACTGCAAGAGTACATCAGCATTTCAAAGAAAGTGACACGGACACACTACAGGTGTTATACCTTTATTTATTAAATTACACACTTTTCTAGTGGCTCTCTCATTTATTTGTTATTACAGTGCATGCAGACATCTTATTCAGGATGTATTATACTTTCATTTATGGTTTACAACACTATTTTTCTGTCTCTCTCACTTATTCTATACAACAATACATGCAGGGAAATAATTCAGGACTTATTATACCTTTATTAATGGGTTACGACACTCTTTTTCAGGCTCTCTCACTTATTTTACATAACAGTTCATGCAGAGAGGTTATTCAACCCTTATTATACCTTTATTATTGGGCTGAGACACTTTTAGCCAGGCTCTCTCACTTATTTTTTAAAACAGTACATGCAGAAAAATTACTAACCTGCCTGGTGGCACAGCCTTAGCAGCCTATCTGCATAGGCTTGCTGATTCGCAGCACAGACACCTGCAGCTGTGAAGTAAATTAAGTGATATTGAGACATATACCTATCCATACTATCGACTGCACTAGCAATTTTTACATACTTCATTCCATGGCTACCTACTCAGTAGTGGGGCATTTTGCATCCCACAGGTCTCCTGTATCCATTGGTTTAGTAGGTCCTGCTTGCGTCTCTTCAGGTCTGCATGGTGATGTCTGACCTGCTCACCAGTCCGAGGGATGCCTGTGGCACTGGTGAGTTCATGTGCAAGATGGTTCCAGGCCTCCGTTTTGTATTCCGTACCCTGGAACTGGCCCTGCAGGAGTCTAGCATCATGACGATGGATGAGGAGCCAAACCATCAGTTTTGACTCCTCAATGCCCCATCGTTGTGCTCGGAAGCGAGAGCCCTCTCCGACACCAGCCATTGCTGCCTGAAGATGGGAGCTGCAACCAGTTATGGCGAGTATTCCTGCCTATGGAGCTTATATATGCCTCATTTCCCACACTTATTTGTGATTAGCTAGATTTGAAAGTTCTCAACTGAGTGCACACCTGTTTAGCACTGGGTAAACTTTGATTCATATGTATATGTGTGTTGACAGTCCATGAACATCAAATGCTGTCATGGCTTTGTGGATTAGTACTGTGATTATGGTGCACACTATCCCGGGTTCAAGACCTGTCATTGCTTTTTTATTTTACTACTGGTCTGACCAGTGGGGGGGGTGTGGCTGGGTTTAGCCGACTTTGCTCAACTTTGCCCAACGTTGCTCGACGTTGCTCTATGTTGCCCGACGTTGCCCTACGTTGTGCTAGTTAGCACAGTGCACACCTCCGCGCAAACATGTTTGGTTTTCGCTAGTTGGCACGATGCGCAGCTCTGCACAAAGCTATTGCACTAGTTAAAGCAGTGCTTAGCTATGGGCAATTATATTGCACTAGTTAAAGCAGTGCTTAGCTATGGACAATTATTCTTAAATGTGCTTAATACTGGTAAATGTTGCTTAGCAGTGCTTCACATTGCTTAAGATAGGTTACTTATGCATTCATTATTATGCATGAATGTTTCACTTTCTTAAATATATTTATAATATCGTTCACTACTACATAGGCCATTTCAATGCATTTTAATATGATTTAAAAGGTAAATGTCAGGATTTATTTTTATGCACGGATTTCCTACTGAAAAAGGAGAGGGGAGTGGTGGGACTCGAACCAGGAATGCCTCCTCTTTGGGAGAAGTCTCTACCACTACACTATTGCTATTTGGCTTAATTTGCATATAAGTGGTTTATTATCCTCTTCGATATCTAAACTGCTAACTGTAGCTAAGCAATGGGCACACCCCGCACACACAGGCAAATACGGGCAGCTATATCGTGAATAATAAAAAAAAATGTTTTACATTTTATTTAATTTATACAGGGCTTTTTAATGTGGGGGAGTGTAGTGTTGGAGGTATACACATTTGAGCGGACTCGCTCATATCTGCTGACATTTGCAGAGTTAGGCACTTGCAGGGGCGTGAATATATGGACTGCTTGGCAGTCTGACACGCCCCCTGCACTCCTACATGCTCCGTGTTAGCCTGGGAGTTGAGTTAGCACACCCTCGTGCATATGCATGACGCGCTGACGTCTAACTCTTAAACGGCAGTCTCTGAGTAGGACTTTGTTCATCCTACATGGAGGATTACTGAATTCCCCCCCCTAGTAATTTAAGAGACTGAATATTTCAACATGACATTAACTCTTTTGAAAAGCTAATTTAGCTGAACATTCATTGTTATCTGAAGAGAATGAGTATTAACAATAGACTATTATGCAATGTATTACATAAATATGCTATTTTTCCTGCAAACAAGAAATATGTCACCATCTTGAGTTATTTTTCAAAATGTAAAAATGGGCATATAGGCAAGTACTGCACACTTAGTGACAAAAATATATGCCTGTAAAACCTGTTAATGCTGGACAACAAATTGTACCTAAAAGCATGACTTTAAAATGTGAACCTATGGAATGCGATAAAGATTAACTTTTATAAGCTACTAGTGTAGAATCTGCTCTGTGTCACTGTATTGTAATTAAACTTGCCAAATGTAATATTGACATAATAGGAGAAGAATTGCAGAGATTGCTGGATTCATTGAACTTGATTACATAAGTTAAATTACAATATATTTGTAAGCAGAAAATAACTAGTAAGCAGAAAACAGACATAATATGTGTACATGAGGACATTGGTAACACAGGTAGAAAGATAAACTCTTCTTGGTAAAGTATTACCCTATACTTTTAGTGCCTAACATATGATGTGATGACTTGCTAAGGGTTTCTCTGACTGAAACAGCTAGGGATGTTATGGAGAGAAAAGGTTAACTTGGATATACTGCTAGAAATACTTAACACCAATTATTAATATAGTATAGAACTAAGTGATATAAAAAACTAAATGGGTAGAAGGGCTAGATATATCTGAGACCAAGACTTTCCACAAGGCTCCAGCTGTTAAGATA